>NW_022280054.1:2298390-2308794 GCF_004355925.1 Anarrhichthys ocellatus | reverse complement strand
CCCCCCCTTTCCCAATGGAGGGGGCTTTACTTTAGCATAATCCCAAAATGGTGGAGAAAAGCAGTCCATTAAAAATGGGGCTAACAAATTCAGCACTTTATGTTTCTCTGAAGGGAGGGTTAAGTGCAGTCAATAAAAAAAAGTCAGAAAAGGAGGAAGAAGAAAGGAAGAAGCTGATTTATGGCGGGCCTTTCTGTTCTCTGTGATATAAACACACACACACCTGTTCATACGTGGCCCATATCTCACACCTGGTCATGGACAATGCTCAAGAGAGAAAGAGAGTGCTTGAAACACTTGTGGAGCAGGAATTTAACTACATTTCTCGAAAAGTTGCAAGATTTCTATCACTTTAACGCTTAAGAAACAGGTGTTTTGTCATTCTGCACCAGGGGTAAAAATTTGACAGAACTTTTAATTAATAAGCACTTTTATAGCTACAGTTGAAGCAGTTCCTTCAAACCAAACGGCACTTGTTTATCCTACACAGACAATTTGACTCATTTCATTATGTGCAAGCTTTACAAGAAGGTGACTGTGTCGGCAATGACAAGACCTATTTCAACACCACTGGCTAGTTGAATGAAGTGGACATTAATAGCATAATTGAAATTAAAAAAGACGGGAAGGGCAGAAGAGGCCAATTATGGAGATGAGAGTCACGGTGTTACAGATCAAAGCGTTTCTGTGTGAACTGGTGACTTTCTGTCCATGTGAATACTTTATTATTGTCTCATTTAGCGAGATGGCTAACTCTGCCAGACCAATATATCAGCCGATGTTAGCCTATTGCAGATGCATCAGTATCTCCGTATATGTCGGCTGATAAGAAGGAACTAGGTTTAAGGTGATTTAGAAACAGTTCCACATCATGTAGTTTGTCACCAGAGAGCACTGACGAGTTTATTTTCACATCTTAAAATGTCTCGCTTAAACTCTCGAATATTAAAATCATTTCAAAATTAGCAAAAGTCATTAAAATTTCACAACATACCAATCTGAATCTTGTGAAACTTGGTCATCAGTAGTCAAATTTTGAAAATATGGATTAAAAAAACCTGTGTGCCTACTTTAGACCCCTGTGCCTGAGCTTAGGACCCGACACGTGTTTTGCTATTAAAGAAACACATCATGCATCAGTAGGTCATGGTTGAGGAACCGTCTTCAACTCATTTTGAGCGAGCCGACTCAACCGTCACCCACGCTCCATTCACACACGCATCTAAGCAAACATGCAGCGCCGTGGAGCGAGCGCGTCCCCCTACAGACGGTCCCTCCTCCTAGCCCGTACATACCAACTCTGGTGCTGAGGAGAATTGAATGCTGGGGTCAAGTTTGAAAGTAAATGGACTTATCTTTAGTGTGTTGCATAGAAGGGAGAGTGGGACAAAGACAGAGAGGCACGAGAGCAATCAATTTCCCCGCGGTTCCTTCAATAGCCGGTGGTCCTTTTCATACCTCCCAATTAGAACCTTTCCTAATCAGAGAAATACCTCTCCGTTATTGAGACGGAAACAATGACACTCCCCAACATGTCCGCCTGCTCCAAAACTCTATAGATTTCAGTGCTGGTTCACAAAGAATGAAGCACCGGGCTATGGGTGGGGGGGACGGGGACGACACACGCTTGTGTTAGAATCACATGTGGAAATCTTTTGGCTCTCCTCGTGGCCCCAGAAAAACTGATGGGGAACAATGGCAGCCCGGCACAGCATCTGTCATGGCACAATATAAAAAGATGATCTTGGCACAGAATGGACAGAAGAAAAAAAGAACGGGGGAGAGGGAGGAAGATGGGGGAAATGGAGAGGAGGGGAAGGGGAGAGGTAATTCATTTGCAAATCAGGCCCTGGCGCTCAGGTCTATTTCAAGCTGCCAGTGGGTGCCAGGAGTTAACAAGGTAATCAGTTTCAATCCTGCCCTTCAATTGTACATCACACCCTCATCCAGAGAATACCCGGGCCTTTCTATAGGGGCAGAGGGGGGAAATAGCAATCTGGCTGCCGGCTGGCTGCACACACACAAAACACACACGCACACACACCTGAAGACAAATGTGTACACATAAACAGGCAGTCACGAATTTGCACACGCACACGCACACACACACACACACACACACAGTTTATTAATAGCCATGTATCCACAACATGTCCTTACAAGCAACTGTACCGAATTTGAATAATTGTTTAAGTCTTTCAATCAGGCAAAAAATGCCAAACATTTGTTTGTTCAACCTTCTCAAACGTGAGGATTTACTGCTTCTCTGCATTTGAATTTGATTTAAATGCCTTTGAGTTTCGGGTTGGTGGGACAAAACAAGACATTTGAAGATGTCTCGACATACTTTTGACAACTGTTTATAAAAAAAATAATCAACAGATTAATCAATAATTATAAAATAATGGTTAGTCTCAGCATGAACAGAGCACTGAGAGATGTTGATTTATCAGTTTCTCTCATCTCATTTTTTACTGAATATATGAAGCTGTCCCTGTATATTTGTCGGTTTGCTTGTTTTTAATTGTGTCAATGCCGTCAGAGCCGTATTTCAAATTACTGCTCACCATAATGTCACAAAACCTTCGCTTTTTCCAGCAATACAAGTTGTTACAAAGGCGCCTGGAATTATTTGTTGGTCATGTTCGTCATGTTTACTGTAACTCGTAAATTTAAACTAAATATTAGAAGTCTTCCTTTTCCAAAAAAAAGCTCTCCACACACTCTTCTCAACATAAAACAAGACAAGCAGAAAGGTAGAGAGAGAAAAAAGAAAGCTGAATGTGTCCTAATCCTTTCTTCCTCTCTCTGTATCCCTCTCTTTAGTCTGTGTCAGCTGGAACCGGCTGGCCGAGATGCAGTTAGCCCCGGTTAGTCCCTCATCTGCATAATCAATATGACAACCTTATTTTTCTGAGGCAAACAGGATTTTGCCGCTGAGCTGTGTTTGTTGATGTGTGTGTGTGTGTGTGTGTGTGTGTGTAAGAGTGTGCCCAGTCTGCTTCTGGCCAGCCTCAGTCATGGCCCTCTTTAGCCTTAATTAGATTAGGCGCGATTATCCCGGCTCTACCTTACCAGTGTACAGGCGGGATAAAGTGGCCACAAAGGCCAGCCTGTCACAGGGACCGGGCTCTGGTCTGCAGGTTATCAGGGTCCGGGGAGACACACCGCGTACATTGTTATTCATATCATCTCCACACCGTTTTCTACGCTGCCTTTTTCACTACTACTCCTCCCCCCCCCCTTCATGTCTGTGGTGTCAAACTGGCGTAATCACTGGCCAGGGTAAGTCTCTCTTTTCTCCCTGTCTGTCTCTCTGTCTGTCCGTCAGAAGACAAAACAACATGGCCCCAAGCGCTCTGCAGTCTGGCCTACAGGGAGAGATGTCAGGAGTGTGAGTGTGAGTGTGTGTGAGTGTGAGTGTGAGAGAGAGAGAGAGAGAGAGAGAGAGTGTGTGAGAGTAGAGTTCAAGGAAAGGTGGTACAAAGAAAAGTAAACCTAAGTCTCACACTAATGCAGACAGACTTACATGCACATACAGAGGACAGAGTCGTTGCTACAGCCAGGGACGCACTGATCCGTCTCTTTCAGGCTTGATACCGATACCTGGACTTTGATACCGGTGTTTAATTAATAAGCTGTGTGCCTCACAGTGTGGAAGAGACTGGGATAATAATTTATGTTTAACATAAGGGTTTGATTTAAATATTGCTTTCCTAACTTTGTAAAACTAAATGTAACAAATGAGAACCTTGAAATCTACTGCATTGTTATTTATTAACAATTTAATAAACGGTAGAGCAGCAACTTGGTAAAAACAGGTATTACAATTCAAGTGCAAACCTTTTTAATGCAGCAACAACATGGTCAAAACCTAAGCACTGGTCAGATTTATAATCTTGTTTACTTTGATGGAACAAGTGCTGATATTAATTAAAGTTAAGACCATTTTATTCTGCACATTTCTTGTTTGTCTCTTTGTGTTTGGACCCTTGACAACTTTAGCTTGTTTTGCGAAAGGAACAAAGTTTTGTCTAAATACTTATGGTATCAAAAAGTATCGGTAATGGTATACTAAATTTCAAAATGACACACTGCTCTACTCAAGACTCACTGCATTCATAAACAATCTATACATCAGAGATGCCAACGTACAGCGTGACCATATAAAAACTGTGGCATATGTTTACCTGCTAACATGTGCGTGCCATAACGGCATTATTCCTTTTGATTAATGTTTGAACATTTTATGAGATGATTTGCTGTGATTTTCTGAAAATACTTCCATTTTCTCTACAAATGTTTTCCACACAGAGCTCAGAACTAACGGACTCCAGTCCGTCTGCATTGATGAATGTGTATGTGGAGAGAAAAATAAGTGAATTATTCGCTCACTGTTGATTAGACAGCCGTGCCCAAAATATTTAGACACAACTGTACATACGTTCCATGCTGTCAGATGTGGGTATAGGAAGAGGCAGAAACAGAGAGACAGGGGTACATAAAAAAGGCTCAATGATGAGTACTATACGTAGAGGAAAGAAAGATGGAAACCTGTAAAGTGAGAAAAGCGCATTGGAGCAGAGCGAGAGAGACTCAGACTGAAACACCAGAAACAAAATGAATGAGCGTACGGCGATGGTACGTTAACTGTGTTTTAAGATATATATATAAAAATGTATATATTTATAAATGTATTCCCAAACAAATGTTTCTTGTACAAATTCATATTTCCAAGCAAAACTTTTATTAAAAGCTAAAATAAAACAGTTTGCAGCCATTTGCCATATTGTGACATATTTGCCACATTCTAAGAATGATATTAACCATATTGTCCAGCCCCAAATACATCTGACAAATCATGTAAAACATGAGGCTGTTTTGTTTTTTTTCCTTTACTGGCAAAAAAAAAAATGGAAGCAGAAAGAGTCATCAGTGTGAAGTGAGTGAGGCACAAGGTAAAATAACTCTATTAAGAGAACCGCAGGGACTAAGCTGGTGAGACAGAGCACATGAGAGTGAAGGAGAGCGAGAGTGAGCGAGACATTAGTACAAATGAATTAAACATTGGCCCGGAGATCTAAACTTCTGCTGAAAAAGTGGCAGGCTAAATGGGTGGGAGGGGAGGGGAGGGAGAGAATGAGAGACAGAGAGAGAGAGAGAGGAGGGAGGCTTCATGACTTCACCGTGGCTACTCGATGATCAACATCAGCTGTGTCTCTGTGACACAAATAAGTCATCACAATCAAGCACACACTTGTGTGATTGGTACCTGTACTCGTAACTCTTTTGTTTCAAAAAGGAAAAGAAAAATGGCTGCCGATGTGAAACCTCCACTGAGATTGATTGTTGTATGCTCCCCTCAGGCCATATTTACTTCCACAACTGAGTCGTGGTACTTAACTGTGTGTCTGGAGCGCTGTTTACCCGGTCTGAGGGAGGTATTCTTGTAATGATCAATGCCATTAGGCAAAGACCTGCAGAGCTGTATTTCTGTCTCGGAGCACCAGAGGTCATGAGGAGAGGTGCTCTCTGCTATCTGAAAACTCTTCCTCTCATCTGTCGTATCTTTCTCTCTCGGCGTTACTTTGTCTGCTCTCCCCGACTGTTCTCAATCTCAAAAGCCTTTCTCATAAAGACTTCAGTTAACGCCTTTCCTTGCCCCGTGTGCGGATGCTAGAGAAAATTAAACATTTACGGCGTGTACACATCGTTCTCCATAACAATCTTCTCTTTCAGCTCCACTCCGATTACTCCAACCAAAAACGATCCGGCTTTTCCACCGCGAAAGAGAGAAAATACTGAGGGCAGAGAAACGTATTTTGTCGACAAGCACATTTACATAACCCTCCTAAATCGGAGCTGGCCTGTCATGTTTGCTGCTCATAACCTGCTGCTTATAATCCTGCCTGCATCCTCCTCTGATCCATAAAGCGGAGCAGCCAGCCACTTCAACAGCAGCCAGGACTGCCATCACTAGCTGCTGCTCCTGCTAAGACAGGGCCGTAAAAAGAGGAGAGGAGAAGGGAGGAGTGGAGGAAATAAAAGAGAGGAACAGGGTAATTGGATTGGGGGGGTGGAGGGTGGGGGGGGGGGGGGGGGGGGGGGTGGGGGGGGGGGGGGGGGGGTCTTCTATTTGGCCGGGTCTGGTCTCTGTCATCACGCTCCAGGCCTGGCTCCTCTCAGTGCCTACAGCAGGTCTCAAACACATCAACACACGCACGCACGCACGCACGCACGCACACGCACACACACACACACACACACACACACACACACACACACACACAACCCTAAACACTACTGAATCGCTACCCAGTTCAGGAGGCAGACCGTCCTGTGCGCCGCTAAAGCCTGCAAGGTGTCTAGTGTGTGTGTAGTGGGTTTTTTTCCTTTATGTGTGTGAGTGTTTGCATACTCCAACAACTCACTAAATGGTTAAACAGATTACAGAGCGCACTAAGTGGATTGTCACAGCTCTCTATCGCTTGCTCAGTGTGTCTCTCCTGCGATTAAAAGTGGCCAGAATTCTCTCTCTCTCTCCCCCTCACACACACACAGACACACACACACACAAATCTGCACAGTGAGAGAGAGAGAGAGAGAGAGAGAGAGAGAGGCGTAGACAACATGTCCAACAGTCCTGACTGTTACTGTAAATTAGTGACTGCATTATCTGAATTGATTATTAAAACCTAACAGTAATAATCATCATAAAACATATTTTGTTGGCTGTTGCTCTAGTTTTTAGCTGAGTACAGCATTCATCTATCCTTATGACATCTGTGGCGAAACCCGATTCTAGTAAACTGGAATCAGGATAATGTCACTACTCAGTGCATGGACTGCTATTTATCCTCCAGAAAGTGTAACAAACCTTGAATAGCAGGAAACTTTAATCTAACTTTGATGGTCTGTTACTCTTCTTGCCTTCCTGTACTCACGTCAGCCTTTCATCATTCAGGGTTTAATTAAGAGGCAGTCAATGGCAAAGGAAAATGTTGGTTGATCGAAAGTTTTTTTTCTCCACCTATTATTTTTCAAAAATAAATAAAAGGCTGATAGCAACATGCTGGCAGAATGTGTGTTCGCAGTCTGTGTCCTCATCAGTTTGGGTTTATATCTGGCATGTAAGTCATTAGAAGTCACGTCTGCAGACTGGCAGACTGGGCAGTCACAGCAGCCCCCTCACATTACAGCGAGTTGTTTGATTGAATACTGAAAAAAAGATTCCTTCAGCTTTGATTCAAAATGTGTGGTCTAGGGCTCGAAGTTCCATCGGCATTCTTTAACATTAGATCAGATTAGATAACCTTCAGTTATAGTTCGTATATCGTTCACCCCCTCCTGCCTTCAACTGAGGTATTGAGCAGGACGTTCAGACCAATGAAAAACCAGGTTTGTCCTGCATCACTGTATCGGTCTTAACAAGGTATTCATCTGCTGGTGTGTGTGTGTGTGTGTGTGTGTGTGTGTGTGTGTGTGTGTGTAAATAAATGTCCACGTAGTGAAGATCGAGTTCATGCGGCCAGGCTGTTTTCTATCCAATCTATGCTCATTATCTGTGTGGAGAAAAAAAAGCAGCTAATGGCTACATACAGCCATGGGCCAAGAAACACTACAGCTGCACCGCTCTGTGTGCGCATGTGTTTGTCTATTGGGACTGTGTGTGTGCGTGTGTGTGTGTGCACTCCTGTCCATCCTTCGCATGTAGGCATCACTCCTATTCCACCCAGCCTCGTCCAACCGCCCAGCCCCCACCCAAAACTACACACAAACACATGCACACCCACTCCTCCTCAGCTTCGCCCATGTCTCGCCTCGCTCCTGGCCACTAGGCTACCCCCCTTGATGCACACACAAATAATACACACACTTACAGCTCATTGATTTAAGTCAATGTGAGTGTATCCTAACCTTCCGAGGACGGCGTTTGAAGTCTCTCTTACCTCCCCAGACCCGCTCCCAGAGCCAGACACAGCCTAGAGTCCTGCAAGAGTGCAGACAAACACACACACACACACACACACACACACACACACACACACAGAAAATGCACACACACAACGCAGCAGCCAGTGGTCCCATCCACACCACCCATACACACACTCCCAACAGGCTGAGAGGACGCCGCAGGCAGGGGCTACATGAGCGCAAACACACACACAAACACACTTACTTTCTCTGTGTATTATCAACACTAATGAGCTGATAGATGTTCAACGGAGGCAAAGAAGCAGACAATCATTTCCTCAGAGTGAGGCAAGGAGGTAGAGAAAATCAACAGCAGTGAGTGCGCAATGTGTGCGCTTGTGTCTGGGGTCTTGTTTTATTTTCTCCTTTCCTCACAGCCTCTAGGCTTCCAGAGGTTAAGGCTGAGCGATGGAGCAAAGCTAGCCAAACTGAGGCCTGGGGGTCCGGCCGGGACCCCTGTGGTGAGGCTGGGTTCTGTTTAGCTTGTCAGGGGAAAACACAGTAATGAGAGGAATTACTAAACAATCACATTTCACAGAGAGAGACGGGAACGGGCGGGTTTGGTGGGGACGGCTCTATGGACACGAAGTGTCAAGAAAACATGCTTTATTTTTAAAGACTTAAAAAAAAAAAGAAAAGGAACTCCATCCTCAAACAATAAGCTATTTTATAAGTGCGAACTGTTAGAAGTGCAGCTCTCGCTAGCAGAGGAAAAAACTCCCAAATGATTCTTTCATAGACAAAGACATCAAAAACAAGGCTTTAATGAAAAGGTAGTCATTTCATTTCTTAACCCTCAGCTCATTATACCGACTGCAGCTTTACACGCACAGGAAAAAGACGGCTGTCTGATGCCACGAGAGGTCTCCGCAATCGCCCTCCGTGCCTACGCTGCCCAGCCTCTGCCCATTTCACACTCAGATGACATGAAATTGATTCGGATGGACCGACAGTCCTTCCCGTGACCCGGCACAGTCGAGGAGTTCAGCCTAATTGGACAGACCTCTCCGATTGAGGATGTGGAGTGAGGCAGCCCACGTCCACGTTCCTCCGCTAACAGAGGAAAGCACAGGAGGTCGACACGGGCAAAGGGAAAGGGCGAAGACTTCTCGTGAAAGCAGACAAATTCTTTGACGAAAGGAGCCGACTTTGAGGAGCTTGACGGACATGGAGATGGAAGGGAAAAGGGTGAGAGTTTGCATACATGTGTGTTTGTGTGCATCGTGAGTGAACCCCCCCCAAAAAACAGACTTTACTCCAAATTCCTTCAAGCTTGATCAAAGCCTCAATCTCTGCAGCTTATTTATGCCTAAACCTTTTAAATCACTAACTTATTTAATAAATATTCTTAAAAACACTTTCTGTGGAGAAACAGCCGTCTGGTAACTGGTTTCTGCTCATTAATTACAGGTGGAAGTTGAGTCTGAACATCAGGTGAAGAACGCCGTTACATTCAATAGTTCTGTCAATGATCAGGTGTGCACATGTCAACACAACACACCGATCGCTCCTCCTGCTCAGATTTAGGGAAAGCACACGGACGAGCTAGAAGGGCACTCAGAGAGCCCGGACCTTCGCCAAGGTCCCGTCTTCTACCTGCCCTGTGATCTGAATCTGCTCCAAAATTATATTTCATGCTACACCCTCCCCACCAAGTTACATGAAAAATCAGGCCAGTAGCTTTTTCCGTAAACATAACCTCTTTGGCGGAGGTAATAATATTCATAAAATGAAGCCTAAACTGACTTCAGTGCAGAACAAAGCTACAGTATGTTGTTTGTATGTGTGTTCAGTCATTCTAATTGTTTTAGATGAGAGATAAATATGTTATATATTATATTTGAATGAATCCCACAGGGACCAAGGAGATTGTTGTGTGGCACAGCTAATTAAAAAAAAAAATTTATAATTTGATATATATATATTTTTAAAATCAACATATTTGTGTTGGAGGAAAATAAACATACAAATATGATTAATTATGATTAAAACTAGCTATAAAAATAGATCCTAAAGATAATGAATAAATGGTGTTAGTTTCTTACACTCCAAGTGGTTGACTAAGTCAACGAAAAAATATTGCACCTACAATAAGTTGTGTACATTATTGTGTTAAATTACATCTAGTTTAAATTATAATGAACATATTTCAACAGGACGAGTGGTGCTGATGAAGGGGTACTTGGATCCACTCAAATACTTAACTCAAAGTAGAATGAACAATAAACACAACACACAAGTAAGCCTTCCTGTTGATGAATCTATCAAAGACAAACTAATTTAAATTCATAAATGAACCTCTTATGTTCTCTCTGTAAATACGAAGCCAGAGGATTACACAGAGCAAAGCTGACCTTCTGACCCTGTACACTAGTCTGGGTAAACACACACACACACACACACACACACACACACACACACACACACACA
>NW_022280054.1:2287944-2298380 GCF_004355925.1 Anarrhichthys ocellatus | reverse complement strand
ACACACACACACACACACACACACACACACACACACACACACACACAGAACCCTACAATCACCCACTTAGCCTTTGCCACCGGTGAAAGGCAACAAGATCTCTTAACAGCAGCTCGTCTTTTTCAATAAATGTTGCATGAAAACATGCCGCTGGAGCACCAAGTTGCCTGCTGTCATACTAGAGGAGTGTTAAATGTTTAATGACGACAACACCGCACACGAGCTCGCGCTCACACAGAGTCGGTGTCAGGGTGCCGCTCTGAGGGGCCCCTCTTTCATCCTGACAGACACTATAAAGCTCCCGAGCCTCTTCCCCACCCCGCCATCAACATCGCACTGCTTTACTCCTCGCCTACCACCCAGCAAGGAGACCTGGATGTAAATGAGGTTGGAGTGTGTGTGTGTGTGTGTGTGTTTGTGTGTAAGTGGTGAGGATCAGGGGCTTACATAAAGACCCTACCCCCATCACCATTAAGAGTAGAAGAAGAAGAATTGGGGGGGGGGGGAGTGGCTTGTCATCGACAGGAAATACTGCAGAACGCCTTGTTTTACATATTATTATATACAGGAGTATTGTTATATTCCTGAAACCTCTCACTGCTATACTGCCTCTCTTCTGCTGAAGAAACTCTGAACTCCTGTGGGAGCCACTGGGGAACATCAGGAACATCCATGTCAGCCACTTTCTGGACGTTGATACCATCATAGCAACGTCCACAGACAGACCAATGGGATTTTAACTGTACTCGTTCATTTTACTGTAAGTGTGGTGATGGAGACAAATACGGTAACAAATAAAGTGGAAAAAAAAAATAAATCAATCAAAAATCAAGCACACATTTCAGTATTGGGTATTTTTATGGAATCATCACATGTTTAGTGATTACCCAGCACTGTCAAAGCGCATCCAAGTATGGTATGTTTAACAAAAATTAAAAACACTGTACATTAAAACAATGTATACTTCCGCCCACTGTGTTTCTTTCTACAACTGATAAGTTAATTACAGAAGCAAGAACCGTAAAATGAATTGTGACCAAAAATAAGTAATTATGTACGCTATAAATTGTTATGAAGATTATTATTGACCAAAAGAGCACAGTGCATGTAAACAGTCAAGTAACCATCTTCAATACCCAGATCAAAAGGAAACCGAAGTATCTGTTTGTATGTATGTGTCAGCCGGTACGATGGCAGGTCAGCACCACACGGGTTAGTCTAAATGATTCCAACATCATACCTCCACAGGTAAATTGGAAGGCCAGATAGGAGGATAGACAGTTTGAGGAATATTAACACTGCCACAGGTGGAACTGCACACACACACACACACACACACACACACACACAAACCAACCTACATATATCAGCACACACACACACACACACACGCACACAGACAAGCTAAAGCGGGGTCAGAGATAAAGGAAGAGATTCCTATCGATGCTGAAGGATATTGAAGCCTTAATAAGAAAATAGATATAGTTGGCCGGCCGTGCATTTCACTGTTAGCTTTATTTGTTTTCCTGATACGGATCTAAGGAAAGGCAATATGTAATAGCTTACAATAAATGGAGTACTTTTCCTTTAAAAGCAAATCTCCATGTTCTTTTCACACACAGAGAGAGAAATATCTTGAGCCCCAAAGGTCTTCATTGATGACCAATAAAGCCTCCAGAAGAATGAAAGAAAGTAGCGCTGAATGTATTATTAATATCAACACATCTGCTCTAAAAACAAGTGTACTGAACTTATGAATCACTATTTAAAGATCATTTACAAAATGTGTAAATCTAAAGAAACAAGAAGCCATAGCTTGAATGATATGTGAATGCTTAACCCTTATTTCTAATCATGTGGATGTTTCCCTCAGTCATAACTGTGCAAAACACATTAAAAAATCTCAGTTAAGATTCACTGTCAAAGAATAATAATTAGCATTTATTTAACTTAATGAGATGCAGCACACACACATTTTCCAGAATAAGTGCTGTGACAGTTTGACAGTAGTGCACAAGCTAAGTTTAAAAAAAAAAAGGAAAACATTCTTAGATGTGCTGCATTTTTGTCTTACGACCGTTTGCTACAGTTATGAGTTTCATCATCTGTTACCACAGTTGCATCAAGAACACATCTGAGGAATGGAGATCATTTTCAGTTGGATCAAACGCTTGTAAAATCCTAAATTGACATTTGGCTATTACTGCATTTGTCTGTTAGTGCATTTAATGAAAAGCCTCGAAATAAATTCTGCCTCTAAATGTTTTCTCTCGGACAAGTTTATGTGCAAAGTATTCAAAGTTTTCATATGTTTGGAAAAGACAAATAGCAGCTTTATCAACCTGGTTTGACCTTTGGATGTGAATGTACACTTTTTCAATCTTAATTGTAAAGTGATCTGTTAAGGAAGGGACGCTGAAGTCTCTTAAATTGACGTGTTTTAGCACAGCGGCTGGTCGGCACCACTCGTGGGATCCATAGTCTGATACACACATCTGTGCCATTCAATATGACAGAAAACAACTGGGTTCCAGTCATATTACAGTGGCCTCAAATCACATTAGAGCACCCCGCACTGGGGAGGTATTGAGGGTGCTATTCTGGTCGAGGCAGCGAGAGGCCTCTAAGGTAGTTAGACCTGTAGCCGAGTGCACCGCTGTTTAAAGATCGACTACTCTAAACCTGCTTCTAGTGAGCATTACAGCCTTTAGAAGACATACACTTGCAAGTGAAGATGTCATTTGCCAACATTTCTGCCCTCGATAAGGCGGTCTCATTTATTGTTTTGTTTTTTCTTGGTATGAGCACCAAAGACATCAGAGATGCATATGATATTGTTATGTTTCTAGACTTATTGCAGCTGGGTGAAAAGTGGAGTTAAAGTCGTCAGACATCATCTGGTGACCCACACATTCTCTTGAAACCGAGACCTGTGCAGCACTCCTACTTTCCCCATGACGTCTTCCCTTACAAGAGGGAATTCTATCGCATTACAAGGCCAGTGTGGGCCGTTGCTTGATTGCGAGGGGAAATGGAGGAAGAAAAGGAGAGATGGATTGATTGATGGATGGAAGGATCAAGTGATGGATGGACAGATGGAGGGGCTGAGACTGAGCTCCGCATTTAAGTCTGCATTATACTGACCAACATATTCTGTGCCTACAGTTTAGATTGAGCTGTGCCAACCCCGTGCTTGTTTGGTGTGTTCGTGAGCACCTGTTCATGAACGCCTCCGTGTAGAAAAAGTCATTTGTCACTTACCCCTTCTTGACTGCCTTGTCCTTACACTTGTCCTCCCTGTCCTTGTCTCTGTCTCTGTCTCGTCCTCTGTCTCTGTCTCTGTCCCTGTCCTTCTCCTTCTCCCTCTCCCGGCCCTTGCGCCGGCTTTGGTCCCGCTCTCGGCTGCGGCTCCGCCGGCGGCTGCGGCTGCCGCTTCTTTTGCGGCTTTGGGTGCCGCGTCGGCTGCCGCTTTTACTGCGAGACCGCCGGTGGCGAGAATGAGACCTGGAAGACATAAAAGACATAGAACCACAGATATTACAACTAATTTGGGACGGGGGGGGGGGGGGTTGCTCTTTTTTTCTCAACAAATAAGTAAAATGCTGGTAGTTTTCTTTTTCCCCACAAATGAGCCTTCAAATACTACTGCAGTGTTAAATATCACCAACCTGTACCAACCACGATATATTTCTTTCTGCCTCGTCTACTTCTCCTTACAGTTAATTATTGACTGTATTTACCAGAATGTCTTTGGATCACTCCCAGCCAATGTGGCTGAGAATGTTTCACTCAGCTGTCAGTTATACACGTGACAGGAAGAAGAAATAGGAAGTATGGGAGCGATGGAGAACACATCTTGTGGATGCATTGCAGTGCAGGTGATTCGGTTCATTGCTTGGTAACAAAATCTATCGCTCTTTTATTGTAAAATTGTCAAAATACACAAGAATCAGCTAATGCTAGCGTCCAACTTAAGTAAAACTGCAAACTTTTATTCCTAAATATATTTTAGCATATACCATTTTATAAATGCCTTAATCTGCTGACAATAAGGGTTTTTTGCTCTACTCATACTGGATTTTTATTCAACAGACTTATGTTACGTGTAACAAAGACTTCCAAACCGGCTAAATCATCTGCAAATGACACCTCATCCCGACGTGAGACCAACTTTCTGGAGATAATGACTTTCCATCAACACATAACGTTCTAATCGCTTCACAAAGCTCAAAATAAAACTCACTAGGATCACATTTTTTCTTGAGTGAACAAATCCATCCTGCATTGGATGGACCTAATAATACAGTTACGTACAATCACATACAGCATGACACACACACACACACACACACACAGTAGAAATGGAGCCAATTAGAGGCGGGCTCAGAGGAAGGCCTGTCCTCGGTATTGATCCTGACACTGGCCCTCTGGTCTCAAAAAGATTAACAGCGGGAGATTAACTTTGTTAGTTATGACACACAAACACACACACACACACACACACATCATTTAAACATCAACAAAAAGTGAATTGAAAGTGTAACTCATGCTTCAATATTGTGCCATACACACAGCGACACAAATTACCAAATCATAACCGCTTATTTATGCGTCACTGCACATGCCTCTATTAACGCAGACAAATCCCTTCAACATATTCTGCTTGTGTGCGTGTGTGCGTGCGTGCGTGCGTGCGAGTCGGCATCCTGTGTCAGTGTACATGCACGTGTGTGCGAAGGACCGTGATTTGAAACCCCAGAAGAAATCGGCAGCTGAGATGCCGTTATTTTCCATCATCTATCATTTTATTGATTTGTCTATAAAAACAGTCGAACCTGCTGTCCACGAGCTTTATTGCTTTCCCCCCTTTATTAGTTTGCAGTTTGGGACATCCAGAGCTGTCTCACTCCCGACAGAAAACTAATCATTTTCTTCAGACGGCTGTCACCCTCCTAACAGACAACACTCTGACAACTGTTGCAATCAATTAGGCCGGGGCGCTCCTGATCACTGGAGACTGGCTCGCTGCACTAGTTCAAGGTCTTGAGAGGAGCTCCCCTCTCGTTGGAAAACCGAAAACAAAAGAAAATATTTGAAGTTCTGTTTTTTTTTCTCCCAAAACCACGGAGGTTCAATCTGCTGTAAGTAAGCAGCGGTCAGACAATGATCAGTAGCATTAAAACAACACCATATATTCAGTAATGCATGGAGTACACATGAACCTCTGAAAGTTTTAGTTGTATTTTCATGTTTACAATAAGAGCTGCACATTAGTGGTTCATCTGCAGACTTTCAAAAGAAAATAGTGAACAAATGTGCAGCCCTTCGCTTCGAATGTCTTCTTTTGTCCAAACCCAAAAGATATCCGACTAACTGTCACAGGAGACAAAAAAACACGTTTTTACATTTATGAAAGCCGAAAATAGGGCTGAAACTAATCGATTATTAAGCCATTTGTTTTTTTGATTAATCATTTTTTCCATAGAATGTCAGAGAGCTGTGAAAAGTGCTTGCTATAGTTTCCCAAAGCTTAAGATTATGTTTTCAGGTTGTCCAAAAAAGTCCAAAATATTGAGTTTATAATCAGATACGACAAGAAAACAGCAAGTCGTCACATTTGAGAAGTATTAAAAAGCGAATGCTTGTTATTTTTATCTGCATTAATAACTTTTCCCCACAGAAAAGCCAGTCTCATTGCAGAACAGCTACTAAAGCAGAAACCCTGGAGTGATGATCAAAAACAATCATCATGACATCTGATTCAGAGGTGAAAGCAGCCATCAGTCACAGGCCATTTGACTTAGCATGTTTAATATTGTTTGCTGGAGCTACGATTGGTTTTGTCATAGAATCACAGCTAATGGGAAAAAAGAAAAAAAAGGAAAAACATTGGCATTTTTGGGGTTTGGAGTCTCCAAGTGAGATAATCCATCAATGGCACAAACAGACCTTGGAATGAGTGAATCTATGTGCCGACAATGCCTGCGTATGTTTGTAATCAACAGTACATGAGGGGAAATACAACAGAGCTGCAGTGTTCCAAACCAAAAGTCTTATATTTAGAGCCAAGCAAATTGTGGCCAGAAGCAGCAGATGCAATAAACACAATCTCACACTCTCTCTGTCTCCCTCCCTCCCTCTCTCTGTCTCTGTCTGTCTCCGTCTCCCTCTCCCTCTGATGGCAAAGAAAACAGCCCACTTCTGGGGTGTGCAGCAAATTAAATTTACTGTAGTTAATAGAGTGAGCCTATGCTGCTAAATGTCAATTTCCTGACCAAGTCCTTCCCCTTGGAGAATGATTAGCTAATTTGGGCTGGGGATAAATGGGCTAATGCAGGACGCACACAGATAAACAGACACAGTTGGACCCCATGCCAAGCCCTTTCCCTGCTTTACATTTCATTGGCCTTATTATCTCCAGGGAAAATGGGTCCCCCTATGGCCTGAACATATTTTCATTTCTAATAAAAGGCCCTTGCTGGTTGCCCCCTCGTACACCCCCCCCCCCCCCACACACACGCATATGCTGCCCCCTCGCAGCCTCCTTCCTCCATTCCCTCCTTTCACAGTCCAATCCATTAAATCGGAGCTCTGCAATTGGCCGGGATGGTTTTCCTGGTGAATTATCAATAGAGTAATTATGCTGCATGTTGGGAGCCGGGCTGAAGCTTATCGCTGCTGACCCCCCGGTGCGCGCCAGGATATGATCCCTCACCACAGCCCATTGGGGTAATTATGTGGCTGGGTGTGAAGCTGGATGGTGTGTTACCCTTATCAGTCTGTATTCTATTTCTGTTTTCATTGAAAATTGGACATTAATGGCAGCTACGCGATACCACTAGTGTCGGATACAGGTGAGCGTCTCCAATGGAATCTGACCCCATTTAAATCATTATTCATGCTACGCAGTGTAGGGATGGGGAACACATCCAAACACACACACGCACACACACACACACACACACACACACACACACACACACACACACAAAAAGACCAATTATCCTCACTGTTCCTCTAACCTTATCTTCCACATATTCATATTGTTTCTTCGCTTCCACAACCACCAGCCTCTGTCAGGAGGACAAAACAAAGTTCATGTCCATATTGTACTGGTCCTGTGGCAGAAAACACCACACACAGCGAGTGATGTTCTCAGTAACGCCCCGAGCAGCGTCCCTGTCCATTAGGCCAGTGTGGTGCAGCAATGATTAATGGCTATTAACACTATCGCTTTAACACTATCGCATTTCAGTGCACGCTGGCAACAGTGACCCCGGTCTGACCAACAATACACCAAAAGCTAGAGAAGAGGGCGTGCAGGTGTATTATTGTGTTGTAGAATGACCATCTGTTTATATAATGATGAGGAGGAGTACAAAGGATTGATCATAATAACATGAGTATAGGATTAAATATTGGGATTGTTTAATTGAAAGTCTTACCATCATTTTGACTATGTTCATCATCTACATCAATAGAGCGCCTCGAGGCCAGCCTCTAAACCACTGCGCTCCATTGTACAGTTTTCTTTTGTCTTTTTTCATTATTCTTTCTAAAAAAGTTGAAACATGACTCTGGAGTTATTTTAAGGTCAAGTTTAGTAAAATAAAGCAAAAACGTATCAATTGTCATTCTAACAAAAATGTAACAAAAGAGGATTCTATCGGACGAGGGGCTCAAGCACGAGTACTTCTGCGAGACGCCGCTGCCCATCGACCCGTCCATGAACAACTACAACTTATGAGTCACCACTCAAAGATCTAGGTGCACTCTCAACCTTATCATTATCTAATATTTGTAAAATAATTTCCACAAGAAAGTACAGCAATAGACAGAGATTGGAGAGAGAAATAGTAAATAAAAAAGTAAAAAAACAAGACGGATGCAAATATTAAATTGTAACTAAAATCAAAATATGCCTTTAAATAATATGAATGTAATAAATATCCGTGTAATGTTGGATAGACTCTTACACAGAGATGATGCCATAATGTTTGTTAAAACATACACAAATACAATGCAAAAATCAGAGCAGCTTTCTGGTTAACTTCTTCTGGATAAAGTGTTGAATGACTTCTAAGAAGGCATATTGAAACCATAAAATGTATTTTAAATCGTTGGTATTCATTCTTTGTATCAACAAAATATGCTACTGCACGGCCTAAAGCAACCCACCCTGCTGGTGGTACCTATCAAGTAAAGGTAAAACCTTGGATTTGAGCACTCTTCAGCCATACGCACGCACGCATACACACACATACATACATACACACACACACACAAAGACTACAAAAAAGCTTCCCAGTCGACTTTTCCAAGCAATAGACAGATTGAAAAAAGAAACGGGCCTATTGAAAGCGAGAAGATCCATATTTGAAGAACTTCATTAATGCGCTGTTCCCCGCAGAGTTATTTCCAGTGACAGAGCACACAGCAGCAGCTCCATGTTCAAGTTAAAAGTCACTTTTCTTTTTTTTTTTCAGTGTGCCATTTCAGTGTGTCTAAAAGCACCTTGAGTGAGCAATGTGCATTTCCTGCTGCCAAAAGACGTGGAAAACAGCTGTTCCTGCCTGACGCTGCCTGCTGAATGGAATGCAAATATGTTAACCATCCAGAATTTATTACTTTTGAGTGCTCTTCAAACGCAACGGCAGACACAAGTTTAATTTATGATATTCCTCTAATTATGAGAGCTGTTGAAATCATTTCCCAAGCTGCTTCCTCCTTCCAAGCAGCCACAATATCGGTTCCCTCGGTTCACGGTGCACGCACGCACACACACACACACACACAGACTCAGTCATCCACCATTCACACCGGAACATAAATATACATACGCACATACACTAAATAACACACAGGGAATCACTGTAAAGTCGCTGATTGTGAGCACAATTAACACAGCAAAGACGGAGCATGAAAGATTCACGGAGATGTGTTTTTTCTCCGTCTCCCACTGCTTCATAAAAGCAATGTTTAGATTTTTCATAATCTTCAGTTTGCTTTTAATTTAGCAGTCGTCAACACAAACGTCTGCAACGCCCCGCTATGCTGGGAAGCCGAAATGAGACCCCATGCAGGCCACCCACCCACTACACACACACACACTACACTACACACAGAGTTACAGCCACAAGCCACAGGGTCAAGTCATTTAGCAGAGTTCAAAGGCCTTCACAGACCCCTCAGATATATATGAACCTACGACGGCCAGCCAGCGATGAGGGAAAAGATGACTTTCTGCAGCAAGATGTGGTTTCCTCGCATGCGGGTGTGTGTGTGTGTGTATGTGCGTGTGTGTATGTGTCGATAACGTGTTGATTACCCGGTGTCTTCATTGGCGCATATGCCCAGCATCACTCAGCCTCCTCGTCGCAATCCTAAACTTGGCCGTCTGGTGTGCACCAGCGACCTTTGACCGGCGCGCAGCCGAGGCTCGACATGACACCCATTAGCAGCTGGAGCCGGGGGGGGGGGTCAAGTGAAGGTGCTAACCTGCCAACTCGCTCACAGCCACTCACGCAACTGAAACCCTACTTTTTTCCTCCCTCCTTCCAATCCATCACGGCCCGGAACAATTAGCTACGCTGAGTTAGGAGAGAGTTGTTTTGCTTGTCATTGCCTCCATCTGTACGAGGGTGGAAAGCAGGGAGGGGAAAAAAAGAAGAAAAATATAATTTGAAGGACTGTAGGAGGAGAGGGAGTGCAGACTAGACAAGGGGAGACAATAGGTGAAGGACAACAGGAGGTATGGAGGGAGAAGTAACAATGAGATAAAGAATAAAAATAAGGTTATAAAAGTTGGGGATTTAAGAACAAACAGGGGAACAAAAAAGGGGGAGAATGAAAAAGACTGGGACTTCTGGAGAGGACGGAGCAGACAGCTGTGCTTCACATCAAGCTGGCTCCAATTAGCAGGTGTGCTCTCAGACGCTCGCGCTCCCTCTCTCTGGTCAGGGAAGATGTATTTTTCTGCCTTTTATACGCATGTATTTATGAAGTGGTGGGAGATCTGAGGGCCCTTAGCATAACAGCCTTTTATTGTTTAAATGTGGACTGCTCGGCCCCGTGTGCTTAAGTGATTTAGGAACCTCACAACTCCGGCATAAGAAAAATCATAAACGCTGAGACAAACCATGTGGGTGGACTGTAAAAGGCACCGAGGAACGGGCCGACAAAAAGCAGACACACATTCCACTACTAAAGGGAAACTACACTTAATTAAACACCCAAGACACAACTGGTATAGCGCCCTGTAAAAAAACTATTAGTTTCCCCCTCTTCAGTGGAATAACATAAAGTTGTCTTCTGAAAGAACAGAGGCTTGTCTCATAAAGAAGTTTCTAAAACATCATTTTTTTTTCTGCTGTCAAGATTGAACCAGGCGGAGAGAGAGAGAGAGAGAGAGAGAGAGAGAGAGAGAGAGAGAGAGA
>NW_022280054.1:2282749-2287934 GCF_004355925.1 Anarrhichthys ocellatus | reverse complement strand
GAGAGAGAGAGAGAGAGAGAGAGAGAGAGAGAGAGAGAGAGAGAGACGAGCATGGAAAGAGAGATCAAGAAATGAATAGAAAGAGAAACACTTCACCCTCTGAGGGGGAAAAAAAAGACCTTTCCCCTCCGCTGCATCTGTCGCTTCTCGTGGTCCACGCGTCCCATGCACAGAGTTAGATTTTACCTTCTTTTACCGATCACAGTGGGTGATTTTTGCGAAGCATAACAACACAATAAACACCGAGACATAGAGAGCTTTTGTGGCCAATTCTCTTGGAAAAAAGTCACAGAAAAGCTCTGCATTGATAGGTTACATGTTACGGGGATCACAATATATTGGAAGCTGCAAACAGCTTTTAAAAACATCACATTTCCTCTCATCTCTGTAGAAAGCTCCTGCTAATGATTGGACTTGCCATGCACTGTTGTAAGCTGGATCCAAAATGATACCACACATGTCACAGTGACGGCATGAATGTCATTCATTACACATGTGCAGTAGCGCATGAGAGAGGCGGGTGTGCGCTTTTGTTATCCCACTTTTTTTGTGAGTGTCAATATCCAACAGAGTTTACTGAGAAATCTGGCAAACTTCCACTCTAACAAAACTGTTGACTGCATTTAAAATAATTACATTTTTCCTGCTTTTGATTTCGAGCCAAAAAAATTGCGACGTCGGGTTCTCTGTTCAACCAGTCACAGAAGTCTGCTCTTTGTTCAGCCAATCATACGACAGTTGGCCACGTATCCTTTGGGCGATCCATCTATCTCCACTTCATCCTCATGTCCTCGACTCTGCCAAAATGCGAATGGATAGACGGAACAAAAAAAGGAAGACAAATTTCAAATAGAGAAACTCATGCTCATGCTGAGAAAGTGTTTCATTACTTTCAAAAAGATTGTCAAGGTTTCAGTCAAGGCGCACATGATCCTTGTTTCATTTCTCTGCCATTCTCTCTCATTTTTCTCTTCTTTTTCCACAAATAAATTACTAAAAGTGTGAGTGAAACCACATGCTTGTGTGTGTGTGTGTGTGTGTGTGTTTGTGCGGTTCCTTTGCTTGTCCAAAGTGAACTGACAAGTGCAGGCAGTGGTTCCATTAGCTGGCAATTTGCTCCCAAGTTGTCCGGTGAGGGAGGAGGCGGAATGAAGGAGTGCTTTTTGGCAGGACAACGCACATGGCTCTGCTTAGGACGAGTTAAGTGTGGTGCTCACACACGTAATCCGAGGCCGTGATTCAAACACTTTCGTAAAGCAAACACTCTCGAAAAATGTATGACCACAGCCTGAATGGAGATCAATGCCTCAAATAATAAAGAATGTACATCTATTGGAAAGATGCACGTATTTACCGATAAACCCAATTCAACGCTAGCTATTGGTCTGAATATACGATGTGTAAGCATATTGTAAAGAAGACCAACTATACAAGTGCACACACGCCTTCCTGTGACTCCCAGAGAACGATGGTGTCCATATGGTTTGAGCCAGAGCGTAAGTAGAGTACAAGGTAAACACGCCTGACTGAGGTTTGTCCATGCATGCTCTCTTAGCATGTGTCTCTACGGACCGGCTCAAAACCTGGCCACTGAATCACACACAGCATAGAAACATACCTCCCTCCCTCCGTGTGTGTGTGTGTGTGTGTGTGTGTCTGTGTCTGTCTGTCTGTCTGTGTGTGTCATGTTTAAGAGTGAAAAGAAGAACCGTGGACAGACGGTGGCGTTTATCTGCGCATAAATTAAGAGCAGAAGCACTTAATTGAAAAGGGGAAAAACAAGCACAGATACAATAAAACTTTGCTAATCAGCTACTTGGCAATGTGACCTCTGAGCGCACCGGGCGACATTCTAGGACTCACTGTCCTGCTGGGCGCGTGGCACGGGGGGGGGGGGGGGGGGTGCGGCTCCAAGCAGGAGGCAACTGGTAGAGCCCCCCCCCCCCTTTATGCTCTCTCTCTGTCTATGTATCATTGTCTCTCTCTCCCCCTGCTTCTCCGCCCAGAGTGTTATTAGACCCGGGGCTCCGCTGTGGCTCCAAACAGCTCAATGACAACACACAGGGCCTGCCAATTAGAAATAATTAGACAGTCATTTCAGTGGCAAGTCTTTTTAAGTGCATATATAACGATGCAATGATGCTTATTAGCCGGGCCTGAGCCGGCGAGGACCGGGGCCTCAAACGCTTTGGCGCTGGAGAAAATAATTATGCCAGTGATCACAAAGCGGGCTGCACATCTCTGTACTTCACCTCCACGCGTTTCAAAAATCCACTTCATTAGCTCCCGTAATTAATCCTCCATTAATTGCAGGAAAAGCCCAGTTTACCTCCCTTCGTTTCTAATTATCATCTTATAAATAGTTATGGTTCTAATTAATGTGTTCATTAGGCAGGATATTTCTCTCAAAGCCTCGCTGGGAGCCAAAGGTCCGGCTCGGCTCTCTCTGAAGCCTAACCAGCCAGAAGGTGAGGCCATCCTGCCTGCATTTGCTTTTATTTTACTACATTCAACCTCCTAATTGGCATTTAAAACCCAATTTGGAAGAACTTCAAGAAGCTTAAATAGGAGAGAGAGACAGAGAAAAAGCAGGAAGGAAAGAGAGAGAGATACATTTGGTGCTCATTTTCCTATGCCAGAGCTAAAAGCGTTTCCGTCTTTCTCTTGGTCTGGCCAGACGGATGAGGCTCTTTACTGTCATGAAGTGAACACAATGACGGCTGATTGCATGGATTAGTCTTTGGCATTATCGAGATTTTATTTGTAAAACATTGCAAGTGGGTCTCTACCGAAGAAATAACTGTGGGAGTGTCGTACTTCTACTGGGTTCAGTCATCAAACAAAACTAAATTTTGTCTTTCGTACACACACACACATAAAGTGACTCGTCTGCTCTCTGTGATACTATTAATCATAAAGATTTGCTTTTATTCAAACAGCTTTTAAAAAAGGGAAATTACCCAGCGCTCTCCATGATTAGAGCTGAAAACTTCAAACAAACCTTTTTTTTTTGTCAACCCTGAATTCCAAAATATAAATGTGAAGAATTTATACTGTAATAGAATTAATTTTTATAAGAGTTCATTTGGAAACACTAAATCATGCATCTTCAAATATGCTTGTTGTCTCAATAAGAATTGTGTTTCATTGCAATACTTAGGGGAAAAAGGTTGAATTAAATGAGCAAATTGTTGCATCCTTGGCACCAGTATATCGCTATGAGTGGCCAGCTGATAAAGCACGTTATGAAGAGCAAAAAACAAACAAAAAAGATTTATTTATTTTTGCCTATTTAACGACAGTTACAGGACCTTCTGAGAGAAAACAGGTTTTATCTTCCCACCTCAACACTCAAACGTAAACAAGAGAAAATAAAGACACATATAGCCAGAAAATAAAGCTGTTACCTTTCATTAGACTCCATTCAGAGTCTCTGCTTCTTGATAGTGATTAAGAGCTACAGTGTGGGCATTGAGCAACCTACCAATTTGACCAGTTACTTCCTCTGAGACTTCACACGCCTGTGACGTCTGCAGAAAAAGCTGTTTGGATGTATCATTCGAAATTGGAAGCAAAGCAACGATGTTTTCCCTACATCACCAACATTTGAGAGTTATGAGAAATACAGAATTACTTTTCTTTACAACCATATTAATGACAATGATGACCTCGTGTGAATGTTCACAAATGACACAAATCAGTGCGCTTTAGCCAGCTGATGCCCGAGAGATTCCTCCATCATACAATGTCTAACAGCAGCTACCTTTGCAGTCGAGGCTGTAACATAACAGGATTCATGCGTCTACACGGTTCGTTAAACAGATGGAGGGAGAACTTTTTTGATGTTAAACTCGTCTTTGTTTGGGACCATCGGCCCAACTCCCTCATTTTGATGGTCGATGCGAGAGGACCGGTGTGATGCCTCTTGTGAGTTGAATTAGGTGTGCGTGTTACATGGTGCAGACTCTCCAGCTAGGTTGCTGCCCAGGGGAGTGGGCTAGTGTGTTGTGAGCCTGCAGAAGTGAGGGGTGAGGGAGGGAGGGACGGGGGTTTTCCTCTGGCGTTAGAGGGGAACACTGCTTGCGGCGAGGCGCGGATGAAAGAGGCTGTCTGTGTCAGTCACTTATTCCTCCCTTTGGTAAATAAAGGTTTCTGACAACAAAGCCGAGCAGCGCTTGACTGGCCTTTACAGCGGATAAAACAAAAAAAAAAAAGACAACACAGGGAAAGAGAGAGAGAGACAGAGAGAGAGAGAGATATACACAACAACAAACGCCGTTCAGATCTCACAACTGGAAGCATGTTGATTTTTATGGAGTAGAGAAGACGCAGCCAAACTAAACCAGGTCATCTTTCAGTTTAAATCAACACTTTGCAAAGTCCGGTAATAGGGGAAGAAGGAAGAAAGGGGCTGGATGTCATCCTGCAGGAGGGGGGACAAGAAAAGATGTTGAGAGTCCGTTGGATAACAGACAGATGGATGAAAAAACAGCCAGGAGGCTGCTCTTAAACTCCAGCATGGTATGTGTAGTCTAGACTAACCTGAGACCACTACAAAACAGTGACAACAGTGAGTGAGGTACTGCCATCATTCCATCAGCAATGCCATTCGTGCCTTATGGTTCTCTCACAATGGCAAGATCTCAGCGGCTTGTCGAGGAAAACAAGATTTCACTTGTCATGTCCTCAAAACGCACTCAGGGCTGCTCTCCTCGTGAAGGCCAGCTACACCCAAAACCACCTGCTACATCACACGCAGTCTAAACTGTGTGAATAAATGCACGCTGGACTCAAATGTGCAGAGCAATATCCACCCTGTCACCTGACGGGGGAATTGCTGATCCAGGTGCAATGAAAAGCTGGGAGGCCACACTGCTCACCCCAAAAATAAAGTCCCCGACTTTCCTCACCCCAGCTTTGTCTAATGCACTCAACTGCCCTACCTTTTTGCCCCCCAGACCATTCCCCCTCTCCTCCTCGCCTCAACCCTCCCTGTTCCCAAGCTGCCTGGATGACCTTGCACGCGCTCCGTGTCGGTGCTAGGCAGGAAAAGCTATCTAGCAGATGTACGACACCTCATCTCATACAGGGGAAAATTGCTGTGTGAAATAAATACTGGGCCATCGCTCAACCCCTAAACACACACACACACACACACACACACACACACACACACACACACACA
>NW_022280054.1:2281328-2282739 GCF_004355925.1 Anarrhichthys ocellatus | reverse complement strand
CACACACACACACACACACACACACACACACACACACACACACACACCTGGAGTCCTTCTGTGATCTCCAGTGCAGAAAGCAGAGCTATGGAGCTAAAACGTCTAGATTACCTCGTTCTAGCGGCAGCAAGACATGACAGGGTGGCCGAGCAGTTGACTTTCTCATAAGCAGAAGTCCAAGGCAATGACAATAGCTAGCTCTGGGTGCCGATCTTTAGTCAACGCTGACCTCTGACCTCTGTTAAAAAAAAAAAAATAAAAAATAAAAAAAATCAGAATGTGCCTAAGGGGATTACTGAAGCGTCTCATTGTTATTATCATCATTACATCCATGCTTCATGTCAGCCTGAATGCAGGAGAGCAGATCTGGTGCCTGCTCCCCTCTAGCAGGTAAACCTTTGGGGCTTATTCATAACGTCGTCCTTTGAACTTCTGTTGTTGTACTGAAACACCGCAATAACGTCTTGTGTAAAACTACAAGAAATGTATGTTTTCAGACGATTCAGAGGCCGCAACAACTAATGATAACTTTAGCTTTTTGCACCACGATAACCTTGACGTCGCAACTTCAGCTCGGACTTGAAATAGCCATACAGAGCCACTTTTTAACCGTTAAGATGCGGCACCTGTCTGTCTGTCTAGGCCCAACTCATGTCCCGCCCTCAGTTCTTTCCACTTGCTTTAACTAAGCACCAGTTCTAACTCATCCCGACCTCTGTGGCTCCAGGGTTTGCTGAAATAACCCTGACTCTGGTCTGCTAACCTAGCTCGATATCCATCTCCTTTTAGGGGGAGAGACATGATTAGAGGTCTCACTCTCCTCACGGTCATGACAGCAGCCCCAGTAATGAAGCCGCTCCGGTGGTAGCGGGGGCTAAACCCTGACGCTAGCACTCTGCCCTGCTAACTCAACAAACACCTGAAATATTAATGAGGTAAATGTAAGCATTCCTGTGTGTGTGTGTGTGTGTGTGTGTGTGTGCCCTGCAGTGTATGCTCTCACCTATGCGAGTGCGTGCACACACACGCGTGTGTGAATACCCTTCTGCGAATGACACGGCTTCTCTTTGATGGGCCGCACGGAGGATTTGTCGCACCTGCCATTCCTCCATGTCATCTAAAGCGAACCGTTAAAGTCAATGGAGGACTGACAGGATGACTGACTGAGCCCACACACATTTAACCCCTGCTGTGGACGCTCCGCCGAGCCCACCTAAAGACGAGCCTGTGATCCGGCCGTGATGAGAGACGCCGCGTCGTCTTTGCTGGACCGGGTACGACATCAGAATCACAGTACGCTGCTGCCGCCATGCTCCACTCTGCTCTCTCCTCCCCCAGTGGACTAGGGCGCGTGACACAACCCCCACACACACACACACACACACACACACACACACACACACACACACAC
>NW_022280054.1:2263270-2281318 GCF_004355925.1 Anarrhichthys ocellatus | reverse complement strand
ACACACACACACACACACACACACACACACACACACACACACACACAGACACAGACACACACACATGCCTGCTCACATCAAAGAGAATAAACATTAATGGCAAATAGGTAATCTGCTCTTCTTGTCTGTTTTACATTTCGGGGCAAGATTGAGTGCCTCTGGGGGACCTGGCCCTTCTCTGATTGAGGACAGGAAGAAAAAAAAGAACGAGAGAACGAGAGGGGAAGAAGGAGGAAGCAACGGTAGATGGTAAACACATGATAAAGCATTATTCTTATTTCATGTATCCCTTTATTTTTTATTTATACATGAGAGATGGAAAAGAAGGTAATAATACCCCCATCCCTTCAACCCACAACTGCCCCACTATGGTCCTAATCTTCTCCCCTGCAATATTCCGATGCCGACGTTATTATTCTCCTTTCTTCTGAATAATATCCCTCTCTCGGAGGATCTGTTCTCTCTGCCGGTGCTCGCTTTTGTCCCTCTCCTCTTCATTTTTCCTCCTTCAGGATCTCTCGGTCCTCTCCCTCCACGGCACTAACTCAACCTATTCTCGCCACACTTTTCCATTCTCCTCCAACTTCTTGTCTCTCCGGTCGGCGCGCACTCGGGCCTCTTCTCGCTTCTCTCGTTCATATTCTGAAGGGGGCGCCAGGTTGGCGTGGCTGGGGGTGGCAGGCAGCACCTCATATCCTATCTACGTATCAATCATGAGGTCTGTCCACCCAATGCTCCTCTGATCCATCAGCCAGCCTCTCAGCCAGCCTCATCCCAACACACACACACACACACACACACACACACACACACACACACACACACCTGACTAATGGCAGTCAGGGCACCTGTGCACACCAACCTGCTCTCATTCCACACAATGGATGCAGAATGTGCAGTATCCCACAACCAAGGGCTGTAATACTACAGCCGGTCGTAGTACTGCAGAAAATACTTGAAATACTGAATATTCACATGGTCTTAATTAGTCCCATTTAGGGCATCAACGAACAATTGTCTTTGTTATCAATTCATCTGACGGTTATTTTCTTGATAAACAGATTATTCATTTGTTCTATAAAATGCCAGAAAATAGTGAAAAAGATTCCTTTCCCAGGCTGGCTCTTCAAATATCATTTTATTACAAATGATAACCAGTTTACTCTCAAACAACACAAAGAAAAGAAGCAAATGCTCACATTTAAGAAGCTGGAACTACAGAGAAAAGTCGTCTGTCTTGGTTTAAATAAATGACTAAAACAATTAATCGATTATCAAAACCGATTTATTTTTTTGTTGCCGATTGACAAAGCAATTAGCCAACTAATCATGTCAACTCTAGTGCCCTTTTGTTACATTACACAATCAAATTTGAACTGGATTGTTCTAAAAGAAGCACACATGTGGCCACCGCCGACAAACTTTTGCAGACACAAATTGCAGCTGCCATCACACAAACGCATAAATTCATCATCAATGCCATCATTTTTTGCACATCCCCACCTCCAACACCGCCTCCACCTCGTAACACCCAGACCACGCACACTCCCACCAGCAACCAGCCCAACCCACCTGCTCCTCGCTCACCGCTAAGCCGATTACACAACGCAGCCCTCCTAATCACAGCGCGGCGTTTGTAAACATCGATGTCATCGACTGTAGTTCTAAATCTCCCAAATCCCCTCCACCCTTCATCTCACACCACACCAGTAATGACATTATTTCGACTGATGTTTTAATCACCGGTGCCGCTGTGACTGACTGCTGCCGAGAAAAGGGAGAAAAATGTGTGAAAACTGTTCGGAAAAAGTCCATAAACAGTTTCAGCTCAGAGTGCAAAAAAATGAAATTTGCCGCTTGTTCCGATGCCACAGAATGTCCGGCGACCATTAGGGTGGAGAGTGCATGTGTGGAGTCTTTATACGGCACCATCGACCACTCTTATGTCAAAACAACTGTGTTGGATCATCCATTCATCCCGACACCTCTGTAATGAAGATATTAAAACTCTTTTTCCTTTGTGATTAAAATGATCTCTGCTCTCCCCCACAGCCATACACAAGTAAACAAAGGGCCCCGCTCGCGCATATATTATGACGACCTTTCTTCAATTGTGCGTCTGTGCATGTTTTTATGTGTGTGCGACAATGAGTGTGTGTGTGTGTGTGTCTGTGTGTGCGAGGGATTTAAAAACAGCACAGTTTACTGGTTCATTAGCACCAGATTAGCTATGCTAATGACATGGACCACCACACACAGAGACGTTGCCTTTATGTTTCTGAAAGGGATACAACACTCACTATGACTGTGCGTGCGTGTGTGTGTGTGTGAGAGAAGTGTGGTGCAGGTGTGTACACATTAGTCTTGCATGAATAAGTTAGTCCCTTGCTAAAAAAAAAAAGAATACACCAATAATAATCATAATTTAACAGGGTGTGTATGGGTAATGATGTTTTAATAGCATTGATGAGTGAAAAGAGAGCTGCTGCCAGAAGAGACTTGCAAGGGACTGAACTGGTGTTGCAATTTGACCTGCTGCTTCTGCGAGTGTTTTTCATTGTGACTCACAAAGCAGATAGACAGTCGGGACAAACTGAGACACGACACGCACGCAACGCACTAATCCAGACCTAAGACGCAAGTTTCCATGTGGCTCTATCTGATGACACAAGACATAAATAGGAAACTATGTGTTTGTTAACACTGAGGTAAACTTGCTAAAGGCGGGGTTTTTTTTTTTTTTTAATAAGAAACGTCTGCAAAGGCATTCCACGTACTGATCTGTAATACAAACACCCAAAGAACTTCAAGAGGATTTTCTTTTGTCATTACTAAATGATGTAGCAATTACTCATCACTCCTTCTCTTCACGTAATATATACTTTGCTTCAGTGCAGATTAAACATATTACATTTCAGCTTATTTTCATCTCCCATTTTGTTTTGTTTTTAAAATCCTATTTTTTTTATATATACACACAGTTGTGTGAAAAAGTGTTTGCCCCCTTCCTGATTTCTTGTTTTTTTTGCATGTTTTTCACACTTAAATGTTTCAGATCATCAAACAAATTTAAATATTAGACAAAGATAACACAAGTAAACACAAAATGCAGTTTTTAAATGAAGGTTTTTATTATTAAGGGGGAAAAAAATCCAAACCTACATGGCCCTGTGTGAAAAAGTGATTGCCCCCCCCCTGTTAAAACATAAATTAACTGTGGTTTATCACATCTTTGGAAAGCTGAGTTCAATTTCTCTAGCCACACCCAGGCCTGATTACTGCCACACCTGTTCTCAATCAAGAAATCACTTAAATAGGACCTGCCTGACAAAGTGAGGTAGACCAAAAGATCCTCAAAAGCTAGACATCATGCTGCGATCCAAAGAAATTCAGGAACAAATGAGAAACAAAGTAATTGAGATCTATCAGTCTGGAAAAGGTTACAAAGCCATTTCTAAAGCTTTGGGACTCCAGCGAACCACAGTGAGAGCCATTATCCACAAATGGCGAAAACATGGAACAGTGGTGAACCTTCCCAGGAGTGGCCGGCCGACCAAAATTACCCCAAGAGCGCAGCGACGACTCATCCAAGAGGTCAGAAAAGACCCCAGAACAACATCCAAAGAACTGCAGGCCTCACTTGCCTCAATTAAGGTCAGTGTTCATGACTCCACCATAAGAAAGAGACTGGGCAAAAATGGCCTGCATGGCAGAGTTCCAAGACGAAAACCACTGCTGAGCAAAAAGAACATAAAGGCTCGTCTCAGTTTTGCCAGAAAACATCTTGATGATCCCCAAGACTTTTGGGAAGATACTCTGTGGACTGACGAGACAAAAGTTGAACTTTTTGGAAGGTGTATGTCCCATTACATCTGGCGTAAAAGTAACACGGCATTTCAGAAAAGGAACATCATACCAACAGTAAAATATGGTGGTGGTAGTGTGATGGTCTGGGGCTGTTTTGCTGCTTCAGGACCTGGAAGACTTGCTGTGGAAAATGGAACCATGAATTCTGCTGTCTACCAAAAAATCCTGAAGGAGAATGTCCGGCCATCTGTTCGTGACCTCAAGCTGAAGCACACTTGGGTTCTGCAGCAGGACAATGATCCAAAACACACCAGCAAGTCCACCTCTGAATGGCTTAAGAAAAACAAAATGAAGACTTTGGAGTGGCCTAGTCAAATTCCCGACCTGAATCCGATTGAGATGCTGTGGCATGACCTTAAAAAGGCGGTTCATGCTCGAAAACCCTCCAATATGGCTGAATTACGACAATTCTGCAAAGATGAGTGGGCCAAAATTCCTCTACAGCGCTGTAAAAGACTCATTGCCAGTTATCGCAAATGCTTGATTGCAGTTGTTGCTGCTAAGGGTGGCCCAACCAGTTATTAGGTTTAGGGGGCAATCACTTTTTCACACAGGGCCATGTAGGTTTGGATTTTTTTTCCCCCTTAATAATAAAAACCTTCATTTAAAAACTGCATTTTGTGTTTACTTGTGTTATCTTTGTCTAATATTTAAATTTGTTTGATGATCTGAAACATTTAAGTGTGACAAACATGCAAAAAAATAAGGAAGGGGGCAAACACTTTTTCACACAACTGTGTGTGTGTATATATATATATATATATATATATATATATATATATATATATGCTTCTTTTATATCTTTCCTTAATGCCTTTCTATCTCACTTGAAGCACTTTCATCACGTACACAAGTGCTGTACAAATAAATTTGCCTTTGTTAAAAATACTTTTAAATGTGTATTCAGAAAGTATTACTATTATTTATATGACTATTAATAATATAATTCTGAGGCAAAGACTATGTTGCAGGAACTTAAGATTAATCCAAACAAGTAAAATTCCAATAATTTGGGCTCTATTGTTAGATTTAGAAACAATATGAATTATGAAATAGTCACAAGAAAAAAAGACCAAAGCGTCAAAATTGAAATTAAAGTGTGTGTGTGTGTGTGTGTGTGTGTTTGTGTGTGTTCGTGTGTTACCTCCTGTCTCGGCTGCGTGACCTGTGTGAGCGGTGGCTCCTCCCCTTGTCTCTCTCTGCGCTGCGACTCCTCCTCCTGCGAGACGAACTGTGGGACGAGCTGCTGCTGGAACGTCTCCTTCTCCTGGAGCACAAACATACACATTCAATTATATTATTGGCAGGACCCTTTAAACAAAACATAACTGAAGACGGCAAGCTTGAGGACTATTTAATCACTTTGGGATTTTGGCAAATCGAACAGTGAAATATGTGAATTTGTTTTGAATGCTCGGTGTGGTTCGTGAAGAAAATGTGGTTCCCGGAATCGCTCCAGAATATACATTTGTTATTACTAATCATGGTCATTCAGCTTCATTTTGTAGTGTTTCACAGGTTACTATCGATAAACCAAAATCAAACACTTCTAACATCAGCTCCCTCCTCACTTCCCCCTTAGGCTCCACCCAGCCATGACAAGAACCATTCCTATTATTGTGTGTGTTCGTTCACCATCATCTGAAATCATTCCCTCTCCTGCGTAAGTGAAGGCTGTATTCCTAATTTGTTTTGCTGTTCATTTCAACAGCAAATATGTCCGAGTGTCCCAGACAACCTTACCCGTTACGAGCAGCGCTGACGGCCACTTTGCATTAGTGAACACGCTCGGCTACGGCCCTGCAGTTCCTCCGCAGGGGCCCTTTGGTGCTCTCCTGCTCTTTAATGTGGCTACAGCAGTGTGTGCAGCATCTATTTTACAAACACCACTCACACCGCGTGCCTATTGATATCATGTAGCAGGAGGCATTCATGGGGGTGAATGTAAATGCAGAGACCCCCCCCCCTCTTCTACTGCGCAAACAGTTTGAGCAATATTCATTATTTAAAACCTCTTCTTTCTTTCGCCACAGCTGAAATATACCCAAATCTTTTAGCGCGCAGACAAAAAAAACCCCACATAGACTGTGCCATGGGAGCTCTGCAAGATAGAAGAGAGGCAAAAGCAGAGCAATTCAAATAACACAGAGGCTGAACTATCAAACCAGAGTTGTACCACTTAGAGCAGCTCAGTAAAAGATCCATTAGTATTCCAAAGGCTGGATCCCATGAGCGGGGCCTTATGAAACAACTTCCACTACCACCACTTCACACATTACACAGAAGAAACACACAGTAGCGAGCTGAGGGGGGGGGTTTTTTGGACGGCGGTGTTAACTCACATATTTTCTCAGAAGCAAATGTAACGTAATAAAAACATAATGGCTCAAACACATGGGAGCAGGAAGCGCCGGTTAACACAGAGTCCTTTCACATGAATACAACACCTACCTTGGATTGTTGGATTTCACGTCTCTTGCTCACTCACACACACTCATGATGTCACCAACCTAGAGCATAAGCACTCTTCGGTTTTTACCACATGTTAGGTCTCTTTACACTGTATGCATGTATGCAGGTTGAAAATGCCACAGGATGCGTGTCGTCTTTCATGTGAGCCTATTTGTGGAACTAGTTTCATGCAAACGCGCACACACACACACACACACAATGTCTTGGCTAATTGATCGAACTGTATGGCTAATAGATGAGGGACTGTGGTCCCGGGGTTTGCACTGCCCACCAGGCCCCATCCCGTACAGACGGGCAATGACTTCCAATCAGCAGTAATGGACCTTGACCAAGCCTCATAAATAATTACCATCAACTGGCCTTGTCTGAGCAGCCACACACAGCCAGTGGCAGCTGTGGATGGATGGAGGATGCCAGGTCCAGCCACTAGCCACTTGTAAAGATGTCTGATTATCACTGAACCTCCTCCTTCCTCTGAGACTGCTCGATAACATAAGTGTGGCATTTTTGAAACACGAGTAGAAACTCAGTTTGTTTATTACGGAGAATAGACACAAAAATGAGCCATTTGAAAACAGCCATATTTGTTTAATCTCTAAAATGACATTTAGCTAAAACACAAAAGTAAAAGCGCTGGTTTCACTTGTTATAATAGCGATCGTACATGTTTCTTTTTGTGGAATAATATGACCAACCAAAACCGTGTAGGCTCAAGATTTGACTGTTACTTTTCATATCTAGGTTCTCTTAGCAAAGTCCTTAACAGGCACTCATTGTAAACAGTACAGCGTCCGTCACTGCATGTCCAGCGTTTCAGCTGAATCATTATCGACAATAACAATTCCATCTTCAATTATCCTGAGCAAAAAACCAAACTAATATCAATACCGGACAGCATTCCAACGTACACCACATTGAAAGCTGGAAAACAACTGTCCCCCTTTACCTACATGGGTTTACTCTTAGGATTCACAAGTCTGTTTTTGAAGCTATAGCAAAACAACACCCATCTTTTTGCCATCTGAAAACAGTCGCGTACATGCCAATTCCACACAAAGCCAGAATGTTATTGACTGTAAAGCTATTAGATCTGCACTCATAATGTGCTTTAAAATTGATAAACGCTACAAAAATGGTGCGAACTCAACTAGAACTGGGTTTTTGCTTATACATCAGACTCAGACTGTGGCAACAAAGTACGAGGGTTAGTCTTTACATGTTAGCCTCTAATGAGCTGTAAAATGAAAGCAAGCCGCATGTCATATAATAAGCCAACAAACTAAGTTTTCGATCTTTGATTCACTTGTGCACACACAGAGGAGATGAGCCATCGAAGTCAGGGGCTGGGCTGCTGGGGAACTTGCAGCATCAGCACCAAAGCAGCCCTGAAGATGAGAACATGTCTTGCTCAAGGACACTTCAGCAGACCTGCGCACTCTCACCTCCTGTCTTTGTCCTTGTCTCTGGAGCGAGAACGGCTCCGGCGACTGGTCCTCCGACTCCGGCTGGTGACCACCTTGCTGTTGGTGGATGAAGACGAAGAGGAAGAGGAGGACGACCGGCGACGCTGTTTTTTCTTCTTCCTGCTCCGACTGTCATCCTCACTATCAGAAGAGCGGCGACCCATAATGGCTGACTTTCAGCTGGCACGAAACACACACACACACACACACACACACACACACACACACACAACAGTGGTGTTACTGATGAGCTCTCTGGCATCTTTTAGCAACACTTTGATCCAAGACTAAACCTACAGTATCCACAATAATACCAAATGTTTGATTAATGTAGCTACTTTAACCAGGGGTGTAGTAATGGATCTGGCTGTGTAGCTAACTATTACAACATGTACCTGAGCATATCGACTACATGGAGGACGGTAACAGTTATGCAACATAAGTCACCGTTACAGCTCCAACAACACTGTGAACAACGAATGTGCAGCAAATATAAAATATAGATTTAAATGCCAGTTGTCTGTGGAGGCTAACTAGCAGGCTAACTGTGCTAACTCCATTAACGTTTGGGTGTACGCTAGTTCTTGTTTTGACTGGAGCCCTCTGGCCGCCTTACAGTAACCATGCACTGCAGTCAGCAAACGTTACGTGAAAAGGCAACAGTGGAGCAACGCAAACAAGAAGTTGCCTTGAAATGGAAAAAATCCCGCTCCTCACCTTTAAATCGTTGTGAAGCTCCCACAACTCAGCCATGTACTGCTCAGGAGCCCAAAGTCGTCGAACCGGAAAGCATCGATCGAGTCCAGGCAAAAGGAATCAAACACAGAGCAATAGATCGCGTGAGCTGCTCTGCTCTCATCTGGTCTCATCATGGGTTTGAATTACGCGTTCATTTGTTCCTCTCAATTATCCCTTCAGCCTCAAATGAGCCTTATATAATGCAGTATTTTTAACTAAGTTACAGTTTGAAGCAGTTTTAAATGAATATTAATACAAGTCCACATTAACACATAGCTTGAATTTATTTTGGCAACATGTTTAAGGGTGGATCTTGATTCAGCGAGACAGAAAGTATAGGCTATATTTCCATTCTTGCATGACTGATGCTATTTGAACATTTTGGGATGTTGGCTTATTCCAGCATGGCTACTTTCGACACCTACAATCATAGATGAGGTTAATTAATGGAGCAACATTTCTTCTGCACTTATTCGTTAAATTGTGTCTGGCATTTTTTCTATTTAAGTCTCCAGTCAATTGGAAATATCCCAAATGAATATTACTATTATGTGTATTTGTGTGTATCAACAGTTTGGGTTACTTTCTATTTTTGATCTGATAAATTACAACACAAGCAAATGCATGTGCGAGTTGTAGGTCTGTCAATGATAATTTGCATGAGGTCATCCTCTCAGATAATAATATTTTACACCAGCATATAAACAGAGAGCTGCAAGGGCAGGCAGCGCATCCAGCCAATTTGCAGCGGAGTAGAATAATTAATTACTTCGTGAAATTCAACGAAATTCAAAAACACATATCGGGACTGAAGGTGAAACGACCACTGTTTCACTGGCAGCATCAATGAGTGAATGAATCAATAATATGCATATGGCTGATAGAAACAAGTCAATGGGGTTTCCACTAGTGGCTGCTTTTCAGTGCGATTAGGAATCCATCCTGCTTTTTAGATGCAGCAGAAATAATAGTAATTAATGCCTAAGGTTAGCTGAAACATCGTTAATATTTAATTAGGGAAATTATTGGAGCTATAGTTCAGAAATGGAACTATAGATCATCAATAAACACGTTTATGCTTCAAATTCATCCCAACGTTTCCAAAATCCCGCTGTATCTTGCCTGCCCCTATGCTTCCTCCTCTTCTCACTTAATTGCTCTCTCCGCGGCGTTACTTTCACCGCAAGTCAACCATTGTTTATTTATTTTTTGCAAATATAGGCAATCATTTCAGCGGGAAAAGGCGAGTTGAAAACGTTAATTAGTGAGCCCAGTGGCAACGCATCGCGAGAGGCATTGTAATTAAACGTTTAGCTGCTATCTAACATCCTAATGGCTTAAAAAGTCCACTGAGAATGAATATTAAGCGATATACTCTCACTAATGACGACAATTTAAAATACATAATTGCTGATTAGAAACATAAAGCAACGCTGCAAATAGCGTGAAACATTAAATGATTTGTCTCACAGGGTCCCAAACTTTCATGGCAGGCTTAAACATTTTAATAGACTGTCGAGCGTGTGCATTATTACAAGATAATAATAATAATATTAATAATAATAATACTGTGTTTATGGTTGTTATTAGTCTTCAAACTACTACAAATACTTAATAATATGAACACTTTCTCACATTATTTAAAACTTGTATTTCTATTTCATTTTATTTTTGCAGCAAAATTTGTTTTAAATCAAAAGCGAAAACGTGGTTTCACATAAACACGTTGAAATACTGATAAATGTATCAGGCCTAAAGCCAACTGTACGCTACTGGATTTTCTTTAGCCATATGATCACTTGAGCTTCCTATAAAAGCTCCATGTATTAAGTCGTTGCTGCTCCTCTTGGCATCCCAGCCGGTCCGCTTTTTTCTTTCTATTTTTTGTTTACCCCCTTTCCTCTCCGTGACATCATTGTGACTTATTCCCCCCCAGATCACAGAGATATACTGAGGAAGGACTCCTCACCCATGTGCTTCCCTCTCTCCCTATCTTGTCATTTTCAGATTTTTAAGCCACACCCCTGCAGAGAGAGAGAGAGAGGGAGAGAGAGAGAGAGAGAGAGAGAGAGATCCATGACCATCTCCCGGGTGTTTAAAAACTAACTCAGGACAATAGCAGCGAATGAGTGCTAAATTAAATTAATTAGTCCTTCTTGTCAATCTCGGATTAATGGCCAATAGTAGCGGTGCTGCTAATGTTTTTTGTTTTGTTTAACTCCACTCTCCTCTCTCTCTCTCTCTCTCTCTCTCTCTCTCCCATATCAGTGAAGGGGAAGGGGGGCTCATCCCGGCATCCTGAGGGGAGGTAATTTGCACGGATCAAGGGGGCAAGGCGCCGCAAAGTATAAATACTGTGACTTCAATAGAGGATCACCAGCAGGTTCCCAACTCCGCTACCAAAGGAGGGAGGAATTGGCTGAGAAGATATTCTTTATATTTTTTACATTTTCTTCCAGAGTTGGCAGCATCATCTCGCATAGGCTATCGTTTTCAAGGGGGTCGACTTTAAAACGAGCCACACCATTGATGTCTTAAGCTGTCGTGGAGCAAAGGGAGAGAGAGAGTGTGCGTGTGTGTGTGTGTGAGAGTGAGTGAGTGTGTGTGGTGATTTTTTTTTTTTTTAAGAGGAGAGAAGGTAGTGATGGAAGAGCTCACCGCTTTCGTGTCTAAGTCTTTCGATCAGAAAGTGAAGGAGAAGAAGGAAGTGATAACCTACAGGGAGGTGTTGGAGACCGGGTCGACGCGAGCAGGAAGCAGGGAGTCTTTAACTGCGGAGCCCGGGAGCCGAGAGGAGGCTGCAGCCGTCACCCGGAACGGAGCGCTCTCACCGGGCAGAGACACGGACATGCTCGGCCCGGAAAGAATCAGGGATGCCGGGAGCCCCAAACTCATTGACGGTAGGACTGCAATGTTGTGCGCTACTGTAGGCTGCAGTCTTTCTCTACAGCGGTAGCGGACTTGTAGACGAGTGTTTGGCTCATCGAACAGATACGGATCATAACCACGTTTTTTTTTTTATTGGCGAAATGCTGCTAAAAACATCTTCGTTTTAGTTTATGATCCAAGCAGAGGCTACTGCAGGTTTCATCCCAATGGTCGATGTAAGTTGCAGGATGATCTAGATCTGTAAGGGGAATCATTCACCGGTGCTTTCTCAAAGTATCTTAATATGTTTCGTCATGTTAGTTGTTTGCCCGTCAAAATCACCCTCCTTATAGACATATAACAACCATTATGGCTCATAACAACTCCTATCTTTATCAGGTGATTGCAGCTTGGTAATGTCAAATTGCTGTGCAGATTCAAAAAAAGTTTGTATTTATTTGAAAAGGCTCTACTCCAGACCTATGATAAACAACAAGGCCTCCTGTGGCAAAACTAATAACCATTCTATTATAATATGAAAGGACTCAAGTCCAATCTCATGCATTTTTGATATCACACGTTTATGAAAGTATCATGGGGGCATTCTGATCCTTGATTTGCCTTAAAAAAAACGCTGCAGTTTAGCCTGCTTTAAAAGATTAGAAGCCTACACCAATGCACGTTGTATTAATTCATTACATAAGCGTCATTGTCAGTTACCTCCGAGAGCTTTATATATATTTTATATTAATGTTTCAACTAGAAGAAGGCGCATCAAAGACCTGACATGCAGACATCACTGCACATGAAAGGTGGCAATCAAGTCCTGTCATTTCTGTAGTCACCCAGTGCACATAGACGTCTGATTTCAGGTATGAAAGCAGGTCAAACGGATGGCTTTAATAAAAACCTGATGATCTTATATTAAAAAAAAAACAAAGAAAAAAAAGCATCTAATAGACTTAAGGTGGAAGAATTGTTTTTCGTGTTTATCCTCAATAATTCAGTGTTTTTTTTCTTCCTAATTGCATGACGAAAAAAGAGCCAATAAAAATGTGAATAAAGACAGCATAAAATCATACTTTAAACGGTAAATATTTAATTAAATACAAAATACTGTTTTTGTGTTTAATGCTTTCTGTACCGACCAGTTCCAATCGTGTTGATTTATATGTTTACATTTTTTTTATTTTAATATAAATTGAAGCAGCTGTTCACTGTGTTTTATGAAACCCGGACAAAATATGACAACACACAGGACAAGATATCTTAGAGTTGGGTGGCTTGTAAAAAAAAAAAGACATCTGTTCGTCATGGGCAGCGTGGTTAAAAGCGGAACTGCGACAAGCATGTATCAGACATCCAACAGTGGGCACAGCGTTGCATATTTATAAGCAGTTAATAATTAAAGAGCTTTATGTAGCTCTACAAAACATCCGAGGTCTGATAGCTCTGTGATATTTGAGGGCTGGGAGGGCATGTCTTTCTTTCTTCCTTATCATCGAGGTTTTATTTCAATTGGTGAAGATAATCATGTGTGTAGTGCACGTTATTTCAGCTCTGCCTTTATTCTTCGGTGGAGTAGCACATCCGTTAGTTTGGCTCATTTCATATTTTTTTTATGTGTCTTTCCTGTCATCTTTCCATGAGCAAAGACAAATTTATATATTTCGTAAATATGTGAGGATGAAGGCCAATGATGACCACAGACCGGAGGTGAACACGGTTCAGCCTCGTGATGTTGATGTCTCTCTCTCTCGTCTCAGGCAACACGGACGTGAAGGAGAGGAAAGAGGACTCGAAGCCTTTAGAGGACGAGGCACAGACTAAAATCAAACAGAGGAGAAGTCGGACTAACTTCACATTAGAGCAGCTCAACGAGCTGGAGCGGCTCTTCGACGAGACCCACTACCCGGACGCCTTCATGCGCGAGGAGCTGAGCCAGCGACTGGGACTGTCGGAGGCCCGAGTACAGGTAGGACAAGTCCTTTCAACTGGGGGGAGGGAAGGGGGGAGGGAAGGGGGGGCATTAAGAAGAGTATAATAACTATCAACTGTTAGAATAATATTGAGGCAGCATTTATACGTATTTGTTTGGACAAAGTGTTGCGTAGGGCCCTTAAATTTAAGTAAATTATCAAAAAGAAGAAGGAAAATAATTAAAAATTAATAATGATATCACTATGACAATGTGAACGAGTATGGGCTAAAAACAATGGACAAGAAAGAGACCCACGTGCTTAAGTATAACAGATTAATACTAATACTAATAGTAAAAATAATACTAATAATGATAATAAAAAAAACAAAGAATTAGAAATGCTAACATGTTTTTCCCATGTTCTCTATTTTTCCAGGAAGGATTTTCATCCTATCTTCAATCATTTTTGTTATGATAAACTGGATATAATAATAGTCTGATAATATTTTGTTTTATGGAGGTTTAAATGAAGGTAGCCTAAACGTCCACAGACATGCACTTACTAGACTACAGTGCAGGCCTGGATTCAACAAACCAGTTCAAAGGAACCCCCCCATGGGTGTTTGTAGTTTTTAATAAATTGAACAAGATTTCAGAGTTCACCATCAAAATGTTATTTTGTCATAATTTTCTGATCAGATTATATTTTTCCCTCAGCTTGTTTTGATGATTTAATTTGCGTTGATTATCTCAATTATGCCTTTGTTTGTATCACGAGAGTCGATTTAATCTGTATGTCCTAATCCACCGAAACAAATATTTGCCGTCAGTTTTCTGGGTGTATGTTACCAAGGCCCCGTTTTGTCAGAGATGCTGTCGTTTTTCATGGGGACAGACCATCTGCGCAGAAACCCAGTAAGGCTTCAGTCAGTCAGTGAGGGGGGCTCAGACATGCCTTGTGTAACGGGAGCAGGGGGACAATGAACATATAGACATCGCCTCTCATCTGATTTATCAAAAACTCCATAACATCTTATTCCAGACTTTTTTATCCCGTGTAGCTGCGGCTCAGGGGAGGACTGAGCATTTGTCCCCAAACTGAATACGGCGGTCGTAGCAAAAAGAAGAAATCATAAAACCAGCCCAAAAGACCCCCATCCCCAAACTCACCCTTCAACCCCCCCTCAGCCAAAAAAAAAAAGTTAAAGCCAGCTTTTCGCAGGGCTCTCCCTGCCTGAACTGGAATCTCACCAATAAGGCGTATTGTATCCCCAACAAGGAGCACAGCTCGGGGATTTGCATAAATTATGTATTATTTTCAACCCAAATCAAGAGCAGCGCTCCCCCTCTTTCTCTCTGTGAGAGTATTATATCGTTTTACCAGTTGCATTCACAGGCTAAACATGTATTTTGATTTTTTTTAAACATATCTGCCTCAATCAATAACAGCAGAGCATTTGCTTTTATCATCGCGATAAATTATAGCTGAAGCGTGCACAAAAGGACTTCCGATTGACATACACTGTGGTCAATAAATGAAGCCATGTTGACAGACAAATCAATATGATATTTCAATCGTGCTTGTGTGTATATGGAGCTAATGTAAGGCAGATCGCAGATTGACATGCTGTATTGTGGGCTAATTTAGCCCGAGCTTTGTCTGGGAGATTCAAAGCGGATTATCATAGAAATAAATCGTTTAATCTGTGTTCCAAGGCGTTTCTCTGAAATTGACGCTTGTCGATTTCAACAGAAGGAAAAGGAAAAGTGAGCTGCGTCTTTGAAGCGGCTTTTTGGTTGTTGTTGTTGTTGTTGTGTGTGTGTGTGTGTCTGTGTGTGTGTGTGTGTGTGTGTGTGCAAGTGTGTGTTATGCCGGTGATTAGACAAAACTGCGAGGCATTTAAGCGTTTCTCTGACATGGATTTTCCGCAGATAAGGGTAATTAATTTCAGCGGTCATTTAATGAGAGGGAGATATAAGGAGAGAAAGGGGGAGATGCTCTCAGATCGCCTCGCTCTGATGTCCAAAACCGTAATAGCATTGCTGCTATTCGATATGTGAGAGTCCATTCAACTCTTCGGGGACACTAATCCATAGAAAGATGAAACCAACGCTGACAAGGTTATTTATTATAGTCCAGTGGTCCTGCACATTTCCAAACAAGCGTGTTTCTATTCTCCTATTCGGTTTTAATGTCCCTCCTTATCGTGGATTTACTTTCTATTTTCGTTCCCTCTCTGCTCCAAACCCCCCCCCCTCCAACTCTCCCTTGTTGTAGAATAAATGTAATAATTCAAATCTGGGGTTAAGCAGTGCCATTAATATTTCAGTGCTCCGTAGGGATATTGTTTTTCTGCGGTTGTTGTCACTTTGAGAGGAATTACACATGGCCTCACAAGCAGCTGCCAATCAGTGGGTCTCTAATTAATTTCTGTCCCTGCAGGTTTGGTTCCAGAATAGAAGAGCCAAATGCAGAAAGCAGGAGAACCAGTTACATAAAGGTACGCTTTTATCCTGCATGCTCCCACATAAAACAAAAAAACTATATTTCCATTCTAGTATTTTCTATTCTATTCTATTTCAAGGCAACAGCACGCTCGAATGCATGCAGAATCTTTTAATCTTTACGCACGGTTACTATTTGGGACGTGGTTTCATTTTCAGTTAATTAAGCCATCAAACACACTGTGATTTCTTTATTGCCTGTTTATCTTGGTACGTTATTAAAGTTTTCCGCTAACAGCTCGTTATTCAGTACAGTTTACTTCTTTGTGGTTTTTTTGAATATTATCCTCACAATTAGGCTATCATCTGTGCTTTTGCAGGAGTCCTGATTGGAGCAGCGAATCAGTTTGAAGCTTGTCGTGTTGCGCCATATGTCAACGTGGGGGCTTTACGGATGCCATTCCAACAGGCAAGTTACTTTGAAAGCGTCTAGTCTTAAAATCAGACCAATCCCCGGACTGCTGTCTTGGCACAGGCTCTGCCCAAGTGCTATGCTATGAGACTCCAGTTCCAATGTAGGGGGTAACTAAACTCTTATTACCACACCGGCAAAGAAAAACACTGAGCCAACACAGCGCAGCCTGTACAACCTAATTGGAAAATCCCCTCTATTGTTTTATGGCTCATTTATAGGCCTGGTTTACTGGAGCAAGTAAACATATTAGTACTTCAGAGGCCAGGAGTTTCTCAATGTTTTACCATACCTCACACAGAAGTATAGCCTAATGTCCATGGTTTGTTTTTTGATGGTTGTTGTGAGGGTCTGGGCAGAATAGAACAAAAATAAATATGAACACAATGTACATTGCATTACATTTGAGTGAAGTCCAGTCCTCACTTTGAGCACCACTGATCTTGTCTGTTTATTATCTTGTAGGCAAAGGCCCAAGTATTCCCAAAGGCAATGACTTGAGATTAGATTTCATGCTATTGATGTCCAAATAAAAAACTCAAATTTGACCTTTGATTCACAAGAGCTGCAGTAGTCAATAACATCCCTATAACTTTATGCCATCCAGGGATATTGCTCAATGACACGTCAGTAGAAAACCTCGGGGATTGAACCCTGAGGTCCAGCTGAATGATGACACACATTGGTCATTCTGGCTAGTCAGATACAGCAGCCAACAAGTTGAACCACATGTAACAGTGATAGTGAAATGACCCTTTCACACAACACAAAGTTAACGCATGTTCTCCCCCCCCCCCCCCTTCTCTCCCCCACCTGTGCGTCCCGTCCCATAGGATAGTCATTGCAACATGCCGCCCTTCTCCTTTCAGGTGCAGGCGCAACTACAGCTGGACAGCGCCGTGGCCCACGCGCAGCACCACCTGCACTCTCACTTGGCGGCTCACGCGCCCTACATGATGTTCCCCGCGCCGCCGTTCGGACTTCCCCTGGCGACGCTCGCGGCCGAGTCCGCCTCCGCCGCCTCCGTCGTGGCCGCCGCCGCCGCCGCCAAGAACACCAGCAAGAACTCCAGCATCGCCGACCTGAGACTGAAGGCCAAAAAGCACACGGCCGCGCTGGGACTGTGACGCCAGGTGGACTGGGGGACACGAGGCGCCCGCGCGCTACCTGCCACGTCCGCGCGACTGAGAGACGCTGAACACGAACGCTTTCAAAGTGAAGAAAATGAACAAAGTGAGAAAAAATTATCCAAGGACGATATTTATGTTTTCTTTTACAAATGAAGGACGAGTATAACTATACAAAAATATAGGTTATTTATGAGACAAAGAAAAGACAATGAACAAAAAAAAAAGAAGACTGTGACGTGATAGCCTATAACCCAGATGTGATTTTTGGACGCCCAATAAAGTGGCGGATGGGATGGACACCAAGGCTACACGCAGGGTCCTTCTCTGCAGACACGTGGCGGAGGAGGGCGGGACACCCCGAGGAGGAGGAAGATGCAGCTGGGACGGTCGATACTTTGTCAAACAAGGCGAACCATTCTGCAGTTGTTCTGATTTAATATTATATTATTATTGTTTCATTTTGAACCCATATAGAGGCTGGCCTCGTTTTAAAACACTTTCTCTGTAAAAGGACAGAGCGGGAATTCTTTGACAAAACAGAGAAGAAGAAAAAAAAGGACAATATTCGAAGTGCTTTTTCCCTCTTCTGTTTCTTGTCCAAAATTCAAAATGCCCAAGCAGTGTTTGCATGAGTTTGCCTTCACGTATGACGTGATGTGAGCCCCCCCCCCC
>NW_022280054.1:2189416-2263170 GCF_004355925.1 Anarrhichthys ocellatus | reverse complement strand
CCCCCCCCCCCCCCCCTCTTTCTCCCTCTCTTCCTCCCCTCCCTAAGGAAGGGAAACTCTCACTTGAATGTTTGGCCTGTATTTGACCTTGTTTGGACCTCCTCTGGTAAAGGTGGAACTATAGGCGACGCACCAGAAATGTGAGATTATAATATATGTGTCATAGGCTATGCTGAACTTTTTTGGTCAGGATAACCCGATCTATAGTGTCCATAGGGGGGTAAATGTGTCATCCTTAACACAGTGAACACAAGAATAAATGACAGTAACACGAGAACTGTATGCGAACCGGTACGGGCACGTGTAAAATATGTTTATACACAAGAAACATGCATTATTTTTATTATTTAGTGGCTTTATGCCTTGTGAGGAATTTGTTCATTTTGTATTTTACTTTATTTCCGTGTATTAAAAAATCATGTGCTTTCTGTATGTAATTTTGATGTTTTTATATCAGTGAAAGTGAACTTACCTGAGGCACGGGTTTCTTAAAAAAAAAGAAAAGAGAATACTCATGAAATTGTTTTACTTTTTCCATCACATGTGAAACGTGAATCCACCTAAACAAAAATGTTTTTCGTTCCTATAATAAATTAACTAAAGTTTCTTTAATGAGTTGACATTGTTCTTTACATTCTTAATTGGCCTTTGGCCAAATTATTATTATTGTTATTATTATTGCTAACGGTAAACCTTTGAGGGCAATATATTTTTAATAATTCATGCCTGTAGCTATAGGTCGTTTGATAACGTCACAGTTGTGACAGGCCCGTTTAGTCAGGACATGGCTGTCTGTTGCTGCTCCCATGCCAAACCGATGCATTATTCATAATTTGGTTATGGAGCGTTTGGAGAGGAGGACTGGCAATTTCCAGTACAAGCTAGAAAAACTGGCAGATAAAGGATGAAGAGAAAGAGGCCGTTTAATGGCTCAAAGATAAAGTTTTGCAGCACTTGACATGTACATAATATATTTTAATACTATGTTATTCTTGCAATAATTAGCCTAGATAAACTAGCCCCAACAGCCTATTAATTATATAAAACAAAGATCCATTTCAATTTAATTATACCCGCAGTGTGTTTGTGTGTTTTAGTGTGTTTATCAGATTTGCACGTATTTCTCTTTCTCTCTGAGAGATACAGATATATAACTTTGTTATTTTTACACAACATAATAAAAGGTATTCGATCTCGATGTTGTGAATCCCCATGATCCGTCTTAAATCTGCCTCCTGCCCATCTTCGCTGTATTAAAATGTTGCCAGTTTATGTGTCATGACCTAAAGTTTGGCATTATGCATAAAAATATAAAGGCAGCACAGAAAGCTAAACAAAGCCAAGGCCTTTGTAAAAATCATTTACTAACGCCTGCCTCACTTGACTTACAAATTTGCCTGATTCATTTCCTGACATCTTAACCGCCTCCTATTGAACATTTAATAAACACCTGACACGGGATCCTATAATTATAGGAATCCGGATCGCATTACCCCTTCCGATATTTCCACACAAAACACAATGTCTTTAGCTATTAATTAATACTGATCTCACAGAGTCTGCACTAGAGTCTGGAGTGTTTGTGTATCTCGCCGTTTGGGGCAGGATTTAGACGCCAAAACTATTGAATTATTGATTCACAGCCTCGCCAGTAATGGAGGAGACGGAACTGGGAAACTGCTGAGCCGGGAGCGTGCGCTGCTATGCGAAGGAGCAGAAACACCGGGGTCGGGGGCGCGCCTGTCCTGGAGTGGTGTGTGACCGGCTGTGTTTAGACCGCAGAATGAGGTCAAGTTCATCAGAGTGGTTATGTCCCATTAATTACATTGTTCAGACGTTATTATTCAGTTGTTTCATAGAGAACAATTGGGTCTAAGGCGTCTCATTTTGTTTCAAGACATGACAAATCCCCCTTTGGAATTAAAAAATGTGATTTAAAGGTTGAGGAATTATTTTCTAATCTCATATACTATCATTATAGAAGTATTAGATTGACTAAAATGCCATAAACTACAAGTGTCACTATTATTGAGTACACCACAAGGACATTCCTGTATGGTGAAATAATGAAAACAGTGATTTTATGAAGGGATAATTAAATTTCCATAATGCAGTGTATCCTGAAGAACTCACCTCGAACAGAGTCTGTGCCTTTACTACCGTCTCAATTTTTTTGCAATTTACACAACAGAGTTTTAAACATTTTTGTGCACTTCTTCATGACTACAATTTTAATGTCTTAAATCCTGCCCTTGTGGCTCGGACCGCCAGCTATCAGCATGTCCTGAGGTGCAGCGGCGGAGCGGCGGGCCTCCGCCCTGAGGGGCCCAGGAGACAATGAGACGGGGACACACAAGTGTTCTCCTGATTAGACATGGAGACGACCAGCGCTCTCTCTCTCCTCTCAACACACTCTTGAAGACACACACACACACACTCACACACACACCCACGCAGCCAGCCGGGAGCCGACCATGCAGGCTCCCTCGCTCTGGCTTCTTCCTCACTGTCTTTCCCTCTCGCCCCGCTCCGTGCTTTCCTCTGGTCTCTCCCTCCTTCCTCAACTCAAACAAACTCCCTCTCTCTCTCTCTCTGTTGTAATGGATTATTGTACACCGTTTTGGAGGAGTCGAGAGTGGGCCAATTCTATTCAAGTTCATCAAATGAATGAAAGCAACATTGGACATATAAATCCAAATGTTTAAACACACACACACACACACACACACACACACACACACACACACACACACACACACACACACACACACACACACACACACACACAGATCTTCATAGCCTGGTGAGTCACAACAGCACTCCACACCATGGAATCCTTCATATCAACTGGTGCTGTCTTGTTGCTATATTTACCCTCACTACAACCCCGGAGACAAATACACTCTCTCATTTCCCGCACTTGGCCCTTTATCAAATTAGGGCACGTTTAACAATCACACAGAGTTTTTAACTGACAGCCGAGGCACTTTTTCTGCATGTGAAGGGCTGTGGCTAAATGTGATTGTATACACTGTGTGTATCCACGCTTGTGCGTGTACGGATCTATGTGAGAAAGTATAGTGAGAAAGCTCCCTTTCTCTTCTTCTTCTCTCTCTCAAAGGGCTTGCCTTTGTTACATGTTAGGAGTGCTCAAAGAGCAGGGGCGCACACACAGCACTGCACCAAAGACAACAGCCATCAGGAGCAACGGCAAGATAAAAGACCAACTTCAAAGACATCAATTGGAGCGAAAGTGAAAAAGAAAACCTGCTGAAAACTCCCTCCAATAGCACTCAGGCCAGCAATTAGGACGCCATATCGCTGCCTGTTATCACATGCGTGCACCATATAGGCCTGGGTGGCTAACCGCAGCGCTTGGTGTGGGTTGCAGTCAGCGGAGAATTGCAGCATTCATAGAGCTCGACTGTAACACTGTATTTAATTTCACTGTAGGATGAAAAGTGGGTGTTCACACAGATTTGACCCCTGCTATGACCAGGGAGGCTTAACCGTGGTGATTACAGACAGAGAAAAACAACAGTCTCCATCTCCAGCTCCTTCTATTCAGCAGCTAAGTAGAACAAAACAAAACAGAGGTCAGAACAAAACAAGAAGTCTAATTGTTTCACGGTTTCCTGTTTAGGTGCCCCAGGGCAATCTACACATTTTTATGTACTGGGTGCATTTTATTTGTTATTAATTCATTTCCAGTTGCAGCTGGTTGGCGGATTAGGGAGATACCATAATGTATAACTCCCTGCCCTGGGAAGAAGACATAACAAGGGTGTATGTGTTGAGACCCGTGGGCATTAGTAGCTCTGAGGGGATTTCATTGTTTCCACCGGAAAAAAAAGGGGACATTTAGTGCGTTGTAGACCCAATGTGGTGTCAATACACACTTTCCTCTGTGTGTATTGTGATCTCAAAGAAAAAGAGGAAAAAAATGAAATGCAAAGAGAGAAAGAGAAAGAGAGAGAGAGAGAGAGAGAGAGAGAGAGAGAGAGAGAGAGAGAGAGAGAGAGAGATGAGGGGCACACAGTAAATGTTACACATTTGGCCCATGCCGCTCTGTATTTACAAGCTAGTAAGATCCAATCATCTGTGTGTGAGTATAATCGAGTACTTGCTTTTCAATCATCAGATGTTTGTACACAGACTCTTAAATTACAAAAAGCCTCTTGGAAACACAGGCCTAACTCATCTCATATTGATTGTATTCACGCTGTCTGAAGTTTACAAAATGTCACTTTAAAATGTCACGATAGGACAAAAAAAAGCAGACAAATCACCCAATATTTATATCAGGATGCTCAAGTGTCTTTTTAATGTGGCTAAATCCGGGGAGGTCCAGGATCATCCATTCTGGGGTTAAATGCTTTTTCAACATTCTGTCCAGGGAAGCATTTATGACCATTTATATATCTAGTCGACCGCATTCGAATGCTCTCTGAACTGGTGACAGACGTGTGTGTGTGGTCAAGGCAAAGTTTAGATGTGATGGAAAATAGCCCCTGGTTTTCAGTACAAGCATCAATCACCTGCGTACTGTAAATGTTATACTCATAAAGCCGTTAGTTGTTTTCACATAGCCATAAATCTGAGTATGTGCAGTACAAAAATCAATACATCTTACTGATGTTAGAAAACATACAACTCCATGATGGATATGCCGGCTGCAATCTACTTACACTTTTTCATTCGGCAGTTGCATTCAAACACATCATAACTTCATGAGAAATGCATGTTGATTGTGTCCTATAGGAATCTGTAAACATGAACAATATGTTACAACTATTATAGGAAAACTGGTCAGCAGGCAAAGTTTATTATGGGAAGCAGCCAATGGAACTGAAAATGTGACAGAATTATTATGATGTTGTGAAGTTGATTTATGTTAAATTTGGACTGTTTAGTTTTATTTATTGTATTGTTCAAAGTAGCAACATGCTACAATCAGAAAATACTCTAGCTGCATTCAAAATGCCATTTTTTTTAAAAGTATGAATGTGTTATTAGCAAAATGTCCTCAAAGTAAAAGGACTCCTAATGCATGAAAATAACCAATGTACTGATATTACATTATTATTTATATTAATGACATAATGTGTGAGTAGCATTCTACTGTTGTTGGTCGAGGTGGAGCCAATTTGAACAATCTTATATTTGGGTAGTTTAATCAATGCATCATATAAGCTCATTGTCAAATATTAAGCAGTAACAGAAGTATAAAGTAGCATCAAATGGAGCTACTCAACTAAAGTCAGATTTGTGTAAATATACTTAGTTACATTCACTGAGTTCTGTCGGGTGTTTGAATGAACCCTTATACGATTAAAAATGTAATACTGGGTTGTCAATGTCACGTGAGATTGTAACATTGGACTGAGTAGTTATGCAACTAGTAGTTATACCCTCCTGTATATTAAGAAGTCTTTGGGGCAGCAGAATATGGGAGTAAGAGGTCAAGTGCTTGAGCAGTAATAGAATCTTAAAGCAGGAAAGTGTCTGTCATCCGGAGCATCTTATTCAGATGTTTTCATTGATCCTGCCACTTGTGTCCCTTCACTGATACAGCAGTATTGACAGCTGTATAGCTATGGTAATTTACTCCTCAGGCAAGTGCATGCAAGTCGCCGTCCCCGGGCTGGAAGATAAATACATACAAGAACCACACACAAGCACACACACTCATGCACACATGCCTTATTATAGGCATCTAATACGATGAGCATGAAAGGTAATGTGTAATGGTGGGGGACCATGTCAAGTTCAACTGGAAGGAGTCGGTTGAGTGGGCTGTGTGTGTGTGTGTGTGTTTGGGTGAGTCACTGGTGGGAAGAATGCATCTTGTTTCAATGCAGGCTAATGTAAATTGATGTCACAAGCTGAGAGAAGGGCAGACAAAAAATGCGAAGGAGCTGACTGAGCTGCATTATGGGGCCAAGGAGGCATCGGAGGAGGCAGGACCCCATAGTGGTGCGACGTTCTATTGGATTACAGTGTTGGCTCAACAATCTGCCAACGTCTAATTAAATAGGCCTGCATTAGCTTCCTCCACAGCGGGAGGTGTGAGAGAAGGACACTATCTCATTCTGAAATGGGATGTAAAAATAGATCTCGCAACTTGGCCCTCACTCACACTCCCTCCCTCCCACCCTCCCACCCTCCCTCCTGTGATATCGCTACTTCTCAGTGTGCGACAGCCTCTCCCTGTCTGTTTGAGTTTCTCACACTCTTGTTTTTCAGAGTCTTTATATTATTCCTCTAGACGTCAACTAAACAAAGACAGTAAGTGGCTGTTAGAATTTGTCAGTGTATTTGTTGGTGTTACACGGCATTTAATGCAAGATAGTGTTTACTCAGTTGTTTCCTTGATGACTTGCAAAGCATACAGTGGGAAGAATGGGAAACTGTTTTACTTTGACAAGAGTGAATCTTTAAAAAAAACGTTGAACACCGGATTTGTGTGCAGGGAGCAAAACTTTTTTTTCCCCTCCCTTTTTTGTTTTGCAATGTAACAAAAATTCAAGGAAGTGACACATGTATAGAGGATGAATATCGCACGCATCCTAAAATAGCTGACACTTTCTGTGGCAGATAACCGGGTGTGTTATGGAGCGGAAGAAGGAAGCGAGCTGATTGGAAACAACCGTATCTCCCAACCGGCAGGGATATTCATAAGATTTGAAATTGTGACCTGAATCCTAGTTGGAAAGTTCCAGTCTGACATTGAATTTGGACTCTGGTGGACTAAAGAGTGAGGAATGTTGGGGAGGGGGGGCCATAAAAAAGTCCCACAGAAAGAGACGGCAGAGTTAAGAGGACAAGGGCAGTGATACGAGCAGAACAGATAGAGAGAAGAGCATGATGGAGAAGGCAGACGGAGGTGCAAAAGACATGAGTGTGCCAAAGAGGCAGCACTTTGTTGAGCTAAAGCATGTTTGAGAGACTGCCTCTTATCTTAATGATGACAGGCACCCTTTTAAAGGGTCACATGTAACACGCTGTGTGCTGGAAGTGCTCTTGTAGGACCACCTAAGAGACGCTGAGGACAGGAGCTGGTTTGAGTTAAATACATGCCAGCAAATCTTGAGCTTGAAATGTAATGACTCATAGACCTGCAAGGGTTGATGACAACAACTCCTGGAACTCTTGACTTGAAAGAAAAGTCCACAGCCTGGTTTTCTCTCCCCATAATTGTGTTTAAGCAATGTAATAGCAATATATCTTCTCACAAATACTCTGGAGACTGTACAGACAGTTAGAGAGATGTTGACTTAAATCTGATGTCATTTGTGAGGCACAAGCTTGTGGTATTGTGGTATTATGTTGCATTATATCGTTAGATGAGTCAACAATCCACTATGGATCCACTATTTTGATAAAATAAACGATATTACACTTTATTGGTCTATATGTGGCGACAGGTTACATGGAAGAACCAAAGCAAGATGATATTCTGGGCCTGCAGAGCATCGTATATATACAGACCTGCACCACTGCTAATAAAAGCATTACAATAATCTTTTTTTTTTTGGGGTAACTTGGTTTGAGACTTGTTTAACATGTTTTATCTGCAAAAATTGAAAATGCTAAATGACAGAGATTACATTGAGATTGTTTTTCTGCTGAGCCTCGCATGTTCATAAAAACACGAATGCATTCACAGAAGCGTTGTCAGTAACTTCCAGCATTTTTCACTCACACAGTACCATCCTTTACGAGGCATAATTGTGAGCGCTGCGCTGCTGCTAACGTCAACGCTTCTTCATATTAGTCACGTTTGTTTACTTTATTGTCTAAAAGCCTGTTGTTATTTTTCTTTTGTGAGTGGGTTGGATAAATATAGCACTGCCTCTATGAGAGCACTTTTAGAAGATTGTGATGAAGCAAATGTAATGTATCTTTATAAAATTTCTTTTGGGTGATATTTACGATCCCAACACTCATATCACAGTGATTTCCTCTAAATACTATTAGAAATAATTTGAGGAAACAGCAACATACTGGAGTAACTGAACTTTATAGCCGCCCGCTCAATGACCAAAATGTGAAATTAAAACCTGAGTTGAGAGCCTGCAGATACCAGCGAGACAGTGTAGTGTGGTCTGGAGGGGGTGTGCGGACACAGAAGAGATCTGAGCACTGTAAAAACATATCCCTCCGGCACCATTATATAAGCATACATATGGGACAGCAAAAATGGAAGTCGACACTTTAAATGACATTATTATAAAATGCAATACTCCTGGAATGATCCCTTATTAAATTAGGCCCTATGATCCAAGATGAATTTCCTGCTTCCCTAATCCATCAAGAGGGGAATATTAAAAGATAGGCCTCAACTGGCATTAGAAGCTCACTCTGTCTTGACTTTCATTATTCTGCATTAGGGTGCTGCTGGGGGAGAGCCTCTTAATGAGAATTACAATGATTCACTGGCCCCGGCCCCACTTCTGACAAGTCAAATATTAACTCCTCAGTCACAGCTGTCGGAATTAAAATACTTTGTAGCCACGGACGTGCTAAATTAAATTGGCCTTTTATGTTCCTTACATGGCTGACCCCCGTGGGGCTCCGCCGCCTCAGTCGCCACTGAGACGACTATGACAGAGCAAGACGAAGAGACAGAGTGTACACACAGTAGCGTGTTCGCTGCACACACACACACACACACACACACACACAGGCTCACACACACAGGCAGGCTCACACACACACACACACACACACACACACACACACACACACACACACACACACACACACACACACAAAAACAAACATGTCTGTCCCCTGTGTGTCATTCTGTCATCTTCCCTGTCTATCGCTCTACTCTCCCTCTTTTCCTTCATTCTGTGTTTCTCACCAGAGGCCGTTTCCTTGGCAGACATCTTCTCTGTGCTGTTTGTTTGATAGCCAGTGTCAGCTGTCGACTACTGTCTGTGTTTCGCTACGGTCTCCCTCTATTTGCAGGGCCACAGACGCGCACATAAAGGCTCCTCACCTGTTGCCCACCCTTCATTTTGAACAGCCAAACAGATTAACATAACGGAGCAGCCTTTTCAAAGAGCAGGGGAACTTTACTTCTAATGGTATTACCGTTTACATGGAGACAACAAATCAAATTTAAGTTTGACCTTTAAAAGTTTTATTTCAGTTAATTTGCACTCACTTAAGAAGAGGGCTAGGGCTCGCGGACCCGCACTCCACTCTGCCTTCCAAATTCCTCTGTGTATGCACCAACGCATGCTGGGCGGTTCCTCTGCCCGCCCGCTCGCTTGCTAGCTCGCTCTGGCCCCAAGGTCATGTGCACTGGCGGTTAGAGTGGGGAGGTTTTCTGACTTTTGCCTGCCTCTTTCCCCAGCAGCATTTCTGCTCTGCTTGCGTTGCCAGCACAGCTCTGAATCCGTCTCCCGCTCTGTTTGAGCTCCTTACAAACAAACAATCGATATCACAGAGAGAGAGAGAGAGAGAGAGAGAGAGAGAGAGAGAGAGAGAGAGGAGGGAGAGAGAGAGAGAGAGAGAGAGAGGAGGGAGAGGGAAACTATAACTGCCAGTGACCCTGCAGTCTGCAAATGTTACACTTGAAATCGCTGGATTTTTTTTCAAAATACACTACATGCCCCGGGACATGTCACCTCTCCCCTTTCAAAAGTCAACTGAATGAATAAAGAAATGGATGGAGCTGATAAAGAAAACAAAAAAAACAGCCAAATGGAAGAGAGTGGAGGATTAATTCAGTGGGCAGATGGGTCTTGGTGTCAATTTGAGCTATTCTGATCCACTGAATTGAAACCAGAGCTTCAACCAAGCCCCAAACAAGTCACCTTTGACCCTCATGACAGACATAATACTGGTACTCTATATTCATTCACTTCCTCTGCACGCTTTGTTTTGACTAAAACCACTTTTCCCTTTACTGCTCTGGCCTTACTTTAAAACTCTGCACCTTAGGTCAAATGATTAGCATGCAGCAATATACGATGGGCTGCAATAGACAGCTTGCCCACTGCTGGCTATAAGGTACAGTGGTTCTATAGTGGAAGTGCTTTGTACTATACTTTGTAACACTTTAAATAACTTTTAGCTTCTTAATTAAAAGTATCAATGCATTATTGACCCGGGGTTACCATTATTAAGGTTATTAATTACCACCCAGAAAGTAATTATTTCTCGTTGAAAGCATATTTCATCGAGTATCGAGTTTCTCCGTGCCTTTGGGGAAAAAGTATCTCATATTAAGTAAGCTATTAGAGTTAAAAACTGTTCTGACCTTAGGATTAAATATCGAACATTTTCATGGTTCTCATTATCTAGTTATAATTAGCTTCAAGTAGTAGCAGTAGTAGCATTCAATTGTTGAGAACAAAGGTAAGCAGTAGGTTGTATTAAAATCAATGTTTCCTGACGAGATGTGCATAAATTGCTCCATTACTGTGTTTAGAGGCTTCGGTGGGAAGTGATTTAGACAATACACCTGCAGTCTACCATCAGTCACTCTTTTAGAGTTAAATAAGCCATGTGAAGGACTGTTATCCTTACTGGCTTAAGCCCCCATTAATCAGTCCACTTCACCTGTCAATACAGCCACTAGCTCCCAATCAAACAACCATTGCAGCAGAGAGCATCCCAATAAGGGAGATCTTTGTTTTTTATTGAGTTAATCACCCAGCGTACACACACACACACACACACATACACACACACGCTGCCTCTCAACAGACTGGCACCAGCAGTGTATATTGCTCTCCTAGTGTGTGGAGGAGTGCAGAGTTCAGGCTCAACACACATTGTGACACAGGATGTGGAGGAGGCGTAGGCTTAAACGATATTATGAAATTGCTTTGCAATTAGGAGAAGGATCATTGTTTAAGACTGCCCTCGGAAGGTGTAGCATTGATCTATGCAAATTGATAGCCAATGAAAATAGTACCTGCTCATTGTGAGCGTCATTATCTCCTGATTTATGCTAACAGCGGTGAACGAGGCTGAGGCGAAGAAGGATTGGACCGCGGTGATGTGATGGACTGATGTGTCATCTGCAGCCAGAGTTGGAGGATATAGCTCTGAGCAGGTGGGAGTGAACAACCCTCTGACAGCCCTTTTCAAAATGACAAAATCCATCCTTTGGTATTGATCAGTTATTCTTCTGTCTTTCATCGGGCATCTTCAGACCCTCCCGTCCTCTGATCATCCCTCCCCAACCTGCCCAGCCGCTCCCTATTGATCCTCGCTGGTGATTGGTTGAGGTGTAATTTGAGATGGACATTGACGGATGAGTGGAAACTGTTTTTCTTTCCCTCTCTTCTTCTCCTCTCGAGGGTGATGAAGTCATAATGCCAGTGACAGAGCCAGACAGGGACCAATTGCAATGGAGCGCTGGCCCGACTGACCTTTACAGCCGTTGCAAGATGTTGGCCGGTTTGTCGCGATGCCTCCCGGTGCTCCGTGGTCACAGTTCTCATATACAGGCAGCCAAAGTGGAGAGAGAGAGAAGAAGAGCGGCTGTACATTAGCTGCAGAGTTGAGGATATCCGAAATTAAAGATTGGCAAAAGTATCTAAAACAAGTGACAACTTGGAGAATGTAAAATTTAGGATTTAGATCATTTTGATTTGCATACCAGGGCAGACACACTCTTTATTTTACATTTATATTAGAAAATTATGCAATACCAAAGAATATGTTCAATGAGAGAGTTTTTCATATCCATTGCCAACATTTTTGAAATAGTCAGCGGTTAAAGTAAAATTGTCATTTGCATTGAAACAAGGTATCAAAAATACTTTGTTGTGTCCAACACTGGGTCAAAATAACCGTATTTTAGTGTAGTAATATAAGAAATAACACTAACACTGGGTCACTGGTACTAGGTAAAGGAAGGATTCATTGCAAGGCTATTGTATTAAAATGCATTAGTTTTACCTAAATTTACCTCATAAACTGGTTGTTTTAAGCGTAGGGACACTATCCTTGACCCGGTCAGGAAGATATTGTTGTTGTAAGATTGGGAGGCTGAAAAATAAAGAAATATATGCAAAGAAAAAGACATTAGTCTTTCTAAATTCTTTCAGAAACATCATATATGTGTCTGCTAACTTACACTTCCATAAGACCCATAGACTGTATATAAGAAGTTGACGAAAATGAACATCAGCATGAAAATAAGTACCTAAGATGACAGAAACCATCTTTGGGAAAGATAATTTGACGTGTACTTGTGTTTTCTGTACTTGCCCATGTCCCATACGCTAACATGGAGGGGGTGGGATTTATGACCTATACTGCAGCCAGCCACCAGGGAGTGGGGGTGTATATCACAAGTTTTATCACAATACACTATTATATTGATTATTTGGACGATGGTATTATATTTGCTGGTATCACAATGTCTGCCCCAATATTTTTTTGATTGGATTCTATTCAATGAGACAATATCATATGTCCATTTAACAAAATTATTTAAATCAACCCAAATAAAGCAACTAAAATGTGATTTGACAATTTTTTCTGGGCTCTGCAGGTATTTAAATGAGAAACAATCTATTCTTTGTAATAAAAGGAATACAAATAGACCAGTTGTTCACTACAAAGTGCAACATTTCCCATGTTTGCCCTGTTTGAATGTGTAGGAAGGAGGTACGCTTGGACGGAAATGGTGACACTGACGAGCCAATGGGAAAGAAAATCCCAGCATATCCTAAAGATGGCAATATGTTTTGATGGATCAATGTATCGTTACATCCCAACATGGGGGGCGGTTAAGATGTTTTGGTTTCACTTTTGGGGGCAGTTAAATCGTCCATCTTTATGGTTACGTTGCTAACATAGCGTGTGTTAACTGTCATACTTACTGAGTGCAAGCTAATAAGTCATCGCAGTATTTGTCTTCATGTATCAAGTCATAAGAATTACAAAATCAACTGGAGATAAGTGACAGTGTGATGATATGCTTCGTCACTGTAAATTGTGTCTTGTCATAAAAGTCTTAATTAAAGGGAAACGGCTTTGTATCCCGTAGGAGGTATATGTGCAAATGAACGATGCTCCCCACTAACCCGCCGGACGAAAGTCCGCCCTTGCTGGCTAATGAACGTGGGAGCTCTGGGCGCCGGTAACACAGAGGGAAATTTTGCTATATGTGAATAAAATAAGCAACCAAAATACTTTATACATGCCATTTTAGCAGATTTCTTAAAGCGGCACGTCTTAAAATGGCCTTTTCTGTCTGTGATTACAGCCAGACATCCCGTTTTAACAGCATCACTGTCCCTGTAATTGCATGCATATTGGATTTTAATAATGGTGTAGAATATTATCAGACAGTGAACACGCTGATAACGAGCCTTGTGCTTTGACTGTTTGACAACTCAATCTTTCACTGCCGTTTACTCTGCCTAATGTCATTACACGCGGACGAAGGAGGAGTGATGGCTACATTTAGAAAAGAAATCATTGTTTGACTGCATGTTATACCCTCCATTTCTTCTTTCCTCCATTTCTCAACAGCCTTTTTCATTTCATTCAACCTGCAACACCGTGTGACCACATGGTAGTAGAGCAATCATTCTTCTATAAAGAATTGCTTGTGCTAGTGGTTAAACAGGAGACATTTTGATTAATATTTTCCATTTGTTTAGCAGGCTTTGAGCTAAAATTAGATGGCCACCTAGACAGGACAGCAGTGACTTTGGTTTCCCCGCCAGGCCAGTCCGATGTGCACACACACACACCAGTTCCAGGGAGGAGGAGGGGGAGGGAGGGAAGGAGGGAGGGCTGGTGCGGGAGTAATTTCAGCGGATTGTGAGCGGACAGTAGCTCCGCTGGGAGAGCTGGCAATCATGGGGGAAACAATGTTTACATCGATCAGCTGTCAGGAAGATTTATGGCCTCATTTTGCTGTAATGGAGAATTAGTGGGGAGATTATCAGCGACTCAACACCACCGCTTGTTACCCATGTCCAGGCCTGGCAATTTGTCTCTCCCCAGGAGCGGCCCAAACACTTGTGACAGCACCAGCACTTGCCCTAATTCAATCAAGAGAAAATGTTGGAATTAATTTGTTACAAGAAAATTTAAATATGTTCCAGTTGAGCGGTGGCCTATAGCCACTTGAAAAAGCAAAGGGGAAAAGGGAGAAGGGGAGAGAAAGCGTCTGATTTATTGTGCTGGGCAAGATATTGATCCAGTTCGATCCTGGCCTGCGCGCGGAGGGTTTAATGTGTAATAATTTCCAATTTAAAGCTCCTTCTCAAGATCATGGCTGTAAGGAGAGAAGAGGAGAAGGCAGGTCTGGGATGTGCAGCCAGCCCGCTGATTAAGGAGCCTGTTGCTAAGGCTTTGCCAAAAGCTCTGTTTGAATGTAAATGTGAGGTTATCTGTCCCGGCATCTCCCATGTGCCTAACACAGACTTTATTTGTCTGTCATGAAGACGGGCGCGAGGACAGGCTGGATGCTCAGGCCGTGTAATAACACACGAGGAATAATTCAAGATGTGTCTAGTAATTTACACGGCCGGATCACAGAGGGTGAAATACAAACTGTCGATGGCCGAAGATAAACAATATGAGGTTTTATGTGATGTCTTGCCTATATAGTAAATACATCATATGGAGGATGATGTGGCTGATAATGAGAATGAAATTACAAAGCAGAATAAGAAGAATCTCATAGTGTTTTCCCGTGACCTTATGCAAGCCTGTGGGGGCAGAGTACTTAGGTGGTTTGGGTTAGGGTCATCTATTAAGTGAGTGTTTTGTGGGTTTTGTTCAAACCCTGCTAAGGGGATACATGATCACCCTTAACTACCCTCTTCCTCAACCCACCCAGTCTCTCCCTCTACCAGGACCCTGAGGACCGCTGTCAGCACGCTGACCTATTGATCATGCTGTCGGTGTGCTGCTAAGAGTCCTCAATGTGAGCCGGCTAAGGTTAGCAGAACACAGCAAGATAGCTGGATAACCATCGGATACATCTGCAGTCACATGACACTGGGCATGTTACTCGATGCTCGGCGTTGGATTTTATTTCACAGAACATTTCGCTCATGGTCTTAGTTTATGAAGTGTGTAAAAAAGAATGCATTAAGTGGCAAATGTTAACTCTTTCTTTATCTCCCCTTACATACTGTATACCTGTGCCGTATATCAATGCATATATGCAGGTTGCATGATCCCTGGAGTCTTCTCTATAAACCAGATAACAAGTGTTCTTTGCTGTTGAAGCGGCTAGCCCACTACTAACACAAGAGCTGTTGGAAACCTCCTGGCTAAAGAGAGAGCGCCGAGACAGCGGGCTCAAAACACACACACACACACGCGCACACACGCACACACACACACGTTTTCTCTGAACTCTACCTTTGGGGGTTCCGTGCCGAACCAGCAGCCTGTTAAGAGCGAAGCAACAAATAAACGCCTCACTTCCCTTTCCTCTCCCTCCATCTCACGCTCTCACTCTCTCCGTCTTTCCATGCATGTGTATGTACGTATGTGTGTGTGTATCTTGAAGGCCGTTCCGGGCCAGGGACACAGTTAAATGAAGAGGAGAAGCCTGCTCCAGCGCCGTGACCTCTGCAGGCCACATTCTCCTCCTCCTCCAGCTTTGTTTATTAACTTCTCAAGGCTTTTTCTCTATTCCACTCTGATTTCATATTTTCTCTGTGTATGAGAAAATAGCCGACAAGACACTGTCTGTTCCCCGACTGTTGACGTTTCTGTGAAACAGTTCTTACAAATTAGTTAACAGGCGGGCTCTTAAAAAAATTCAATGCATACACATTAGCATGAGTTAAATGATGCCTAATTAATTTCCGCTGCCATGCATAAATTTGGGCTGCCTTCCCTTGCTGCCACAGGAGACCAAGACAAGGGCGATGATTTCCAGGCTTCCCATAAATAAATGAATAAACATCGAGAAGGGCCAGAGAGAAGCTGGTCTCGTAGAGTAGCCAGGTGTGCAAGGTTAAAGACCAACTATGTGGGCGTACGCGCCCGCACTCACAGACACACACACACACACACACACACACACACACACACACACACACACAGCAGGAGCAGGTGCTCACTAGAGGTGCCAGGCTAAAGCACCAAGGCACAGCACTAAGTGCACCGCACAGCAACACATACACAATGTTAACAGCATCATTTCTGAACATCACACCTCCAGAAATACAAAATGCTAATCACCGTCACGTTTTTTTTTTTTTTTTTGTTTCTCGTTATTTATTCTACCTGAGCATCCCACTACATCCAAATCCCACAGAACTGTTGAGAAGAGTGTATGGAGTGGATGATAGCAGTGGCCTCTCTCTCGCCTAATTTGTAGTAATTGGTAGCTCATTAGGTGAAGCAGGTCAGTGTCACAGGGAGCAGGCTGTCAGGGCGTGAGGTTAATAACAGAGAGGAGACAGACAGATAGATTAAAAACTCTGCCGTCTGCCATGCCTCTCCTCTGCTGGCTTGTCTCTAGCCAAAGGTCCGGCTGTCCACCATATGCAGAGCTCTGGAAGTATCTATCCCAGCACCCATTTGAAAACGTTCTTTATGGTGAAATGATGGTAATGTTCATCACACTGTTGTTCATGAGATACAGTAAAGTTTCTTATAAAGCAAATCCGTTTTTTAAGTATTACGTTGAATTTGTTACAACTATTTACATTCCCAATGTGTGGTCAGTTTATCCAAATAACGCCTGTTTGGAAATTTGCTGCAACGTTTTTGGAGATGTGAAGGAGCTGCTGGCGGGTTGCCTTGACACCAACCTGGCCTTCGCTTGAGCAAACTTTAGAATTAAATTAGTTAAATTAATTGCAAGCCGCATTCAGGTAACTTTTGTTATTTACTGTATATGCAAATCTATGATTTTAACAATGAGGTGTATTGAACTACACCAGTAATAGTGACAGCACCTAACATTAGTGGAATCATTTTCTCATAGTATCCCATATGAGAAGAATGCAAGCGCAAATGAAAACGCTGGAAGACCCTCCTGCGGAAGGAATACAATTAATTGAAAAAAAAGGAAATTTGGTGAAAGTTAATCATTTATTTGTTTTCTGTAGACCTTTGTTTTTATGTATAGGCCATATCGCCCCGCCCTGTTCACTAGTACAATCATTAAAGCAAAGGAAGCATGGCTTGCGAAGCATAGAAGTGCTAACACTAGTTAATGACGTGCTCCGCTTATGTTAGCTCCATAGGTTTTTTTTCGTAGAGACCTCCTCACCATCATAACATAATTTGGAGGCGTAGACATAACATGCTTTTGATGAGCTTCAGAACTGGCTGCTGTCTCAGCTACACATTTACCATGCAGACATGAGAGTGGTATTGAAGCATCTAACGCAAGAATGCGTTAAATGCTTCAAATATCCTACGTAACACGATATAAGTAGGTCATTTAGGCTATTTACCATTTATTTGGCGTGAAGGCCAGCACTGATGGCAACCATCTTGGAATAAATGCTCCCAAGTTGAAATAACTGGAGTTTTTTTTCCCCGACAGCATTCAGTGACAGGAAGAGTGATGTCACATTGAGTCACCGCATACCTGGTGTCTGCACGCTTGTGTTTGAATATACGAGACAGTATAGGAGTGGGTTTGGGCTGCTATTCATTTCTGCAGAAATGACCACAGGATGCATTAAGTGAGATCTAGTAGGACAAGGGAGCATGAACCTGATAGTGAGAGGACAGTAAGATATACAGACCTGAGGCTGCACTTAGCGTGTGGCCTGGGAGGACAGCGGACGGCACTTCCACATCCAGGTGGTTTGAACTTGAGACAGAGTCCTACCAGTCCTACTGTAGCGTGTGTGTGTGTGTGTGTGTGGCCACTTTGTGGAGAAAACAGCTCCTAATGTATCACATAAAGAGAGTAACTGTGTAACTTAAGAGTGACGGCTAAATGAATGAAACTGAGCTTGTAAGAGCTCTTATGGTTATGTAAATCTAACCCAAGAATCTTTTTTTTTATTTATCCACCTTACATAGGCCTTTTCCCATCATAACTTAGAATGGATTACTGTACCTAATTTAGATTGTGTTTCATCAAATTTCTTTTTGCAAAGATTCAAAGCTCTGGCTTGAATTGTGGGTAATTATCGGCTGCCAGTTTCCCCAGACATAATCGGGTACTTTTGACAGGTGAGTTATTAAATTGTCCTCTGTACCTGATAAACATATTAATTTATTTCAAGATAGATAATTTCATCAATGCAGGAGTCATATCATATATGGAGTAGACTCCAGAGGTACCCTCTCCTTTTTAATTATACAAATATCACAGTCGTCAAAATGACAGATTTTTAGACATTTAGATTCTTCAACGCCTATTCTCCTCCCTGAAGTTTTGATTAAAATAGAGCAACATTGCTCACACAGTAGTGTTGGTTCACAGAATCATTTTTATAAGCAGCGTTTGTTGTATTTGCCCGTGTATTGTATTCAAAATATCCAACAGCTATTCACAAAGAAAACTGTCCTGAATCAGATCTCAGCCAATGATTGATGAATGATTAAGCCTTCAGCCACCTCTCACATATACCAGCTCTTATAATATAATCAATATCGCCCTCAAGCATGATTCTAGTCCAGCATCTATTTGACTTGAAAATATTGTATTCTAGTTATGAAATTACTCCACTACACATTGCTAAATTAGTCGCATCTTTAAAGATTCAAGTATAAGAATGCATCCACTAAAAAAAACATTCATGCAAACAGAAAGGTTGTATGTCAGTCACAATAGGCCGTCGTGTACAACGGCAGAGAGGCCTTTTCGAAGCCCCGACCCACCAACAGATATTGTGTATGCTCTCTACATGAAATCATGGCTACCATGATTAACTTTCCTGCAAATTAACTGCCGTAGTTGTTGGTCTTTAGATGAGAAGCGACACTGATATTGTGTCTGTGACAGAGGTGAGAGATCTATGAATGATGGAATATCTCCGGGTTCAAACTCGTGGCACTGCTTTCATATGCTGGTTAATTCTGCCACATCCAGCTAAGGAAAGGCACCTCAGGTATCTTATTTGAGATACACTGTACAGGATTTTCACCTCACAGTGGCCGTGTGTGAGGTATTGCCAGTACAAAGGTTAAAGATATCTCCATTAGGTTAGCTCTAATAGAGAATCTGTTCAGGGAAAGAGAGAGAGAGAGAGCATGAGCCTCACTGAGAGAAAATGCATTTCCCTCTGGTAGATCCAAATGACCCACACTGTAAAACAGCCAGCCCATCACAGCAGTATGTGCGAGTTTGGTTGTAGTCTTTTAGCGCAGCGCACAAGCACATTAGAAACATACAGCCTTTGTGCATCCAACCAACAGTTTGCATCTTTATTCTTAAACCACTTATTTGAACTCACAACCACAGATGGGCTGCTTTACAGTCGAGATTTTGCATTTTGCGGCGTGATAATCAGTGTTGACGTACACACACATTACAGCTCGCATCTCATCGAGGGAAGAACGGGACGACCGCACTCGTTCATTAAACATGCTGAGTTTGTACAGAACGTTGACAAAATGAGAAAAGAAGTCAATCACAAAAAAAAAGGGAAGCGGCATTAACATTTCCCTGGTGTGGAGCTACCGTCTTCCTGTTGTTAAGTGTTTCTGGCGACTGTAAGCTGTGTGTTTGAGTATGATGACCCTGTAGAGATGGACCTCGGTGTGTGTATACACACAGCTGTGTAGCCTCTGTGCAGACATTGTTCCGCAGATTCAAATGTTGTTCCTGGACAAAAAGATATCTGGGATCAGCTCAGATGTTTATACAGCTCATCAGCTGTGTTAGTTTTAGTAGACACAGACAGACATCCAGGCACACACATGCACAGGCAGCAGTGGGTCACGTCCAAAAGACTGTCAGCCAAATGACTGAAGTTTTAAAGGAATAGTTGAATTTGGGAAATACGCTTATTGGCTTTTAGATGAGAAGGTGGTGTATATCTGTCCGTTAAGTATAAGGCTATACTGCCAACAGCTGCTTAGCTTAGCTAAGCTTAGCATAAAGACTGGCAGCAGTGGGAAATCGCTAGCCTGGCTTTGTCCAGAGGCAACAAAATTGACCTACAAGCACCTCAAACGCTCACTAATTAACACAATATATGTGTTCAATCCGTACAAATACAAAGTGTAAAATTGTCAATTTGCTTAAGACGGGCCATCTAATGGCTCTGAGCAGTTTCAAGGCAACCAGAGAAGCCTGAGAAAATATTTGTGAACATAAGTAAATCGAATTTTCCAAGAATTCCCAAAAAGTCCACTAGAGAGTCAGTATCACAGTTGTACACACTTTGAAATGACCTTTTTTTCCATTTCAGAGATGCAAGAGTACAATGTGTTAATATTGTTTGGATGATCAGACTTCACACATCGTCTGTCAACAAACCCAAGTGTCATTCCATCACAGGGCTCTGGGGAACATACTTGAGCCAAGATGAATTAATAGTTTCACTGAATAATTTCTAGCTTTCTTGGTTAACACAATGCAGTGCTCAGACAAATTCCTATTTTGGGTCCTCTTCATCCAATAGTCTTTCCAATTTGGAGGTCTGGGGGTTTGGGATTCCCTGCTCGAGGTGACCCCAGCAGACCAGGCCCTGGCCCGGAGCAGTGTGATTGACGGCTAGGGCTGACCTCATCTGTGGAGGTGGGTCCCTGAAGACTGATCACTATCACACAACATGGGATAGATGGGATGAAAGCCTCACTAACAACACCATTGATGGGATGCCACAACACCTCAAGGGTTTGCTCTTTCTCTCTCTTTCACTTTCTTTCTTTCTATCCTCTCAGCACTTTCCTTTTAGTTTTTCTTACATTCTCTCTGGGTAACTCTTACTTTGTTTAGTTCCTCAGTCAATACCTTGTGCTCTTTAATATCATTTTCACAGGCCTTTATATACTCACACAAGGCAAATACCTCTTCGCATCCCACATCTTATGGCTGCTGAAAACTCCCTTGAATACTTCACGTCACTTTCTGCTGCAAACACACAAGTTGCAGGCAATAACTTGGTAATAAATTGTCAAGTCTGAAATGAAAGTAGAACATAAGGTCTACGCTGATCATTAGGTATCAATTAATCACTCAATTATCTTAATGGTTCGGTGTGTGCGTTGAGGCAGACAGGATCTAAGAAAGCAACATCAGTTAAAACAGTCTAATGAACTGAGCTGAATTCATCATGAAACGGCAAATAATTAGCAACCATGTCATCGGGGAATACTTCAAAAGGAACCTCAAAGTGGTTCGGCTCAGTGAAGCTTTCCCTTCAAAAGCGGAACATAAACAAGGCGCTTAAGACTACACAGGCAAGAAAAGCTGTCCCCCATGCCTTTCATTTACAGCAATAAATAATGATTCATCACCAAAAAAGTTTAGAGAGGGTGTATTTGTTTGCATCAGAAGACGGTGACCTTTGAGGCGCTTTTCTGAGATTAAAGTGACACAGCAGCCAAACACGCTCAGAATCAACAAATTAACATTAATAACCCACGGCCTGTCACAGCTTTGGTTGACAGGAAGGAGAGTTCAGTTTGTTGTTTTTTTTGTAACGCTCTGCCGGGACTCCGGGTGCGGTTGCATGCGTGGCAGCCGAGTGAAGAGACTGAAGGATCACCGGTGGCTCCAAGTGCTGGGGACCACAACGTAATTAAAATGACACAAACAAAGTGAATCTAATTAGGAATCCCTCCGCTCTAGCTCGTCAGCGCCCAACACTGCTAAATTATTTTCCTCAGCGGAAATAAATGAGGCCACTTGTCTTTGCAGATTTGGGGGCTGTGAGGGTGCTCAGGGATGGAGCGCACGCTGAAAGTAATTATTGAAGTGTAACTAGCGCAGCCGAGTGCCTCCACGCAAAGTCGTATGCACTCACATATGCTGACGTCGACATCGGTCAGCGGAGGCACGCGTCGGTGCAAGCTCACACCTGAAAACATGTGTTTTGCTGGCGGGTCGTGCGCTTTATTTGAGTATTATTTGAGCTTGATGAGTAGGTGGCTGTGAGAATGTGAGACTTCCAGCCCTCCCATCCACCGCCTGCATGCCACTACACAGAAAACACATGGATCATCGGAAACAGTTGGACCTCCTCAGTGTTTCTGTCTGTGGTCTGGCTTTCTGTCTGTCACCTACACTCTTTTAACACACATATACGCACACTTTCTTTGCAGTATGCCACGTCCACACTACTCAAGACCCCCCCCCCACACACACACACACTCTGGTTGGTGTAGTGAGGTAAGTGAATCCAGTGGCGGATAGTTTTGAGGGAGCCAGGGGAGCCATTGAGAGCCCATTAGGAGGTTAAGTAGAGGAAGCTCTCCATTGTTCTGCAGTTTGATTCCTGCCCTGTGACCCACACTCTCCTGGCCAGAGCCTGGGAAACCCTGTTAGTGATGATGAGGGGGGATAAAAGACGATCACACACACACACACACACAGCCGATATACACAAGGCTGGAACCATACAGAGCATTGACAGTTGGATGACTCTCTGTGGACCGCTGGCTGTCTGTAAGGGCGGAGAGGTTTCCGGCCAGACCACAGTAGGGCTGCATAAGGCCAAAAAAAGGGCAAACTCTAAACTTGCTGTTCACGCAATGAACCGCATTAATAAGGGACCCTTCATAAAAGTTGTTCATTAATGGTTAATGAATAATTTAGTAAAGCTTTCTACATACATTTTTAGCCAATTGTAAGACCAACTTTTGGATTGGTCAGGTTGTGGATAACCCCTTTGACTGGTAATTATTCTCCTCCACTATGACCATTTTTGTTTTTCTTGACCACGTTCATTGATAAGCGCTAGAGGACAAAACAAGACAGCAATGCTAGCGGCTCTGTGAGGCTGTAGGCTACATAAACGCTAACATCAGCATGCTAACATGCTTACAGTGACACTGCTAGCATGCTCATGTTCAATGTCTCCCACCTCATCCATCTTAGCTTAGCATTTTTTATACATTTTATCCTACAGTATTTTAGCGTTTTTGAGAACCTTGAAAAGCGCCAAATAAGTGTTTTATTGTTATAATTTATTGTTATCATTAGCAACACTATTATTATTATTAGTATTATCATAATTAATATTAGCAGTAAACACACAGGTTTTGTTTTTTTAGTGATAAAACAAAGTATTGGACAAATTAAAACATTTGGCCTGGTGATGGCACTAGATATTAAGGGATCACTATGATGCATCATCTGGGAACTATGAATGTTGTTGCGAAGTTCCATGATTATCTATTTAATCTCTTCAGTTTCAGTCCAGACCAAAGTGTTGGAGCCACTGACAGGCTGATAAACTAGCCACTAACATGCAGTTCTAAATATGAGGTTCTGGTGCTCTAGAGACAAATAAAGTGTCAGGAGGAAAAAAACTAACCAGATACGTTTTTCACATACTGGCAACCCAAAAGTGGTTCTTATTAATAGCTTATAACCGATCTTTAAACCTCTCACAGCTGAAGTAGATCTACTTTAGGGGACAACAGTGGAGGCGTAGCTCAGCAGGTGGAGGTGATTGGTAGCTACCACAGGGTGGAGGAACACAGGAGGTGGTGTTATTGAATGGGAAGAGAGAAGGCAACCGCAGAGAACGAGGAGGACCGGAGGGTAATGTGGAAGATGGCAGTGGAGTGGGTGAAAGTGGGAGGAGGTAATGGGGGAGAAAGGGGGAGGAGGAGAGGCCAGGCTGGATGTCTTGTTTGGCTGATAGTAATCTGACAGCTATTAGAGAGGGGAGAGTTAGAGACCTGCTGGCTTGGGGTGGCGGCCGGTGGCTGGGGTGGGGGGGGTGTAATCGTGGTGCTGGGGTGATTTGATATATGCTCCCCTTCACACTGAAAGCAGCCCGAGAATGTGTGTGTGTGTGTGTGTGTGCCTGTATTACTTCATTCTTCTACATTCAATTCTCTCTTAGCCTCAATGTCCTCTCTCTCTCTCATCTCTTTACCCCCTCCATCTCCCGCTCTCTCTGTCCCTCACCCTTTCCTCCCCCCAATCTCCCCTCTTCCTCTCGTGTAGCGGGTGCCACTGTACATTTCAGTGTCTCGCCGCGTTACAAGGCTTGCCCTTAATTTGACAGTGTCACGGGGATCCATCTTCATTCTCTCACTCTTTTCATAATCTGATCCTCTTCCTTCTAGCATGCAATTAGTGCCCCTCCCCTTTTTCCCCCAGCACCCATCGCTCCGTCCTCGGTCTCCTCGTGGCCCCCGAGCGGCGTGCCGCTGCCCCCGCCGAGCGGCCCCGGATGATTGCTACAGCTTTCCCTGTGCAATCCATTTAGAGCCGGGGCCCCGTAATGAATATGTACATTGAGAGGGACCTCGGCAGGGGGGAGGGTCACGAGCAATCAACCTTGAATTCAATTATGCCAGTGAAGGTTAATGACTGTGCTCAGTGGTCAGAGGCACGCGCCACATCGCCCATTAAAGCAGCTTGTCAGAACTGACAACGTGGGGGCAGGGATGCACTCGCTTGAAGGGAGAGTGTGGGTGGGTGAGAGAGAGAGAGAGAGAGAGCTGGGAGAAAGATAGAGAGGGAAGGAGGGGGGGGGGGGGGGGTAGAGAAAACAAGTGAGATGAAGGGATGAGAAAGAGTTTGCCAGGTGGATGTGCGCTGAAGAGAGGGAGACAGAGTGAGCCGGAGAGCAGTCACGTGACGCAGGACAGACAGATAAAACGGCGTCAGTCAGAGGTGCTAGATTACAATGAGTTCTCACGGACAAATCAGATGGTAAAGTTCTCCAACCTCCAACGCCGCTGCCTCTCTCCTTCTCTTCCTCCCCTGTCTCCCCCGGGGTGAAGCTGAGCGCGCTGGCTGTAATATGATTAGTCTACATAAAGACGTGTCTGGAGTGTAATTCACTGCTCACTAATGAGGCCCTGTCTGAACCCAGGACAGATGAATCCCCCCCCGGTTGCACACGCTCACCTGCTGCCTGACTCACCCCCCTCCCACCCTGTCTTCTCAGTCAGACCCTTCAGTCTTCTGTAGGGCTGCTTCCTCACTCTTTACTTCTCCCCAGTGTCTCAGCTGCACCTCACCCACAAATGTCCACACACTGTGTCACACAGTGTCTCGTTCATCATACCGCCTTTTTTTCTAACCGGGGTACCGTCTCATGTGCTTATCTCTCACCGACTGTCTTGTCAGAGCTGCTTTGAAATCTTTTGGGGGAAGCCCAAGTCAAGCTCAAAGTTTAAAAGTTTAAATCTCGAAATGAATAACGACCTTAAACTTTTTTTTTTACATAGCCAACGCCGTTCAATGTATAAACCAACAACTGACTAATCAAGGTGAGTGGTGATGCAAAACTGTTGCTGTACGATTTGTTTTTATTGTCAAGTTAAACTCTGCATCCTTTGCACTTACTTACTTCCTCAAATCCCACCCACCATCTCACCCATGCCTCCCCCATATTTCTCCTCACACTGTGACTATGGGAATTGGTGTTGAAGCTATGCACTTTGGCCTGCATTGTTAAATGACCCAGAAACTTTCTTCCTGATTCTGTAGCACAAACACCCCACTTCCAAATCAGTGTTCTCCAAATATTTTTTTCATATTTAAAGAGACAGAAAATGTAAATGAAATCAAAATGAAGAAAAATAATAAAACATACAGAATATATGATGAAAGAGACTATTTTTTTAAATGGACTTTCAGAGGTGATATAACGGGAAATGCTATACCAGCCTAAACTGTGTAGGCTTTGGAGAGTTCAGAAGGTCTAAGAGTGAAAGCTGACTTTTTGTCCTCAGCCCAGAACTGGGAGCAGCCAAGAGAGCCCTGCCTAAGGATCTAGAGCTGAGCTTTGGCTCAGAAGGGGTTAAATGTCAGCGAGGTAGCCAGGAGCAGGGCCTTGATAACCCTTGAGAGTTTGCATTAAAATTCTAAAATGACAAGCAAGCAAGTGTGAAGATGCCAAACTGGGTGTAACGTGTTCACTTCACCTTACTTCAGTGTTGGTCAAAGTCTTCTTCTGAAAACATGCTATGGCTACTCAGTATCTCTCACAGAAAATCTAATTTCCTCCATTTTGTTTGTGGTGGGTTAAATAACTACAATGCATACACAAGCCTCCTACAGTGTGAGCATCTCCACACACAAACACAGCCTATTGTTGGTGGCGGTAGCAGCAGCAGGTTGGAGGCCATCTGGACGTAGATGCTTGTAGCGAGATAATGACATTTTTTCGGGACAGAGGTCTTTGATGACGATACAATACAGTCCTGCTGTACTGTTTTCCGCCTTCTTCACACTAGGCTGCTGTCCAGTCGCGCCTAATGTGTCCATCAGTTAAGAACATCAATGGAACGTGCTACTACATAGATCTAATTCTCATCACAAGATGTATGCTTATTATGCCCAATAACCATTCATCAGATGCAACATAGATAACTGGTGTGTACCGCATGCAGACCCTGGAAAACAGATTCAACACAAATGAGAGCAGAAAAGTGATACAATGTATGTTTGAATCTGTATTTGTTTCAAATAATGACGGTCCTTACTCAGAAACATAGACATAAGAGTTGCCACAAAACCTGTGAGGTGGCTCTGGGTGGATGGTTGTGTCAACAAAGTGTGTACCTGCATCCTGTCTCCTACCAAAAGTCAAAGTTGACCTAATTTAACCATGACTAAAAAATCTCTCCAACTTTAACCAAGAAGTTAAAAGAGTATTAATATGTTTCTTCTTTTTTGGCTACTTGTCAGTCCAACTCCACAACAAACTGAAGATCATGCACACGTTTAACATAATATGGCCTCATAAAGTTGCTAAGGATAGCATGTTAGCAAACTGTTACCTATTTACCAAGGCAGTACTCGGATCAGAACTGTTTTTGAATCAGATTTGGCTGTACAACACAAAGATTAGACTTTTGTTTCTGGTAATCTGAAAATGTGTTGGTATGTGTTTCAACTGCGAGTTCAACCATATTAAATTAGTCAAATGTGGCCTGCCACGGTTTCATTATAAGCTTAAAATATTTTTAGACTTCTCAACTGGTGGGGTCTTTGCAGTCTGTTGGGGGTGTTCAACTAGGAGGGTCAGGGATGTCCACTTGCTTTGGGAGGATCCCCTTGTGGGACCCCTTCCTGCGCTGGCTGACCCTCACCAGGCTCATTCTCCTCCATGGCTGTGCAGTGCTACTGGCGGCGGGCAGATAGTGTACCATGAGTTTAGCAGAGCTTTCTCTGTAAAGACACCTGCCTGCTGTGGCGGAAAACAAGATAGAGAATGGGGATTGCACCGGAACAGTAAAAAAAAATCTAAAAGGGCAGAGAGTGCAACCTCCGCCAAGGCCATCTCCATAAGTAGAAAATAATGCGTTTATCAGCCCAGTAATTCGGATAGGCCCCAAAATATTGGGTTCTTCCTTGGCCCTTGCAAAACCCTTCCACCTAGTTGCATGACAATGGGGCCTAAAGTTTTTCCGTGATCCTTCCAACAAACAGACAAACAAACCAATAAACTGAACAGAAAACATAACCTCCTAACAAAAAAAAAGCTGAAAGACGCTAAAATGCTCCGCAGAGCTGAATGGAACTGTAGTCTGGTACTAACGATAAGTTACACCTCTAACATTACACTATTACAGGGCTATTCATTTCGCTCATTGCTCACATGAAAACATTGATTAGTACAGCTTTAACCATGACTACAATCCCTAATTTTAACCAAGTTGCCTAAACTTAAACAAACATCAACCACAGAGGCGTCAGATGAGAACAATGCTCATATTAATGACTGATAAAATAACTCATCTGGGATGGTTTGTTGTCATTCTGCTGACAGGGATCTGAGATTAAATCACAATGACTAGTTTTGTCGATGTAGGTCGGAGGATTTGTGAAAGAGACAAGCCGTATCTTTGGGAGGCATGAGTACATACAGTAAACATCAATGTGGTCAGTGAGACAATTGTGTTACTGCTACTGCAATGTGTTTCATATTATGGACATGAAGTTTAGGCAAAACAACAGATTAGGTAGATCAAAAAGATGACTCAGCACTTGAGAGACAAACAGGGGACTTATTAGTACCATTTAATTAATAAATAGGGTTCGTCTTTGAAATGAGTTAGACCTGACAGTGAAAGTAAATGATTCATGAATGTAATATCCAGGGTCGTTGATGTTGTGGGGACGCTTACTCCATGTGTGCATGTGTGTGTGTCTGTGTGCGTGTGGTACTCTGGCTGCCCGATATGTGAATCCCTCCTACACTGACTCCTGCGGTATCCATCACGGGGGGAATATCCAAAAGCAAATCTAAGGACGGGGAGGAAAAGTTTGCCACACCAGCACCCTCTTTAAATAGTTTATGTTGTTCACCGATGAAAAAAATATCAAATTCGAGATGAAAATTTATGGAAATTAGATCAATGCTATTACGGCGGCGACTTTTTAAAGCAATATATTCTTTGCAGCGACAGTCTATGTGCAGATGATAAATAGAAGGTAGTCAGAGAGAGTTGCGAGGGTCTTTCCTCTTGTGGAGCGGACCTACGAATCTGTTATTGCATTTCAGCCTAACAGGATCAACATGCATACTAAAAAAATGCAGCTTCCAGAGAAAAAAAACCCATCCCAACATTCCCGTCGTTCTCGACCTCTCTTCCTCACTCTCTTTATTTGTCATCAAGAATCTAATACCGTTTTCAGCACAGTGGAGTGTCAGGTTATTGTAAATAAGATGAGATTTTCCTGGGGAGTGTGTGTGTGTGTGTGTTCACAAAAAGGAGACAGTAAAGCTTTATAATGTTGATTTATCAGCTTGTCAGCATCAAGTATCTTTTAGACACTAATGCGTCTGTGCATGTGTGTGTGTGTGTGTGTGTGTGTGTTTGAGTGACAGCACCTCATACGCACGTCTCGTGCACTTGCTCTGATCCTGTCACAGTCCCGCAATCTTTACTGTGTTGATGGTCGCGTCAGTCACATCAAACCAGCTTTAATTCTGACAATTTCTGCCCAGTTAGTCGGCTGGCTGTGTGGTATTGGCTTTCCAATCAATGTGCTGATTCTTATATTTATTCATAACTGATTGCCTTGTCTGTCTTTACGACCTCCTTTTGAAGGCCCAACATTGATTTTGAATTCCTCACAATCAGCTGTTAAGTTTCTTCTTTCACAAACAATTAGCTGTTTAAGTAAAAATCCTACAACCGTTGGAAGTGAGGCCTCTATATGAGTACTTTTCAGTCGTTACATTATGGAAAGTATTATGTGATTATTATTATTGTTATTATAGGAAAAGAGATGGAGAAAGGAAGATTTACAGAGATGTTAGATATGGTGTGTGTGATTGTGTGCGTGATTGCGTGTGTGTGTGTGGGTGTGTGTGTTCACCACCTTAGATTGACTGCACAGCTGGCTAGAACACAGACTAGACTTTGAATAAATGCAGATAACTTTTTTAGTGATGAATTGTGGGATGGACTACAACATAAAATTTAGTTTTTAACTATTGGTTATCCACCTTTCTTTTGTTATTTTTTTAATAAGTTAGCTAATTGAAGCAGTTCTCTTTCTTCCTTTGTATTTTTCTTTGTTAAATTGCATTGCAGTAATGTGAGAAGTGATTTTCTTTTTCAGGAATAAGTATTTATAGCAACCAACACATGTTTTAGCTGACGGCAAGTGCTGTATGTATGAAGGACAAACCCTACACCCCCATCTAACCTTTCAAATAAAGTGATCATTTGATACTAAAAATACATATTTGAGTGGAATATGAGACTGAAATCCAACAACCAACAACTATTTTTTGTGGGGTTTTTCTTCCTTTTTCAGTCTTTGTTTTTCTTTCTTCTTCTGTGTACTCCACATCTGAAGCATGTCTTTCCAGCGTTAAAGCTTTTTTTGGGATGCTTCCTTATCTCCATAATGGGTTTACATACATACCTACAGTATATAAGCATCGTATACACAATCAAGTGACCAAACTGACAAGAATACGTCACCAGCAACAGTTGCCTGCCGGCTAGCAGCCCCGGGACAATGAGGTCCTCAAATGAATGCAGGGAAGTGTGATAATTACTGCTATTCTGAGAAGCAGACACAGAAAGCAGGAGAAGGAGGGAATTATTGTTCTGGAGCTAGGGAGGGGAAATACATGTTTCCTTTCCTGGACCCAAATATTTACCCTCCTCTACGGCCAGCTGACTCACGCTCAGACGACAGCGCACACGGAGCCGGAAACGCCCCTCGCCGGGACAAAGTGATGCCTAAAACTTTGCCTCCTAAAACATGACTGCCATTATTGCTCCGCTGAGTTTACCATTCACATACACACACACACACACACACACACACACACACACACACACACACACAATTTCCCTCACTCACACACCCAACTTCCTGATCTGATTAGTGGACTGCAGTGCCCTGTTAGCCTGATGATAGCCCATTTCCCATTTTCCCATCAGGCCACTGTCGTGCCCTCGTCCTGCATGGGGCATTCGTTGCAGCAGGTGACGAAAGATTGTAGGAAGTGAGACAGCGTGTGTGTGTGCCATGTGCGTTATGAACTGCTTGTTTAAAAAATGTAGATGAGCAACACCATTTGGCATTTTGTTGCCCACCTAAAATTCTAATTCGTGTGTGTTTTTTCATTTGTATTTTAGACAACTTGTTGTTTTTCAAGTTTCCCAAGAAGAAAAACAAGTTTTAACATTATGCACTACAACATCCTGCTAACCTCTTGAATTCAGACAATCTGGGGAACAGGTGGTCAGATATTTTCCTCGCAGTATGAAGCAACCTTATGGAGAATTTTGTATTGTAATATCAGTAGGTGGTGACTGAGTTTAACAATAGAAGAAGGGCTATGTGAGAAGGGCTTTGTGTTGACCGTGGTGACTTGACAGCTGCAGTCCTTCTGTCACCTACTATATTTGGGGTTTTCATGTTGTTTTTCTTGTTTCTTCCTCGAGTGTGTGGTCAATCTGTCTTCATGACCCCAACACACGCCTCTGCTTAAGCCTTCGCAGTAACTCAGATACCATATAGGTCTCAAAGAAAGAGCCATGATCCAAAACATATGGGACACAAATGAAAACTTCTGAGAGAAACAAATGTATGCAATAAACTAAATAATTGTAGCCATGAATGCAGAAAGGAAATTTAAATTCACAAAATGGATGATGTCAATGAAAAATTGGCCTTCATGGTTAAAATAATCCGTGTTCATTTCCTTGGCTCATATTGTTCACTGTGAATTCTACTTGACCAGAAACATCAAGTAGGGGAGGAACTTTCCCTGGTGACCAGGAATATTTTGAGGAATTTACCTGCATTTCAACTGGACGAACCAGGAACCATTGGAACCCGTTCTCACTCCCAACGAGTCAAATACCTACGCTTGGTCAGTGCCCCTCGGCGTCTGATACCTACGCACCCGGCAAAATAGGTCCTTTTCTATGATGACCCATCTTGCAAAAACAGTCCAGTTCACAAAAATCAATGCTAATAGCCACACGTAGTTATAGTGCAATTATTAGCGTCTTCAGAGAGTTGGTGGTAACTCAAGTGCACAAGGGGTGGTCACTAATTCTGGGATGCAGTCACTACATTGCAGTGACAAGATGCAATGAGCGTTGTGTCATGCAATTTAAAAGGCTAAAGCTCCCTTACATTACATGTAATTTTTGAAAATAAACAAGCAAAAACGCAATTTAAATATTCAATAAAGTTACGCTGCTGTGCCATGTGTGTAAATATGCACAGTTTATGGGGAAAAGCACTTATTGTTTCGGCTGCGGTGGGATCAGTGGCTGCAAAACATTCTTTTCGTCCTTTTGAATGTCTGTGCATCAGTGAATCTGTCTTTTTCAACAAGTGTAACACCCTCACTTTAAAGCGTAGCCGTTTGAAGACTCACGGCAGAGCTAACACTAACTGCTCTGTTCACTGCCGCCATCCCGAGTAGAAACAAAAGAGACAATAAATAATAAATGGTGCTCTTTAAGCTGTGTTCCTAACATCAAAAAGTAATGTCTCTAATATGCATCTAATATCCCATATTTTGTCCTCAGTGGAATCTAATGAATAACAGAGCTATACCAATTAGGTGCAGGAAGTTACTGTTAATTACATTTCTAAGTTCTATTATGTAGTTAGCATGCATTAATCACAATGTTATTTTTCCAAATGCTATTTGTGGTTAAAGCAGAGTCAAAGTGTATTTGGAGTGGATTACGGCTCAACTGCTGGATGTAAAGTTCTCAGATAAACGGCAATGGACTATGATACATTAGGGCTGCATGTGACCAGACAAGAAAAAACACATTCTTAGAGCAACATAATTCAATAATATGCATTCAGATTCATATTGTTACAGTTTAAATAGGGAATTAGAAAAGCAAAGACCAGACGAGACCGAAACATTATAATTAGGGACAGAATAAGGCAGCGCAATATCTAAACCACTTTGACCAAACTAACAGAAAAGTTTCGTGACCATGTATGCATATTTACTGAAACTGAAATGTTGACGTTAGATGAATAGTTAAGGGGTTCAGCAAAGTTATTGTAATTCTTACTGTTGGGAAAATGAATATGTGTAACACATTTCATGGTAATCCATCTACTGGTCAGAACATATTTGGTCAGCCTGATGCTAGAGGAAAAATAAGGGGATCACCAAAGTCATTGGGATCAGGAGCAATGAATGTCTGTACACAATTTTGTGGCAATGCATCTTGTAGATGTTGCGAAATTTCGTAGGACAAGAGAAAAGTTTGACCTGTAGGTACGGATGAAAAGTTGGAGGGTCACCAAAGTCAGTAGGATTCATCCTCTGGGGACCATAAATGCCTGCAGAATCCATGGCAATCCATGGCATAGATATCTAACCGACTGAAAGACCAACGTTGCCATCCATAGAACCATGCTGCTGGCTAGTCAAGGCAAGACTATAGTCGTAACTATATAACAACAATTACAACATTGGCCACACTGAGGAAAGTGACATTTGGACGAGGGCTGGACGGAGACAATCATTGTTTTCCTGAGGTCAAAGAGAGAGTGTATAGAGACACACTTCCTTCTAATCAAATCCAGTACACCAGTGTCCAGTTTCCGCCTCTCCACTCTGTGTACTCCAGAAGAAGGAAATGCATAACTAAACAGGAAATGTCAGATTATAAAACCCGGAGGTAACAGTTAGATTATCAAATCACAGAGGAAGAGAAAGTTTAAAAATGATATATAATATTCTGATTCTTTCGTCCTGCACACCCAAGTATACTGCTCGGGTTCAGATTCTAGTTTTATTACAACAATGCCAGCCTGCTCATCCACCCATTAACGTTCCCCCATCTCTCACCACCCTGTCATCGGACGTTTGAAAGAGCTCCTCTCAGTCTGACTGTGTTAAACTCAAGATGTCTGCACGTAGAATAAACCAACAAACAACTTGCATTTGCCAAAAACAAATGCCGGGGACAAAAAAAGGGACTTGTGATGCACAATAGAGCTTGTCAACATTTGGACTATTTCTGGCCATGCGGCCCCAAGAAATAGACAAAAGCATTAACAAGAGGAAGAGGTGGTGTAGGAGCAGGAGGTGGTGAAGGAAGTGGAGGACTGCATCAGCCATCTCCTCTGACCCTAATCCGTTATTCAAGAACCAAGACAACCTATTGGCATCCATTAATCCTGAATTGGCTTACAATCGATGAGCTCTTCAATAACTCCTTATTCATTCATTCGTCAATACCTAAAGACTACTCCTTGTCCCCATGTGTCCCACCTGTCAAATGCTTGTCCCTGCTTCCAAAATGCCACCCCTTTGTTTAAATTGTTCAAGCCATATTCACAGTAATGGTAATTTGGTGTGTCCACACAAAGAACAAAATATATCAAGAACTATTGGATGGATTGTCATGAGATTTTGTATAGACGTTCATTGTTCTCAGAGGATGAATCCTAATGACTTCGGTGATCCTGACTTTGAAAATTTTGTAGCCTAATTTGACCAATACTTTGGTTTATGATCAAATCCCTGCAAATCAACGCCGTTCTCATCAGCCGAAGCTGCACTTTGTGTTTAGCAAACACTAGCATGCTAACATGCTATTGAAAGATGGTGAACATGGTAAATAGAACACTTGCTTAAAATCAGCATGTTAGCATAGTACAGCCTCACAGAGCTGCTAGAATGGCTGCAGGGGATCCCGGTGCGTGACACTGACACTCGGTGATCACGTGCATGTGTGAATGGGCGTGTCCTTGTGCACAAAGTAAATCAATTAAGCAGAGGGAATCCCGAGGGAGAGAAAGAGAGGTGCCGCTTCCTGTCTTCAACTCCCCAAAGACCCGTAAAAATACACACATAATTTAAAATGTAATCTGTGTTTCCATCACAAAGCCTATTGCAAACCCCATAATACTGCAGCCAACAGCAAGAAATCAGCTCCGATTATATTTCCACTGCTCGTACTTGAGCATCAAACCAATGTTGTTTAATCAACTCCATCTTTAATCAAATTAGGTTATGATGAACCATAACTTCTTGATCCAGCCTCCTGGTACCTCAGGTGTTTGAGTCAGATATAGACAGCAAGCACATTGTTGAGCCTTAGGCTTAGGCTGAAGATACAGGGCAAGACGACCACTCTTCCGCGTTGGATTCATGGGTTATTTATTGACATCAGCAATCACTGTAAACAAAGACAAATATTTCAGTGATGGTTTACACGGAAACCACTGCCGTGTCGTGTAGAGGTCGAGAAGCCAAACCCCAGCGCTCAGAGGTTTGAATCGTCCCTGAGGGGAGGACCAGGGTTACGGCGGGTGATGGGAGGGTGCATGTGGTGTGAACGGGGTGGGGCGAGCATCTAGGGTACGCTTAGCCTCCGCAAGATAGAGACCCAAATCCTGCCTCTGAAAGGAAGGTCCACAGGGACGGACTCAGCCTATAGTATTAGAAATTCATGAATGAATTTAGCTCCTCTGTTCAACTTGTGTGTGCATAATAAACACGTAGAAATGCAATAAATAGGTGCACCGTTTAAAGCAAGAGATGCTGATTGGATCTTTGTATTTACTCACAACAATTCAGTGTTACTAAAACATCCTGGAGCAGTCCACCCCTAAGCTTCTCTCTCTCCCACCTCTATTCTCACCCTTAACCTTAACTCCCTGAGAGGCAGAAGGTTTGCAGGGGGGGAACAAAGGCAATAGATAAGAGCAGGGAGAAAGAGCAGCGTTTTAATTGACACCCTTTAAGTTATCTGCAAGATAATTACGGCCAACAGCTGTAGACGGTGCAACATGCAACAATGGGACTTATTTTGTATTCTGCTGGAGGTTTTGTCAGGGTGTGCCAAGCCACATGAATGGCACTTAAACAATGCAGAGATGTACTGTGGTCACACACAAATATGTACACTTTAATACACAGAGGAAATGCATACACACAAGCATGTATTGACACACAAGAGTCTCACGCTGCTTGGAAATTAGTGGGAAAACGGTTGAAAAGAAGCCGCAGCAGATGAGTTTTGTTCTCTTGTACGTCGAAGGGTCGTAGCTCTTTAAAATACTCTGCCTCAAAGCAACAGTGGACCCCACTGAGCTTAAGAGTATGCGCTCCCCATTTTAGTCCTAATACAAGAATTAATTATGAATTAATTAACATTACACTTAGGAGCGGCTACTTTTAAATCTCCCTCTTTTTTTCTCTCTCTCTCTTTCTGTGTAGTCAGGAATAATAGGAGCCGGAGCTGGAAAAGACAAAGAGGAGGGATCGAGATATGGATGCATTGTATGTGTAAGACTATCTCCGGGTTATGAATTAGAGAATGTGTGTAGAGTTTGTTTCTCCCGGCGAGCCATTAAATATTTCATGGAGGGGGATAAATACTGGGAGAATGCCGCCCCCTCCCAACCTGATCCGCACTGCAATTAGAAGCCCATTATCCCTCTCTCAACCCTCAGACTCTGTACAAACTCAGCCTCAAAAGCGGCAATAAAGAGCCCTGTGATGAGATATGATAACAGTAATGACGAACAGAATACTTATCTTTAGGATTTATAATGAAATTACACAGTCTAACTAACCTGTGTATTTTTTATAGGTCATTTCTTTTGCGAAATATCATCAAAAAAGAAAGAAAGAGAGGAAACCCTCCAGCTTCACACTATTGGGTTTCATTCATTTCATTTGATTTGACATATCATGCTTCTGTGCTCTGGCAATAAGGACACAACATTGCAGCATATTGGCAAGCTCATTTGCTTTTCATAGTGAGCGTTGTGTCCAAAAAAAAGTGCCCCCTGGGATAAACACGTGTACGGGGACTGCGGGCTCGCCGCCCCAGCAGCAGGTGGCCCATTGCTGCCTAATGAACACCGCAATCTGTTACTATCGCAGCGGTGCTTTTCACCAGACAATTAGGCGACTAAGCATGTCATTATTCCAGGCCAACAAGAAGAGCCTCTTCTCTAATTTCATCTTTTCATTCCTGTTTACTCACCCACACTCCCCTCATTAACGAGAGATTTTCCAGTCCATGCTAATTGGTTTCAATAACATTCATTTTAGTTGAAAGGAAACGATTCTGTTAATTGAGGAGCGCAGAGAGAGAGAGAGAGAGAGAGAGGAGAGAGGGAGCGAGGGGGGAGGAGGGGAGGGAGGGAGAGAGGGGCTTCTTTTCATTTTCAAGTGCGTCCATGAGATGACGCTTTTGAAAAAAGCGCTCTACAGGTTCAGAGCTAATGAAATTAAGTGATGCCGGCCGTGGTAAAAAGGAAAGCCCAAATTAAAAGCAATTTATTTTCATTGAGGCATGTGGCAGTGATCGGGCACAATTAATGGGCTGAGCATAGACACAGAGATGTGGAGAGAGAGAACAAAAAAGAGACAAAGATACAAAGAAATGACTGGTGGCACAGATGAGCAAAGAGAGAGCAAAGTCTAGACCTGGACAGATTGACTGTAATGATTTCTATTGTTGCTTCTCTATTTCTTTTTTTTTTGTAGTTTGAAGAGGAAATTCAGGCGCTGGCTGCTCAACTATTTTGAATAATCTCAAACACTGTAGATGTTTGTCTAAAGTCTGGTTCAGAATGACACTGTGTGTGGCTTTATTTCAGAATACTTCAGTCAGGACTAATTCATATTACAAAATATTTGGGTTTGCCTGCAGAGATAATGGCATCGACTTCTTCTGAAAATTCCATAATGTCCGGTTCAAAAATGTTTATGCAACCTTTTGCCCTTTTCCCCCAAGGATTTAAATCATTTTATTCCTCATTTATGTTAATTTACCAGTAATGATCTTCAACATTTCGCGCTATTATAGAATTCACATTATTTTTATTTGCATGTGAAACATGACTTTCTTTAGTTGAGAAAACAATCTCACCTCAAAGTCCATTTAGTAGCCGCTCTGGAGCTTTTGATCCTATCATATGATCTTCATAAGATGGATTTGCTTAATTGTCAAAAGATTATAGAATTTCCCTTTTTTGAGCAATTAAAGTAGTCACTGATTGCACTAATTAAGACATAATTCTTTATTTTATTTATTTTATTTGTTTCATTCTTAATTATATCAAATTTTCCTGAACATCCAAAACTCAATGACAACTGGACAAAAACCATCTGCTGATGAAGATCATGTGATTATGATTGAAAGCTTGAAGAGACATTAAATGGACTCAACTAAAGATAAGAACCTTGTGGTGTTTTCTCATTTAATGTTTCCAAGGTCAAGAATGAACTTCATGACTCTCTTCAATTTGAATGTCCGCTACCTCACACAAACTTATACAATGATCAAGTTTATTCATTTATAATCTACCGTCCTATCCTTCAAGCAACACTATGCAAGAATTGGAATTCTTTGCGATTTTGCTAACACAGTCACAAATCAAGCGAGACATTTTTTTTCCGGCCTTCCAGGCAGCGTCACCAATGCCTGGGAAATGAGTCTGTCGTTCTTCCGGGATGTATATCAAGTGTTGGAGCCACTGCGAGGGCCATAACCCCTCCAACAGCATTCAGATACGGTCAGTCAGCTGCCTAACCAGCCGTTGTGTGGCTGCTTAGTGACGGCAGAGTGGGCGCGTTAATGGCCTGCCTAAACAGTAAAGTAAAGAGGGAGGAGGGGGGGTTGTCATCCTCCTACAGCTCTACAGGCTGGAGGTGTGGCAGCTTGTAGCCTGTAAAGGCATCTGGAGACCACAGGAAGAGGAGACAGAAGGGTTGACTCAAGCAGCTATAGTCATTACTGATTAATATGTTGTCAACATTGACACAGGGAGGAGGGAGTTTGGGATGGAAAACAATTAAAAGAAATTATTTGCAGGCTACCGCGCTGTCTGTTTCCTAACTGAACCATCAATATATCCGTCCCTGCCTGTGTTTCAGCCAATGAGAAACCAAACTAGTCTAAAGTATGACTAAATGCCCTGCTGGTCTCCGAGGAGCTCCGAGTGCGGAGCTAGTGGGAGATCAGTGCAGTTCATTTACATAGCATTTGCATTATGTCAGGACATGAGCTACAAATAGGTATGAGTGTGTGGCTTAATTAGAAATGAGCCAGGCTTTTCAAAAACACCCTTTTGCATCATAATTGAGTCAGCTCAGCGCCGGAGTAAACGGCAGCAAGTAGGGGAAAAGATGCCTGTTTCTGAAGACACTTTAGAGATGATTGGTAATTATGATACACCTACATAGGCTCAGAGCAACTTCAATTATTTTTACACAAAACATTAGTGTGTGCTTTGAAGCACAGCAGAGGAAACAGCCCTATAATATCTGGTTCAAAACAATTAAATATATGATAAACACTGAATATAAATGCCTTGTATCCAGAGGGTGTTGTGACTTGAAGGTTGCCCGTGTTTTGATATGTGGGCGGCTTCTGATCAAGAACGTGCAGAGGTGTGTTTCGGACTTTTTTTTTTTTAAACCATGGAGGACCATTGCTAATATCAGAAGGTCCAAAGAACAACAGCAAACACAAGGTGGAAAGTTAAAATCAAAGTACAAATAATGAATACAGTGTGATTCTTTTAGTAATTGTATCTTTACCGCGGTTTCTGCAAACACATTTAAATCCAGAAATCATAACACTTAAGAGAAAGTTTACGCATGGAATTACTTGTATTATACTGTTGAGAGGTTATTCGGGTAAAAAGGGAAACTATTGGCTGAACTGTGAAATATCTGTATGAAATACTGCATCAAAGCTTTCTTTCTATCAAATTAATTTATATTAATTTCTGTTTTATAACTCTAGTGTCATCAAACAACACCAGAGGATGCCATTGACAGGAATTATTTCTATTGGCCAACAATTTTCCCAGACGTGGCCTTGACCAAGTCACAGAAAGCCCACGTGACCGCTTGAGGCCGATCTGTGGCCAAGGGGTCAATAACATCAGTCCCTCCTGCATATTGTCCCCACATCTATCCATCTCTTCAAACCTTTAATGGCCTCTCCGACTCAGCTTTATTTTCACGCCGTTTGCTCGTGTGTTGAATATACGTTAGAACATTTCCGTATTCGTGTGTTTGCATCCGTGCCTACAGACTGCGCGAACGTCTGCACATGCCGGCTTTAATTGCGTGACGTTTCGTGTTTTTTTTTGCATTTGTACTGACGTGGGTTTTAAGTATTTGAACTTGCTAAGTGATGTGCCAAAATGTGTTGGGGTTGCCAGGGTGTTCAGAGTACCTGGGGTTACCAAGGTTACCAAATTGAATCGTCCCCTCAGACATGGCTGATCTACATAATTTGGTGGTATCATTCACAGTGTCTCACGGCCCGAATGATGAATGGCACCCGCAGAAGATAATATTTCTGCTTGGATGTAATAAATCTTATGTAAAGTGCTCCACCGCTTATATAGCAATGGCAGAGACGTGGTGGGGGGGGGGGGGGGAAAGACACCCTTGCACACTTTTTTACTCTCCCTCCATTTCTTATATTTCCATTCTCATTATCTTTTGACTCAGTTGCTCAGTGAGTTGGAACTCTAAAAACTGAGTGGATATCAGCAATATTAGTCAATAATCTCGATGGTTACACTACAATCACTGGGATACATTTCACTGAAGCTGTTGTAAGTGTTAACGTACACAATAAAGGTTCTTTCTAATATCGCTGATCGTCTTCTCTGCGCTTCGTTTTCCTGCTGCTCCTGTACCTGTTCTATTGATCGCAGCATCAGACAGCCCGCAGTGTCCTGCTATTACCAAACCAGCCCCTGGGTGGTGAACTCGTGACACCCCCCCCCCTCCTCCCTCCCGCTTAGTGCTGCTCGGTGAGGGGGCATGACCCCCACAAGGGGCTGGGAGGCCAGGGACACTCCGGCAAAGCTGTACGTGTTATTCATAGCACCCCGATCATCATGTTTTTGCATGTGTTTATCATGCATTAACACTCATTAAAAAAAACACAATACAAAGTGAGAACCGCTGTGTGAGATCCAGATGAAGCTCGCAGCAAAGAGAAATAGATGTGAAGTGGTTTCTTATAGATCCAGACTGAACAGTTAGTTTCTCTGTGTAGACGCACCGGCCTATATGCAAATGAAATGCCAACTGTGTGTTACTTTTGGTTTAATTTGATACATGATAACATTGTTCGGAGAAAATGTCCATTTATTCCAAAGGTTACCAATCACAATTGTTTACTAATTAAGTTTTTCGATCTCTTTCCTCCTATTATGCCTGTTTTTAATAAGCTGATAGTCAGGTGTACTTGACAGTAATGAATGACTGATTTTAGCTGATCGTTATTGCTGCCCTCCTCTCGCCCGCGACGCACCGTCTGTGTGTATGCGTGCGCGCGTGCTACGGCTGCCTAATAAAAGGGATAATTGTTCCATCTTCGCTCGCAGACACATAAAGCAGTGTGTATTGACTGCTTGACAGGCTGTGATTCCAGCGAAGCTAATGGCTTTCTCAATTCTCCTGCTCCATCCATCAGGCCCTGAGAGCACCCCGTCATGTTTTCAATTAATGAAGAGAAAACCATAAAAAGTTAAAAGGCAGTGTGACATAGTGGAAGACAGCGTGTACACACACTCAGACAAGGGCACACACACAATTTGTAATCACCAATATGAAATATACACACACGCACACACACACACACACACACACACACACACAGAGAGAGTTGCAGTTTGAAAAACAAACAAACTTGAGACTAAGCCCTCCCAGCTTTCTTTTTACAGTGACACACACCGACAGCCAAACAATGCTGATCTGTTGTTTGCTGTGGGTTTGAAGCTCGCCTGTGTCTCAACTTCACACCCTCAGCTTGTAATCATAACGTATATGTATTCTGATGGTGGGCCTGCTTAGTTTAGGTGCAGCGTGCTGGCTTTGTGTAGCAGATAAAGGGAAACTTCCGATCTGCCTGGGTGAGCGATGGTAAAGCCCTCCAATTCGGGCAGGAAATTATGGAGTAAGTGGCTTTGTGGCTGATAGTCAAATGAAGCCAGGGCGGCTTGGATGCCGGCTCTAATTAACCGGCTGGCAGGTTTCAGCGATATCAGGAATCCTACCGGCTAACCTGATGACAAGACCCGGGTGTGCACAGGGGTACACAGAAATATGCAGGATAATGCACACACACACAGACACACAAATGATTATCTCAAACTATACTTTGCGAAATCAAAAACCCATTAAAAAATATATTTCAGGCCTTTGACCTTGCATTGTGTGTCCATCAATGCAAGGTCCATCAAAATTCAGCACAGTAAAATGTTTTCTGACCAAACGCTCCGGCTATATTCTTCCTCTTAAGCACCAAATAATCAGAAAACATCAATTCAACATTTTTTTTTTCAAATGCAGTCAGCAGAAGAAATCATTTTCTATAAACAACTCCCTCTGCTGCCTAATGACCGTTCGTGTCTGAAGATCTGCAATCTAACAATCACATCATCAGACCCTTTACAGAATTAATTTCAAATGATTGACAGTCTGTTATAAGCATATCACTAATCTATGTAATTCTCCATTACCTCATTGGACGGAAACAGGGAAAGAAAATGGTGAAAATACTGTTGGCGGTGCACAATCAACTAAGAGAAAAACAAACAAATTTAAAATGTGGAGAATTCACTGATGATCAATCATACATGAAAACATAAGCGCGTTTTAAGGAACCTGCTGCGATATCCAATCACTCTGATCACCTCATTTGTGACCACACTGTATACTGTTACAATAATGGGGAACATGAGACTTAGAGAAGGTGTAGGCCGCCAAGCAAGAGATGTATGCCTCTTCTTATGTTTGATCTGCTGGTCTAAATCACCAGTGACGTGAAAGTAAGCTAAAAAATAAATGTCACAGTGACAAGAGTGCCTGCTGGGAAATGTTCAACATGACTGCCATTCGTGAAGCCTGCTGGCAGTGTTTACTCCACATAGCCGTAGAAAACATTCATCTCCACTGAAATGATTCAGGAGGAATCCGTACAGAGGAGACCGGACATTGCAAGCATCATTTCTAGATTTTTCTTGCATGTATTGACATTCTCCTATTAGTAGAGCCCGCATGTGTGTGTGTGTGTGTGTGTGGTGTATTTCTGACTTGCTGCAATGGGAGTTCACACGCTATGGCCCTCTGTGTTCTGACCAGTAATACAACTAATAAGATGAACATTTAAAGCGGGCGAAAGAGAAGTTAACTTGGTGAGAATGGCTTCACAGAAATCACATGAGCGTCTTGTGCTGCGCCCGCACGCCTCTTCACTTTAACCAAACAGAGCTGAAGGTGAGAGAGTGTTACTGGAGGATAGATGAAGACGGCGTAATCATGCGTGGGAGTGAGATATAACCAATGCTTGTCAATCATCATCAAGTGCCCTTCTTGATGCTTGCAGTTTGACTTTCCTCATCGTTCAGGATAAGTTCCAACTCGACACACTCAAGGCTTTTTTTTGATTTTGATGTAGTTATCTTTCACTTTGCTTGTGCATGTTGAATGTGACATGTACCTTATTCTGGCTCGCTAACACACATGCATTTTCATAGCGATGTTTTTCAGAGGGGAGAGAAAGGAGGAATGGCAGCTGAGGATAAATGCATTTTTCATTATTATAGATTCTCTCCACTTCTCCGCTGGCAGCGAGAGCAACCTCTGCTTAAACATCTCCTTTCTGCCCCTCGGCGCTTCCCTGCGCTTGGACACCGGCCAAGCGGAAAGTAATTTAAACATTACAGCAAATTAAATCTCACATTTCCAATTTTTACCCTAAAGTTTAAGTACAATGAAAATGTCACCCATGAATTATGGAATCAAGCTGAATTTCTCCTCCAAACTTTAAACTGTGAATGTAAATGTCCTTGACAACAAGGTGGGCACTTGGAGGCTCCATCACTCCCTCCCCCTGATGCACCGCTAGAACCAATCAGAAGGAGACAAAGCAGAGGACAGGATAATACTATTTTGCTGGGCTGTGTTTCTCTGCTTGAAAATTGAAAAAAGAAAAAGATCAGATGAAAGTGAGACGCAGTTATCACTGTTGGTATACATGTTTACATCCGATTAGTATTTTTCTGCAGTGGTGAGAATCTTTAACTTATGGTTCAACCTATATTTTCAAACTGTTGAATCTCTTGCAAAGACATCACGTCTTTGTGATATTTAATTCTCTAAGCACAGCGTTACTGCAAAGATAATACATCCACTTGATATGTCTCACACCCAGACCAAATTATATTTACTGCTAAATCACATTTCTGATGGCGCTGCGTTATTAGAAAATTGCATGTTGTGCATTTGATTTATGTCCCAGCATATCTAGAGGAAAAAAAAGAAAAAAACATCTACCCCTCCCACGCTTGCAGGTGAGATGAGTTCCTGCAGATTGCTGTTAGTGTCATCCTCCGGGCTAAGTGTTGTATATTAAAGAGACATGGCAGTGGATTGTCACCCTGGCGCCCCACCACCTAGCAATGGGCCATCTTTAATTATGGTCCAACGGAGGTGACTGCATCAGAAAAGGCCTGACAGAGCGACCAGTGTGTAGATTATTTTAATTTGCGCCCCGCCCCTAAATGAGCGATGCGGCCGGCCTTGACCCTCCTCTGACTGCATGGATTAATGCCTGGTAATGACTGCTGAGGCTATCATTGCGGTGGGCATCATTAATTATCCTTATTGATTGTTGCTCTCAGAGATAAAGCGTTTTGCTGACTGGAAAATACCCTCCATACGCAAGGTCAAGGTAAAAAAAAAAAAGAAAAAAGAAAGAGGAACCTAGATAATCGCATAGGGGCCACCACACCTACAACAGAAGATAAATATGGCTGCCACCCGCAGCATCCCACACCCCTACTGTCTATCTCTCTCTGTCCTGTCCTTCGCTCCTGTCCCCCCGTCTCCTCCTTTCTTCCTCAATCTGTGTGTCTCACAATTTCCTGCCGTCCTGTCATTTTCTCCCAACGGGGACCGTAAGAGAGTCCAAAAAGAAACCGGAGCAGTTTGTGCGCATGTGTGCAAAGCCTAATGATACGACGGGAAGAACTGGTGAGAAATGAGGGAGTGTAAGTGAAGGAAGATGCTGCGATAGAGGGGGAAACATTTGGAGGAAAGAAGCGCAGGGAGTAAAGGGAGACGGTAGTTAAGTAGGCTGGCAGGCAGCTGTAGTGCTCAGGCATATTAAGTTTCCGCGGCTGCCATAATGGAGGAGACAGCAGGAAGTCAGGGTTTTATATTTACTCTACATCACCCTGCCCTCATATACACGGAAACAGGCACAAAAACAGACTCTTGTTTAAAATGTTCAACCAAGAAGTCCTGCACATAACCCCCCAGTGAAACCACAACTTGTCGTTTTTACACTTTGGTATAGTACAGATTAAACAAATGAGATATACTATGTTAATTAGTGAGCTATATGTGCTGGTAGGCAGATTTTTTTTACTTTGATCAGAACTAGGGCACCTGTCTCCTCCTGCTTTTAGTCTTTGTGCTAGGCTAATTTAAATAGCTTCATTACCGTACAGACATCAGAGTTGTATTGATCTTCTCGTCAAATTCTCTGCAATAAAGGGGACAGACTGTGCTTATGGTAAATACACTATATTCTTGAGGTGCGGTTAAAGTTAGGCCCATCTATTTTACATTCCTTCTCGCTACATGCGAAGCACACTACTTCGTGCATTGGCAAGGAAAAATAAAATCTCCAAATATGGACTTAATTTTTAGGGATACTCAGCTGCATTTTCACAGAATGAGAGTAGGCTCGTTTTACGCCTACCACCTTCATGAGATGCCTGGTGTGTGTGTGTGTACGTGTCTGTGTGTGTGTGTGTGTGTGTGTGTGTGTACGTGTCTGTGTGTGTGTGTGTGTGTGTGCGTCTCCTCTTTCAGACTCAAACAGGCTGATCCGGCAGACGGGAAGTGAGTGTGACAGAAATGTATTCTCTTTTCAAACGCTGGTTGGAGAGGTTGCTGTAGCACCTCGCTCGTCCTCTCTATTCTCTAAGCCGGTGATTGGCATGTCTTCATATGTGGATCCTGTTCTTCCTGTGACTCGCTTCTTTGTACGACTAGCCAGTGTCAAACAACAAATAAGGAAAAATAAATCCCTCCCAAAGCTGGGGGACAGGAAGAGGGGAAGCGACATGAAGACGCAGATTATGCAGACCCTCATTTATAAACGTTTGTGTTCTACAAAAGAACATTTGGGTTTTCATGTTCTTAAAATTGATATGAAGGATATATAGGCGCACACTGCTGGTTTTGGTGGTCTTGATCCATAAATGCACTTTGTCTGGGTTTCACGAGGCGATAGAGACGCAGACGGTGGAGGTAGGGCAAGATGAAGGAGTAGTCTGTCTTTTTTTGTTAGTACCTGTTTGAAGTGTATCAGAAGGAGCTTTCCAAGGTCTGGAAATTCATTACTGGACAGCAGCTTTGAAAGAGGTCTGTTGGATGTATATGGGTTTCTGTGTGTGTGTGTGTGTGTGTGTGTGTGTGTGCGTTTGTGCGTGTGTGTGTGTGTGTGTGTGTGTGCGTGCAAGCCTGCAGCCCATTGTATTCAGAGTGGAATTGTTAAGCAGTAGCCTGAGGCCATGAGCAGGCAGCTATGGCCAGGTATGGCTAGCCATTACTGCAGGGCATCAGACTATCAGACTCTCTGGAGAAAAGATCATACACACCCATATAGTGTGTGTCTATTTGGGCGTGTGTGTGAATGCATTTGTGCGACAAAGACAGACAGAAGAAACACACAATCAAATGTCTACATTGTAAAGCTTTACAGGATCCAGGTTTTTGAACTCGGATTGTGATCTTATTCAGAGTTAAAGTGACGCTTTTGATCTGGATCAGATGACCCCATGCATGTGTGCATGTATGCCGGCACATAATAGAGAAGCGGAAAGAAAACCGAGAAAGAGAAATCAGACCGTGTTGTCGTACAACTGTTGGCAATCAATACACGACCACAAGACTGATAGGAGAACACAATCAGAGGCCAAAGGCTTCGATGCTTACAGTGCAAACACGTTTACACAGCAAAGTGCTGTGGTGTCGTATTTCTTCTTCTCCTCTTTTTTTTCTCTTTTTTTTCTCATAACTGTGACCAAACATTCAATTACAGCGGAAAGTGCCTGTAGTTTTGATCAGGCGAGGGGGATCCGTGGGTCAAACGGAAAAGACTCTCCTCCAGGACAGAGATCAGTGAGACAGCTACTCGAGTCTCAGTGCGCATCAGTCGTACAGCCATGGCCTCGGGAGAAAAATGTCACTACCTTTGGTAATGCTACATGCACTGTACAGTATGTGACACGTACAGGATGTGTGTGCTTGCTTCAGATACTGCGACGTAATATAATGTGCATAGTATATATATGCAAAGGCTAAGACGAGACAATCATGGTACACCTATGTTTTTGATATTAACTTCCCTTTTCTTTTGTGCAGTATTCCAAACAAATTGGACGGATAAAATGTTTTGGATTCACATGTAGGTGGATGCGATGCATTATGTGAGCACACATGTATAGTAAACACGCTAACACACATGCAAAACAGTTTGAGGGGGTGTATAGGGGGGGGGGGGGGGGTGTAGCATGATGCCCATCTATCTTTTTGACATCTCCTAACCCAATCCCACTGGGGCTAACTGAATTCAATCCTCAACATTAGATAAGCACATACCCCCTCCCCTCTACATGCGTGTGCGTGTGTGTGTGTGTGTGTGTGTACGTGTGTGTGTGTGTGAGAGAGAGAACATATCACACACACATGGCAGCAGCTTTAGATTGTTTCTACAGTCAAGTGTTAGTGTGCAGGTCACATAGCAAGAGGGGGAATGAGGCAGAAATCAAGAGGAAAAAAGCCAACAAGCCCAGCACACAAAGAGAGACCCTGGCAGAGACAGAGAGAGAGACAGAGGTCTGATGTTGGCTGTGCGGTGGGAGTCCATCCTCTGTTTTTCTCCCCACTCTGCCTCCCTCACTCTCTACCCCCTGCCTCGTGCCCGCCCTCCCCACCCCTCCGGTTCTCCCCTCTCAGCAGCTCTCTGCTGATTGTTTGGGCTTCTCGGTGCCCTATCAGGCCCATCGCTCTATGTTTCCATCAAACGCAGCATTTATCTTATCATTGCCTTGACAACTGCCTATTAGTCCAAAAGAGTCTGCGGGCCCTGTGTTCCCATGGCGATGACATGGTGACATTGCCGGGCAGCTCTGAACCGCCTGCTGAGATAGTGGACCCTTTTTCCTCTCCGCCTCTCGCCCTGCCCGTCCCTTTGTCTCCCCCATTGCTCCTCCTTTGGCCCCCGTCCCCTTACAACTCTTTGAGGGTGTGTGCACGAGTGTACGTTAACATGCACATTTGGGAAAGTTCTACTCTCTGTGTTGTTTTACTGTTACCAACGAGGGTGAGATTAGAGGCTCAAGAAATGTTAAACAGACACCTGGTGAGGACATCTACATATCTGCGTGTTTTGTGTTTTCTATCTGTGTTCATCAGTGGCATACGACCTCATTAGTGAGGGTCTGGAGACAGATTTCCAGCTTTCTCTCCTGGAAAAGAGATTCTGCAATCACGTAAAGATGAATCACATAGAAGAGAAATGACTAATGCGAGTGAGACACGCAAAGACTGTGAGACCAAGTGGCCTTAAAGCTACACGACCCTGAACTGGAGCTCCTGATGCGTAGCACCTTTGTGGTATTATGTGTAATTAACGTGGAACACAATAAAAACAATAACAACCACAGCATTATGAACAGCAGACCTGCAGAGTGGGCGCAAGGAGAAAGAAAGAAAAGAAAGAATACACTTATATGTCTAGAAAAAAACTATATTTAGCACGGTCCTCAAGCCCATGAACTTATCTTGCCTCTTACTGCCTGCCAGTATTATGTTAAGAATAGTGGTGATCAGATGGTGACCTGGTGAGTGTTTTCATGTTGAGCACGGACAAAAGATGAGTAATGAAAAGGAACAGAATAAGTGACGGTGTTGGAACATGCATCGTGCAGACTAAACTTGCTTTGCACACTCCACTTTACTTCCTCTTGTCTTGTCACAAATCTGCTAAGAGTGTTCTTAGGAATGTTTAACAGCAGTTTATGGGGTTAGCATGCAGACTGGGTCACTTTGTCTGCTGCTACTTCTGCACACTCATACATGCTTTGTTATGAGGATAACACAAGTAATGTGTCATTATAATTTGTGCTTCTTAAAAGTGCTGGTGGGATGAAGACACATAGTCACAGTGATGCACACCCACACATATGCAAACACTGCTATTTGACCTCTTATCAGCATGCCATCCTGTGGTCAGCGATTCAGTGCACTAGCTGTGATCTGTGCTCTGCCTCTCCTGCTGGATCCGGATGAGAGAGGAAGGGGTCTCCGAGGGCAGCTCAAAGGGGCCCGGCTCTAATAATAGAGTGTAAATCTCAGTCATTACTGCTCTGACAGGACACTGTGTCATCATTGTCTGGCACAGAACTCCTCTCGAGTGGAGAGGCTTCAAGTTAACTACAGTTTTTATTGTGGGCAGCCCAGAATCCCTTGTAGTTTGGTAAATGACAGAGTGTGAGGGGAGTTATGAGTGCAGCACAGTCACCGCAGGATGTTTGATTCAAGCTGCTACAACACATACTATGATTTTATATAGAACTTTGACTTGCTGCCGATCCAGACAGCTATGAGACCAAAACAACTTTTGCACTATTGAAAGACTTCCTGGATACAAATGTCAGGCGGACTTATCCCAGCAAAATTTTAAACTACCGTTGCTACACTAGCTCTTTATAAGAGCGCTTTCCGTTGTTGAAACGGCACACCGGTGGGACTGACATTCCATATCCTGTTAAGCAGGAAATCATCATTGGTCTCAATAACGGCGGGCCATAAAATCACATTTCAGCATCCATCGATTTTCATTTCATGGTAAATGGCAGGTAACAAACCGCGGGGCCGCCGAGCGGCGCAGTGTAAACGCGCCTCTGATAAACAGTTAAAAGAAGTTCATCCACTCTGCTGAACCGCGGCAGAAAAATCAACACTAATCTGATGAGAGGCAGCAAAACAAATTCTGCTGTTGTGCTCTCAACACTGAACTCAAGGGAGAGGAGAGGAGAGGAGAGGAGAGAAGAGGAGAGGAGAGAAGAGGAGAGGAGAGGAGAGACATGTTAGGAAGAATGGAACAGGATTAAAAAGACAAAGGATAGACGCTAAAGATAAAGCGGAAAGGCAGCGAAAATGACAAAATAGGAAAGAAGTAAGGGAAATGAAAGAAGGTGAAAGGAAGATGCTTTGATACAACATTGGATAAAAGGTATGCATAAGAAGAAGAGGGAAAGAAAAAAGAGAAAATGGTCTTGAACAATGCCATTAATCCATGGATTTTGCTCATTTAATAGCTTGGTTTGTTCTTGTCCTTCCATCTTGAATGGTTATGTAGTTTGAATGACTAAACCAGTAGTTTTTCATGTGTCAGCCCCGTAGCCACAAACTGTATCACCTATGTATGACCATTTTTCAAACCTATACCATTCATTTCTACGTTCAGCCTTCTACCTTCTGTACAGCCATTGTTTTCAGTGCACTTGAAACTTGAAATAAGTAGGCCTAATCCTTCACAATGAACAGTTAACTCTGGTTCATTCTGAAATGCCAGTATCATGTATACATTCACTGTGATATATTACTTATTTGAAGTAGATTTTAAGTCCATGAAAGTTGATATTTTCCACTGGCATGAAGTCAAACAAATGGCCGCCAGAAAAGTGGGATATCCAGCCAGAGCTCATGGTTTGCTTTGTAAATTAGATGGCAGTAAGTGCTGCTGTAATGGTTTTTAGACTACAGTATGCAGGTAATGGTTTGAAACACGACTTTAAACATTTCTCCCCCATATATATATCTCTCTTTTCCTGTTTCCTGCATTTTTTTCCTTCTCTCTTGTAGTGTCTTGTCTCTGTGCTCTATTTAGAGGGAAATGCCAGATCAACAGAAACGTCACATCCAGGATAAGGGGCTTACTTTTATATCTTCTAATTGAAGTGCCTTACTACCTTAGTGTCTGACAGCTCCTTTTGACAAGTGATGTGTTTTTTGAAAGTCAATCAGCTTTCTTTGGCTCCGAGTGCTATAGACAGCAGAGATCAGTGTGGGTCAAGCTGAATGCTGGTCTCTATACCGACTCACTGCTGCCTCCTGCCATCACGAAGCTTGTCATTCATTTCATCGTTAATCCCGCCTTTCTTCTTTCAGCGGATACATCCTCTTCAGCGTATTTTTCCTCCCTCAAGTACCAAACAAGCCAACCACACATGCAGTTCATCAGCCTGTGTTGTTTGACACATGTTTAAAGCTGCACTCATCACTATCTTTATATTATCAGTGGATCACATGACTATGTGTGATGTGAGCGGGGCTATCACCTGACTGAACCTCAGCTCTACGAGGTGCTTTAGCATCTTTCAGCTCATTGTTTTGGTGTTATGGCAACTTACATGTTTTGGATTCTCTATCACTGTCTCACAGCATCGTTTTCAGCTCCAGCAGGCAGCTGTTTTCAGTAAGAAAAGTTCCAATAACCCTTTTGGATGCTACCTGCCCTGCATCATACAGCAGACAGACACAGTCAGCGGCTAGCTGGTGAACACAATGTAGAATTAGGGAGCTAAGTGGCAGGGCTTTTAGTTGACCAAAACCAAAGGAAACGAATGAATGCTAATGTTGCTCAGTGTCTTCTAGATAGGTAAATAGACAACTCTTTTCTGACATGTTCGCCACAATAACTTTATATTGTGACATCTTATGTTGTGTTTGCTTTTGTTAGTAGTCTAAATATAAATTATCAAGCTGCTTTAAAAAAAATAAATGTATTTTTCTAACAAACAACCTCTTGTGGTTGTGTGAATAATAACCCTGAGAAGAAAGGAGATGGTTATGGTGCCATAAAACCTCTACAGGGGGGATTTCTGGATGTGTCGATAATGCATGCGACATTGACATCAGAGGAAGCAATTTGCATCCTGTCTCCTACCAACTGTAAACTTTGGTTTCTTCTAACCACAACCACTATCCTCCCCAGCCAAGTAGTTTTAATTACCTCAACACAAGCAAACCTTCTAATATCATACAACGTGAAATACTTTAATAAATCACTTTTGGAATGGTCATAAAAATCAGAACTGACAAAATAACTATTTTGTCATTTAGCTCTGGAGACTATGAGGATTCAGTCACACAACAAACGGCAAAAAAATCAGTGCTGGTCCTAACTTTTTTTCCCTGCCCTTTACATAAAATACCACAGCACTGTGCTGATAATGGATAGCATTTTCAAATGTACCGCATCATGCCATGATCCTGGAGAGTTTTTATTTAAGAACATGATGTCTCAGGCAGTGGGTCTTCTTTGGTCTGTGCGTCGGGGTTCTGATGGTGCAGCACAAAGCTCATCCACCCTCCAGCTTCTGCATAATCCCATCTTTGCCATGTACCATTTAGCATTGCTCCATCAACAGCCAGAGAGCGAACCTTCAATTATATCTTTGACCAACACACACAGCCAGTGCTCATCATTGGAAGCCAGCCACGTCCGCATGGAATGGAAATATGGTTCGAATCAAGTCTGAAAAATTTCCTAAATTTTACTCCCTCTGCCTCTCCTTGGCATCTTCCAACTTTCCCACTCCAGCGCTGTGTGTGATATTATGAAGAACAGATTTTCCAGAAAGGAAATGAAAGGGCTTGTTAGCAGAGGAGAGAGAGAGAGAGAGGGAGCGTAAGAGAAAGAGATCAGAGGGCCAGTGTTGAGGCTGACAACAACCCAGTCTCCCGGCACCATGAACCGACCCACCCAGCAGCTAGCCAGCCTTCACAGGGCTGCTTAAATCCACATGCAGGTCACATTACTGCTCGCCTTCATCAATGTTTACTGGCATGTTAAAGATTGTACTAACATCGGTCAGGACAGAGATTTTTAATTTAGATGTTTTTTTTTAAAGGGTTTGTAAGCCAGCTGTGGCGAGGAGAGAAAGACTCAGAAAGAGACAGATGCTGGCACAGAGGTGTAACCACATTTGGACTGAGATGAGAACGAGGACCGCAAGGTCACGCTCTACAAACACTCTTCAAATCAGGATGCTAGACTTTTGTTATACAGACTAGGTTCAGTCAACAATTTGTGCACGTCTTCATGTTTTCAATGGTCATTTGAGGTAAAACAATAAACGCGGTTGGAGTCAGACCAGTAAACACTCAGCTGTAGCAAAAAACAGGGAAATCAGAAATTTCTGCAATCGCCAACATATCTCCCCCCCCTCCCTCTCTCTCTCTCTCTCTCTCTCTCTCTCTCTCTCTCTCGTGCTTTAACTTCTGTGTAGTAAAGGCTTGAAGCTGAAACACAGTTTGTCAGTGTATTTTCTTTGGGTAGTGGGCCGTACTGTAGCTCTGCTTAACTTAGATGTATTGGATTTTGATCAAGTACTTGAAATGTGCCACGAGGACTCTGTGTTTATTTGAACTGTAACGATGAATAAACAAATCAGAATGGGCACTGTGATGAGGCACGCACACACACGCACACACACACACACATACTCCCCTCTGCCCTATAGATTGTTGCTGGGCTGAGGCTTTTAAGAGCCTTGCCTTGTTCAAGGTTATACACCCACTGTTCTGCTGCAGTGAGCTGTGTAACCATAACAGTTTAATGACATGCTATTATAGTGCTATCACACTTACAGCATCATGTTAACACCACCACCACTGCCCCAGTCCCACACAGACAGTAGGCTATATCAGATGTAGGCCTTAATCCTACTCATTGGGCTCATTGCCTTGTACTTTCACACAGACTTTCGTTCTTCCTTTTCTTCTTTTATTTTCTTCATTGTCTTACTTTCTTTCTGCTTTTAAGTCCTTCTTCACAATGGTGGAAAATAAATGTGTAACAAGTACAGTACTTAAGCACAATTCTGAGGTAGTACTTTCCTTAAATTTTTGCGCTACTATAAACCTCAATTGCTTCTCATTTCAGGGGACAAAAATGCTTTCCCTTTTACTCCCATGCATCTATTGGAAAGCTATACTTATTCAATTTGCAGATACATATTTGAAACATACTGTGACTATATAGAACAGGGTGTATTGTTATATAGTACACAGGTGCCCAACAGTATATAAAATAATTATATCACACCCTAACACGCTAGAGCATTAAAGCTGTAAATTTAGTAATCTCACATAAATAACAACCCAATAATATAAGATATGATAATTTAATACTGACAGGGCCATTTTGCTTGATGAGGACTGATACGTTTACTACACTAAGGCTGTAAAGTAAAACTTTGAAAGCAGGACTTTTACTTGTAATGGAGTATTTGTACATTGTGGTATTACCCCTTTTACATAAGAAAAGTAACTGAATACTCTTCATCATTCAGCACATCTCCTCTCTCAGCTTCATCAGCAAGAGACAAATTATTTCTTGTGTAGTCTGGTGCGCACAACAAACAAGGCTGTTCTGACTTGTTTATTTTGATGCATTAAACCTGACCCTCAGAATCGGCCACAACAGCAAAGCCGTGCCAACCCTCGAAGCAGAGCCAGTCACTTGTGATTCATTTCATATTTCCATTTGATTGGGGGCTGTTTAGGGGTAATCAGGCTCTGACAGTGGGCCCTGTGCTGTGGCTGAGCTGTTTACAGTTCTGCTGGACACATGTTGACACTGAGGAGGGCTGAGACGAAGAGTCGAGCTGCTCCCAAGGTCGGAACAGTATTTGGCGCTGGGTTGGCCTGTTGAAGACAACAAGGGCAAAGAAAGGGGATAGAAAACAGGTTGGACAAAGGCAGAATGAGGACATGCGAGTATAACTATTCACCCTAATTTAACCATTTATTGGCCCATTTTGCAGTTGCTCTTCCCAATAAGTAGGTAGAGTTTGATGTTAAAACATCAGCGTCATTAGAACAGTTCTGCAGGGAAAATGCTGTCAGGAAAGGGCAGGAATATCAACTTTTTTACTGGCAAACCCCCTGACTGAAGCAGGAGACAATGCAGGTAGAATTACAGTGGGTACAACAAAAGTAAGGAAAGTAAAATATGGAGCAACATGAGCTTGACTGGAACGGGCTGCACAGAACTGGAAAAAATATATATAAAACCGAACTGGGAATAGATATCACTTGCAGGATTCAATTCTTCAAGTGTCCTCACCTTCCAAAAAAAATGATGTTTAATGTACGCCCGCAACAAGTTTTAAAAAAAGTTAAATGAGCCAGAGATAGAACATACAGACGGAGCTGTCACATAAGCGTCTCGTCTTTTCCTCAAGAGTACAAAACCCCAGCAGAGAAAGTCAACAGCCCCCTCTGCACCTGCTCCAGCAGAAGGCCTCGAGTCACTGACGGGAGAAAAAAGGAGACAAAGAGACGTGTTTGTGAACTTTTCAGTGCGAGCGAGTGGAATATTGAACTTTTCGCATTGAGTTGCATCAAAAACCTGAAAAGTTTGGAGAGCCTAATCAATTTACCAAAAAGGTTTTTATTTGACTGCAGAGCAAGAGTCAAATCTTTGAAAAGCAAAGGCTGACATCCTTGAAACAAAAAACAAATCGCATGCACTGAACCCACGCCTTTGTGTTCTTTTGGTCTTTGTTTGTAGAAGGTTCGTACATGGAGGAGGAGGTAGTTGGCTCTGAGTATCAACCTCAAGTAATATCACACACACACACACACACACACACACACACACACACACACACACACACACATCTCTATGTTCAGTCTTTAAAAGAAATGTATAATGCTGTTAGATATTATTTTAAGTCGAGGTACTGATTTAAATGCCAAATGTCAAATCAGATGTAGATGACTAGGAGGGTTTTTTTATGCTAATGAGGTGGTTAATATTCTGATGATATGTCTACATGAAGCCCGAGTGTGTTTTAATATCCCAGAGAAGGTGTGTGTCTACCTCCACATAGAGACGGGGATGGTGCACCCAGGGGCGAGCCAAGGCACCAGCTAGCTTGCGTTGGCTCGACTGGAGCGCCTTGCTGTTTTACCGCAGGAAGTAACACAAAAGAGCAGCAGGAATGTTTATGAACACCTCAAATCCCCGAGGACCTGCGGGCTGACCTGATTATCGCCCGTCTGTAATTCCACAGTCGGCAAGGTGCTGCTGCTCCTGGAGGGGTTTGGAAGGGTGCGAGTGCATGTTAGCGTGTGTGTGTGTGTGTGTGTGTGTGTACTCCATCACAGGTATCATTAAACATCATTAGAGGGTTGGAAGAGTCTCAAGCTGCTTTGGTTTTTGTGTGTAAGACTGTTTCTGTCAGACGCACTCTAGGAAGATCACAAACAGCGCAGCCCTGAAGATACACACACACACACACACACACACACACACGCACGCATTTAAATACACACACATACACACACACACACACACACACACACACTGAAAAGAGGGTATTTATCAGTCAAGCTTGTTTTGTTATTGCATGCATTCTTTTGACATGAGCTCTGACTGTGGCCTTTGTAAAAGAGGAAATCAAATAACAGGGCCAACAGGAGCAGAGCTACAACCCCCTCCAGCATATACAAACAGAAATAAACCTTGGCTGTCTATATCTAACAATAGGACAGCAACTTTTACTTCAAGGCTATTGCAAAGTTTAAACCGTCGAAAGTCATTTAGACGGCTTGTGCATATTTGTCAACTTGTGTATTCGGAGACGGCTGAAATCTGCTCGTTCATTTCCCCAGACAGCTATTTGTTAAGTTATGTTTAGTATTCACTGCCAGGATGTGTCATGAGTGATTCCGTTGATCAGCGTTGATTCGTGGGCCGATCCGTGAACGCCACGGTTAACTGGTTTCGGCGTGTTTAAACGTAGCGGGCGGCGGTGAGGACCGGACCCCCCCAATCAGCCCAGTGACCTTAACACTCTGTAGCGAGTGAGTGCAGCCATGAAACATCTCTATCCATCATTGGACACAGCACATACGTGAAGGAGCCGTTGGACACAATAAAGATCAGAGGAGGCCAAAGCATAGCTGGGTGCTGCCATCTTCTGGCCAGGCGCCACATGAGGACGACAAATTCATCTTGTGGAAATTATCCACATACATGTTTTGTGAATTAAACTCCCTAACTATTTTGCGGTTTAAACAGTCATGCATCAATACCAGTGAGGTAGATGCTGCAACTCTATCAGGCATGTAACATTGAAACTTATATTTGTTGCAACTTAAAAACACATTTTCAGACTTCTCTCCCTTCCTGCTTTTAAACAGAAAAAAACACACCTTCATAATGTGAGCACAGTCTAAAACGTAGACTTTAGTCTTTGCGTAGCAAGTGATCCACGAAGAACAACTTAGAAAATGTCAAAGCTTCAATAAGCTGCATTCCTTTACTGTGGAATACGCTGTATCTCCTCAGGTGATAGCACAGTACTACAGAATGGCTGGAACAAGCTCCTGGCTACCTTCTCTCCACCGCGGCTCAACGTGTCAAGCTAATTCATGGTGACGCGTGGTGAGTTATTGCACTGAGTACCAGGCCGCTGGTTCTGCTCACAGGCCTGGTTTGATCTTTTATTTACACTCCTTTTTGCTCAAGATTTCAGGACAATTTTCCCAGCTCTTTACAGTCAACAAACTACAAAGCAAGGCCTCCCCCCCCCCCGTCTCTGGGAGGCATGTTGAATAAAGAAAAAAAGGCCGCTGGTTTGGCTGCTTGCTTTAGAAACAAAAAAAACTACATCGTTCAGCCACTTTGCACTCCACGTTGGCCTGGCAAATAGGTTGATCTGAGCGTGACAGCTCGGGAGAGAAAAGGTGGACGGAGGGAGCTGTGAATGAAGTAACAGACAAACAGGCCCACGGACTGAGAGACAGACGCATACTGCAGACAGACAGACAGACCATTACATAGTCAAGGTGGAGGAAAAACCATTTTGACTGCGAGTACAGTTGCATATTCACTCAAGTGGCTGTCTGCATCAAAGAAATAGAGCCACTACCTAAAACTATTATCCTGCCATTAGTTTTCTGCAGGTCACGATTGTGGCATAATGCAATAGCATTCATCTATTTCATTCATTTTAGTTCTTAGAGAGCGACACACAATTTAATTATCCATCCTCCTCTTTGGCTGTGGGAGCGGGAGCAAGCGCCGCGCCCCCCTCCCTCCGTTCACTCACTTCTCGTAAAGGATCGAGGGTGCCGAAACAATGATGGATAGAGTCTGAAAAGTGCATTATTTCTGATGCATTTTTGATTATTTCTACCCTTTCCCTTTTTTTCAGGTAATGCAATAAGCCTGATACGCCCTGAGTTCTGTCAGAGACATGGATATTGCAACAGCTCAGGCATCGCTTTCTATCGGCAGGAAAGTCATTGTTTCTGAAACAAGGAGTTCTCTGTTTTTTTTTTTTTTATAGCTCTTTTACTCTTTTTCTCCCTTTTTCATTTTTTGTGTGTGTCTGTCTGTCTTTTTTCACAGCCTTTGTGATTTTGTCTGTCTATCTGTCTCCAGCTTGGAGACATTCTCATTTGGACCGCTGCCTTGGATACCCCAATAGACTGCCACAATAGTTCCTCATCGAAAACAATTTCAAGGACCTCTTCAAAGTGAATGAATCAATAGTGCTCATATGTGGGGTTAAAGCAGAGGTTACGCTGATATTGTTCAACTCCAGACACTCCCTTAGCCCCAACATGCTAGCCAGAGCCAGTGACCTCTTGTTTGGTTAATATAATTCATTCTGTAAATAGAGAATATCAATCTCTCTAAATATAACCCCACTTTGCCCTAAACAAATAAATATATATTTAAAAAAAACACAAAGCACAGGGCGAACCTCAGGCCTAATACTCTTATGTCTAAACTTGGTTTATCCACAATCAAACAATGCAAATGTTTGTGATGTCTGAAATGTAGGTGCTGCCAGCCAGAATTGATCCCACAGTCCTCAGAGCCGTTCTCAAACAAACCAATTGTGAGTGCAGTTCTCTTTATACATATCACTTTAACAATATTTATTTTACTCTCCACACATAATAAAAAAAAGAATAGGCACTTCTTGAAACGTATTGTTGTTGGTTGCTACATTTCGGTAAATATACAGTACATAAGACATGGCATTGGCATCATGGCATTATTGACTGCAATTTAGCTAAATAGCATTGGAGTATCAAAGTGTTGATTGCATCGATCTGTCCGCTGCTAAGTATCATCAGTGTTCCACAAATGAGAAAAACACACAAAAAGTGTTTCTTGTGAGGGAAGACGTTTTGTCATCGCGGTAGGAAAAGCACAGGTGTAAATAATTAAATCAATGAAGGCTGATTTCCATTTAGCCCCTTCAGTTTCAGGGTTGTGCTCACTGTCGCTCTGTCACAGCTGACTGAGACACTTGGACGCAGCAGAGCCATCGTTAATGTTATAAGTAACACCTGTGCTAGTCCTGCTGTGACGAATCAAGAAGTCTGCTGTGGCCTATAAAAAAAAGGCCTATAGCACAGTGATCACAGCCATAAACACTTCTTTATTGTGCTATAATGGTTTTATGATTTCCTCTAACTCTATGGCTTTAGTTTCATTCTGTAAACTTAACTTTAATCAAACACATTTAGCCTATGTTCACTTAGTAGCAGTGTGCTTTGCATCAGGAAAAGTCAAAAACAATCAAAGCGCTGTTTGCAGGTCTTTGAGGCAGTTGGAAGTTGCTCAGCGTCTGCTCTGATCCATACTCATATAGTAACTTAATGGTTTTTGTGTCTGTCTGCTCTATATTTATGATCCCTCCTCTGTTGCTCTACCTGGTTAACAGGTTCTCTGTGAAGTTTTCCCTCATCTGAATCGATAGTCTTAGAATAAGGGGTGCCATTCGTTGTACAGATTGTAAAGCCCTTTGAGGCAACATTCTTCTTTTGGGCTACATTAATGAAACTGATATGAATATAAACTATTATATAGATAAATAATTAAATAAAGTAATGTATTTGCATTTATGGCAGAACAAAGCCCTACCTGTTACACTTAATATATTACATTCTTACCATTTTAAAGGTGATCTATGAAATCAATAACATCAACTACATCTGTTTTTATGTTGGATCACAAGTGTCTCCAGATGCTAACGACAAAAACCCAATTTTGATGTGTGACGGTACTCTGTAGTGATGATTCTGCTATACGTCACTACAAGACAGAGGGTCAGAGTTGCACCAAAACGCTCGCCAATGAACCGCCATTTGGCACCGCAGAGCTTCTCTTATTCTGCGAGATGTGTATGTCCTGCACCTCGCTAACCTTTTTCCTCATACGCACGGTGTTACACAGCGCTTTCCTTTGATTCAGCCAACAGCTCTACACATACAGAGCTGCACCGCACCACTGGGTCACCGGCACAGGTGAAGCCATCCGGGTGAGCTTGGCAGGAGAACGCACACGACTCAGTCTGTAGGACGTGAGACTCAGATGGGCTCTGAAGCCTCGTCTTGGCATCCCACTTCACACGGAAACACAATGCAACCCAGGTAAAGCGATAGTATACAGTACACAGCATTGGCCAGGCTCCATCTTGCATTTGATTGGCCGGAGTCCTTTTTTTTTGTAAGATACCGTGGGAACAAAATTATCAGTCATTGTTTAATTAGTGCATGTGAAGCATAATCATTCAGGGTGAGGCCCGAGTCTGCGGGATGTAAATTGATTTCCTGATGAATTAATGAAAGTATATTATAGCTGTAGTGTTGTGTGACTGTTAGTTGGCCGCCTCTTATGCAACCTATCAACTGCTGTCCTTTTATTCAAGTGTGACGGGATGCCATTGTCGTCGTAGTAGCCTTCAGGGTGATCGCAATAGGCAAAGCTGTTGCTTCGCAAAACAAACGTTGCTGAAATACCAGCTGGTAATAATGTTAGTGCGTCGTCTGTTGCTAAATGAGTAAAAGGGTCAGAGTGTGAGTGAATCACAGAACTTAACTTTCTTGCTGCACAAATAAATACTTCTAGATCTCTCTCTCTCTCTCTCTCTGTGTCACACACACACACACACACACACACACACACACACACACCGAGACTCTTAAGAGGCCCGAGGTCTCCTGACATAGCCTCTCTGGTGACATTTCGTCAGAGGGTGAGTGTGGCATCCCAGCCGTGTTGATGTGATTGGCTTTGTGCTTTGCTGTCGTAGTAACCGGGGGAAGATTGATCGTGGGGGTGTAGGTGTGTGTGTGTGTGTGTGTGTGTGTGTGTGTGAGCACATAGGAGGGTGTGGTGGGGGGTCTTTTAGAGAGGGGACAGGCTGGAAAGGTCAGGCTCTGAGGTGAAGCCTCTGATATTGACTCTACAAAAGGTTCGCTCTGATGAGAGTCTAACACCTGTGATCGCACAACTACACGGTGTAAACACACACCACACAATAGAGACATGCAGTCAAAATAATAATGATGCTCTGAGGATTGCTTTGAATTGGTTACAGCAATATTTAAGTCCAACATAAAGCTAAGAGCCTGGAATAACCAACGCATTATTTTCTCTCTGGTGTGTATTCAGCTGCAACAATTCACAATTCATGCTTTCATGCTCAGAAAACACTCCAGAGACTGTTTCTAACACCATACTGATCTGTGCATGTTGACACTTACCATCTAACCCTGGTTTGATATTCCTCTATGCATTCACGTATAGGAGCATGACTGTGTCATTATGCCAAATTTAGAATTTTTGATCCTGTTACTCTCTCTGAAGAAAGTCTAATGTCCAGTGGTGGAAGACGTACTCAGGTCTATTACAATACCAATCTGTAAAAATACTCCTGAAGTAGCCAGACTATTAGCTAGACGTACCAAGTATGGAAAGTAAAAGTACTCATTAGATAGCATGCACCCTTAGAGTACTAAATCAAAAAAAACGATGCAAGCGGCATTTCATGTCACAGTAGGACTAGCGAGCACGCTTTTTGATTGTTGTCACCTAAGATGTGATACAAAGCACATTGCTTCCTGGTTAGAAGGTCTAGTTTTTTACTGAACTAAAACGTACGAGCTTGAACTAGCAACAAATTAACTAATGAATTTCCGTTGCGGTGTTATGAACAGTGACGTGTTCACTTATTATTACTGGACTGTAAGAGTGCTGCAACGGCTTAGCTGAGAACAAAAGTGAACACATCTACATTGTCAGTGACTACGAACCTTTTAACTAAACTGAATTCAGCAAAGCGAATCGTCATTGAAACCTTTACCATCAACTCCGGCCTCATAACTGTAAACCAGTGTCTACTCACTTTGAGGAGGGTCAAATAAAGGTGCAACACAGGTAAAGCTGAACCCTGAATAAAATGAGTAGCATAAATGAGACTATTTGAGTAAAAAGTACCTAAAATAAATACTTCAGCACAGCTCTCACTCTTCCACTTTTCTTCGTGTTTTCTTATTCTCTATCTGAACATTCTTTCCTTTTTAGCGCCCCCCTTCGTCTTTGCCTTCCATCTCTCTTTCCCTTTCCTCACTCCTCACCTTTCTTTCCCTTTTTCTTTCCAGACTATACTTTCACCACTGGCCGGTGTGTTTTCTCCAGGACATTTCCTATCATTGTGCTTCAGCTCGCAGCACCGTGCCTCTATGTTTCCTGCCCCGTCTCAGTCCCTGCCCACGCCCATTCGTCTCACGGCCACCTGGCAGCGCTGAGCTGCCTCTCAGCATTTCCTCGTCTGATGCTGCTCCATGGGCCCAGGCCCTTCTCACTCGCTCAGCCCCGTGCCCGGGGAACCCGCCTGGCTAATTAAAGGAAAACAAACTCTGAGCCCTCCACCCGCTCTCTGCAAAACACTGCTTATTAAGGAGTAAAAGTCAAACTTCAGGATTCATTAAGAAGAGGAAGTCTGAGCAGGCTGGACAGATCAGTGAGACTGGAGAGATGGAGGGACGGAGGAAACGGGGGGAGGGTTTAGTTAGCGTATGTGTCTCTGTGTAATGTTGATTAATGGTGAGGTGTGGCAGAGACTGGGATCCACCCAGTGTACTTTTGATAATCCCCTTACACGCCTTATTTTAACTTTTTGATAGCGGACACACACCGACACGTTTTCGCTCCTTTCTGCTCTCTCTCAGGTCTGTTATGACATCTGTCTCTTTGTCTTCAATGTGAGTCTTGTAATTAGACCCCCTCCCAAAAAAAACTTTGCATGAAATATTAAAGAGTGTGCTGAGAAGATATTCACACCTGATTTTGTGTTACATTATAGAACGGATACAGTATGGTAAAGTAATGGAAGCACAAGATTATATTGTGGCGCAAAGGCATTTCCAAATGCAATTACGTGAAATTGTGCTTGTATTTACATGCTTTGAACATATATTAAACATAAAAATATGTACAAATTCTGTCTTTGTTAATATTTCAAAATTTGTTGACTGTCCTTAATGTCCATACTGCTTTGTTTGCATACTTAACATACAACTTAAGACAACACATAATCACAGTAGTAATGAATGTGGTGTTTTTGCTGTTTCATCAGCCTTTACCTGAAAATTGTAGCCAGTCCTGCCAAGATTAGTGCATTGCCAAATGTGAAGAAACTTACTATATGAGGATGAAAAAGTCATAAATCCATCATCTAGTGATGATACTCCAAGATGTGCTCTGGAATTAAACTATTGTAAAAAAAACAGAGCTCAAAACACGAACTTTTAAAAGTGGTTGCCAGGCTGGCAACCAGGCATCAGTTGTTGGTTGCCAAACTGAAAATATAGTTGCCATTTATCCGCAATTAAGATACTCAACAGTTATACGTTAGCTTGATCACGGAAATGTGTCATAAAGGAATACAAGTTTTATTACGGTAACCAAATCAAAACGCCAGTCACACAACTTAATCAGCTTTGCCATTGTCTCAAACAGATGACTGTGTGCACACAAATATTCGCACTGACGCACATGCAGCGTTGTAGGGTTCTGACTGTAACAGCAATAACATATGCAACAAATCTTAAAATTGTATTTACTTTGATGGTCACATTGTCATTTCAATCATACAGTTTCCAATATGAGGTATAACAGTATTGCATATCTATGTGTGTGTGCACATGTAACTGCTTCAGAGTGTCTATGTGTATATGTGTGCTGGCATGCATGTTTACATATGTCACCAACATTTTGCAGTAACAAAGTGCTGCACATGTGTAGGTCTTTCAGCATGCGCTATACTGTATGTCACAGTGTATGTGTGCCCCATTCCTCCCTTCTCTCCTCTCCTCCAGCTTTCCTCAGTGTGATGTTTTCCTTTGGCTCTAATGAGTTCTAAGTGGCCAATACTTTCTTCTGCAGGAAACTCGTGTCAAACTAATTAACTTTTAATGAGAGGAAACCCACTGATTAGAGTGTTTTTCTTGGCAAACGAGCCTATTAATTCTGTTGGTTTGAGCAGCAGGGCCGAGGAGTCGGTAGAAGAAGAAGGCCTCTCTTCAGCAGTCTGCACCACTCCCTGTCTCTCTTCCCCCCCCCCCCCCCACACACACACACACACACAGGTCCTGCCTGAACCCCTGCTCAGTCTGTTTGGCCAGCTGCTGAAGCTTTGAGTCCACACACTCTGTTACATTCTCTATCTTTCTCTCTCTCTATCTCTCTTTTTTTCTCTCTCTTTTTCTCTCTCTCTCCCTCTCTCTCTCTCTCTCTCTCTCTCTCTTTCTCTCTCTCTCTCTCTCTCTCTCCGACACACACACACACACTTGCACACACACGATTGGCATATCTCCCTTCTCATCGCTGCCCAATACTGCTCTCTAGTGACTGAAAAGATTGTTGAAGATGCTCTGTGATCAAATTTTTTAAATGAGTTTTTTCGAATAGCACTTTTAGGGTGTTTCTCTCGAAAGCCGACTCCTCTGCCTGTCTGAAGACAAGAAAAGGAGAAGAAAACTATGAATTTTATACCAACTCAAACTAACGAAACAATTCAGGAAAATGTAGTTCATCAAATTAAAATGAATCAGCAAACATTTTGATGAATCATTTCATACTTTTTTGAGCAAAAATGCCACCGCTTCTCAATTGTGAGTAATTGCTTCTTTTCTTTTCTATAAAACACTGAACATGAAGATGACTTTGTTCTGTCATTTTACAAACAAGGCGAAGAATCGATTAAACCAGAATAAAATCAAAACGCAGCCCTTTTACTGTGTGAGGCACATTTTAGCCCCCTTTTCTTGGTTTGATCTCTATCAGACAAGCACCAAACACAAACGCAGATAATCATTATTGGGTACAGGTGTGTACTGTACAAAGTTAATCTTAAGCAATCCATTTATTATTTTTACATGCATTTCATTAAACAGATATATTCATGGGAAACCATGTGGAACTGTGATTCGATGAAAGGATAACAGCTACTGTAGACTGATAACAAAGCACTCGGGCAGTAATTTGAATTTTAAAAATGACACAGATGTCAGTTACTTCCTTTTGTGGTGCAGCATGTGTCTGAATTAGGCTTCCCATATAAATCTGTGTAATGTTAAACTGGCAGTCACCTGAGGGCCACACATTGGAGGGGGGGGGCAATATTTCAATGACAGACACATTTTCATGATGGCAGTAGCTATTTTTTGAGCATGTGTGTGTGTATGTGTGTGTGTGTGAGTGTGCTTTGCTGGGATCAGCAGTGGGCCTATTTGACTTGTATTTTCATATCAGAGTGGGTTTAACTGCCAATAGACCACATTGCTAACATCTTATTACGACGGCATTCAGATCCAGTGAGAGCGGATTGCGCTCTCTGCCATTCCCCGGAATCCCGAGTGAGAGCGTTTGATGTGCCGTTCGGAGTGGGCCTCTCAGAACCTGGAAAATGTGTCCGTTTCATCTCTCAATTACTGTCAGGGTTTGAAGTACTGATGTTCTACCAATATCTGTCACAATATGGCTCAAGTTTGTTGAAGTATCTGGAAAAAAAAAAAAAAAAAAAAAGGCACGCCAACGAGTCCAAAAGAGAAAGAAAGAGAGACAAGCAGGCCCGGCAGCTGGTGCCGTTTCAAAGCCTGCCCAAGCCCTTAAAGATGAAATCCATTTTGTTTCAAGTTCCGCAACCAGCTTGCCTGATGAGGGCTCTAGGGGTGAAGAGGAAGAGAGAGAGAGAAAGGGAGAGAAATAGAGAGAAATCTGTTTGATTTGTCAGAAGTTCTTTAATTTAATCTACAGCTGTCAGGATGCTGACGATCCAGACCTCATCACTGCCTTTTATCTGCCTGATTTCACCCCAGGCACCAGACAGTCTTCTCTAACACACACACACACACACACACACACACACACAAGCACACACACACAGAGAGAGAGTAAGTGAATGAGAGAGGGCATAAGAGGGGATGAACACTTTTCATTTATTAAAGAACACAAAGAAAAGCTAGAAAGTAAGAGTACAAAACAAATAGAGAAGGGCACGTCATCCAGTATCTGGGAGTCTGCGTTGGAGTGACGCCTCACATACCTGGTTGACTTTGTAAAACTCCGGTGTGTAGACAGAAAAAGAAGAAACAAAAAGATAAGAAAGAAAATACAGCGGATGATTGCCCTGGGGTAGATATTGAGGTGAGCTCTAAAGATACATATTTTATCAACTTGCCAGTAAGCACACACATTCAGGATCAACGTACATGGCAAAAAATAAATGGCATCCATTGGGTGTCAATTGACTTCATTGATACTTAGAGTGGACTGACAGGTCAAGAAACAATTCACTGTGCATATGTGAACAATTCACTGTGCATATGTGAGCATTTAAATGGATTGATAACAAAACATTAAGTCTGTTGTTGAAGCAGCGCCATGGTTTGTTTCATGAAGGCATCACAGACTACAGCTTCAGTCCTCTGTGGCTTTGCTCAAGTTCACATCTACGGACTTAACTGCCTGATGTGTTTAGAATTAATAATATATATATATATCTTCAACTTGGGAGTTTCCCCTTGACATCACTTGTCCTCCACAGATGGAAGCCCATATGTTTAAAACCCTGAAATGTCCATAATGTAATTTTAAAATGTTTTCATTTTCTTCCATTTTTGCCTCTGCACCTACTTTTTATTATCAGTGCACTTCTCCCTCAACTTAAGTCTCTCTCGGTGGTTGTATATCCACCATCAGCTTGTCCTCTACTGGCAAAAGCTCTCACTCCCCATGCTCTCTCAATCTTAGACAAGTCCGGTCACTAAATCTCCTACACATCATATCCACATCTCTTAAAGATTCTCTCTCACACACAGCACACATGCAAGCTTCAGGTCTACACACACACACACACACACACACACACACACACACACACACACACACACATGAACACCATTCTTCTCCTCCCCTTTGGGGGACCATATTGCAGATGAACACACACTCCTTTTGTGTTAGCTTGTCGAAGAGGAAATTAGAATTAGACACTTGGGCAAAGCCTGGCCTGCAGAAATGTGATCCTGCTGCTCTCCCGAATGGTTTCAAATGCTCTTTATTCTTTCCTCTGTCCTCGAGATAGTCCCAAATTGAGGAACCTGTGGACGCTGGAGAGTGCTATCTTGTTATTGAATCTGAGGACTTGACAAGAAAAATAGGCTGCCAGAAGCTGCACTGTGTCCAGAAGAGATCACGACATTTCACCAACCCTCTTCACTCCCCTTTTTTTTTCCCCGTCTTGGCCGCTCTATACTTTCTCTTTTCCATATCCTACATTTCACGTTCACCTCTCAGTTAACCTTTACTGTCAGGACTGGAATTGGGGTAGAACTCGCAGTGCATTCATAACTGTCTGGCTGGCGCTTTATGGGATTAATTCATCATTTACAAGTAGATCAGCACTTATTTCTTGACTACTTTACTTGTCTTTCACATTTCTGCTCTTTTGCCTTTATCCCCTCTTATACATCCACCCCTCCCTATCTGGCTGCCTCTGTCTGCAGCTCCGAGGTGAGCCTAGATGTCTGTCAGACCGCACAAGATTCTGTCATGCGTCCAAATAGTATTCCTACACTCTGTGGCCACTTTAGTATTAGTTGCACATTCTATTAGGGAGGACGGACTTGCCCGCAGCGCTGCAATGTTGCTCAAGTTCAACCCGCAAATCACTCATCGTGTTTTGCACCTGGAAACAATAATTACATAAATGTACTGATTATCTGTTAGACAGGCAAGCCCCTATCCAAGGCCATCACACCCACACACGTTTCTGTTAACACGGGGGAGGAATAGTAAAAGGAGGGCTGCCAATCTGTCGTTGAAGCTTCACTACGTCTGAGCAGCTAGCTGAGCCCTAGTAACTCACACGGCTCTCGAGAAGTCCCATCCTCGCGGTGAAGCTTCACACAACCTTCCAACTTTGAAGAAACCCCACCGGACACACCAGTGGTTAGCTAACCAGCCAAGAAGTCGTATCACGCAAGACAACTTTGGAGTTCCCTGAAGGCATGTTTGGCCTTTTTGTGGCAGAAGCTCTCCTCCTGCACTACTCATGAGCATCCGTGTTACGTTAAGGTTTAGGTTAGGTCATGGTAATGCATCACAGAGATGACACCTTATGTACCTAAGTAACTGAATTTGAAAATGTAATCCCTTGCCACACTCCTGTAATCCTGTTACTGGGTAACATGTTTTTGAGTAACGCATCACCACCCAACATTGGATTCAACACACAGGAACTTGGTACTTACAAGTATAGTTTCATATCATTCCTTGGAATTCTGGTCCATTTATGAAAGATCAAGACCTGGAGACCATCTTTGCTTCACGTGGTTTTAAAATCATTTGTATATTATAACCTAACGATAATGATATAACTTTGCTGGACAACATGAGGATCGATGGATAACTTGTTTCAGATATCTGGACCATAGAAATACTTTTCTGATCTGGCCTGTTAGGCCATCTTATTTTTGTCCCTGTGTTGAAGCTGCAGTAGGCTCTACAAACTCAAACTTCCCTGGCCAAGATAGACAGCAACGGAAATGAAATAAAGTAGTTGTGTGTAAAAGGTTGATTGATATCGTCTGTGGAGCTGAGGTGTCAATCACTATTGATCAAACAAAGGTCACTTAAAAGTGTGTAGTATTTGGCGGCATCTGGCGTTGAGATTTCAGATTGCAACCAACTGAAACATCTTATTATTATTATATATTTCAGCCAATAGATCCCCCTAAATGCGACACACTGTTCCATTAATTAACTTTCAACCTTTAGTCAAACAGTAACTGATTTGTTTTGTCTACTGACAAAAGATTCGATTTATTAAACTCAGATGACAGAAGTGGAAAGTCTATAGTGGCCAGCGAGCGTGTGTGCATGTATTTCATTTGGATGCAGAATATATTTGTATCTATTCCAGATGGCTTCAGTGGTACGATATGAGTTCCCAAAGTCTTTAATGTTACACATATTGTACGTGATGTATAACTGTATCATACATGGTTCATCAATAGTTTGTTTTGCTCAGATACACAGGCTCAGCTAAGGCAATGCCTGATGTGTTACTGCTACCAAGAGGTCAAACTCGGTATAACAATTGTATTAGTTGCACCCACAAACTAACAGTCCTGCAATAAATCCTACCTCCATTCATCTCATAATGTTCAATGAATAAATTCTACCTTCATGAAGGTTATAATGTAGGCGTTGGTGAGGTGTTGATTCAACTTAAGGGTCATTTTGAAGTCTACAGGTTGGTGATGCTGTTAAATTGTGTTTTGATATGTTGTCTTAAATATGTTGTCAGCCCCATTTATATCAAAAAGGATAGACAAAATAATAGAAACACCTCTCAGTGTACAGTAACACAATACAAATCAACAGCACCACAAACTGCAGCCTCCAAAATGACCCTTAAGTTCAATCAATACCTCACTAAAGCCTACATTATAACCTCCATGAAGAGTGTTGTATTATACTACATTATAGTAGCTTTAGCTAATAAAGTGGCAACTGAGTGTATATTTCCCATGAATTTGATCTAACATGCAGGCCTTCAAATATATCACTATCCACGCTCAACACCATTACATCTTCCTAAAAGAAAGTGTTGCCCCAGGGGCCTGTGTAAAGGGACATCACTATCAACAGTTATTGTTGCAAAGTCTATGAAGAACATCCCTTTTAGAGATTTCACAACAAAAAGCCTTCATCATGACGCTGTTGGGATTTGTGAAGGTGGGAGCTATAAGTAGGTAGAACAAGGGTATTATATTAGGCACATGCGCCCGAGGGCCCATCCTGTGGCGGACGAGGGCCAGCTGTTCTCTTAGAGGGGCCAGTTGCATCAACTTTGAAACTGAGAGCTAATTTTTAGCAGTGGACTGGTTCAGAAGCCAAGTCAGGCAAATCATCTATAGAAATACGGTATAAAGTTGTGTTATTTCACCATTGTGGTGAACAAACCACAGAGAATGCAAGGGTGACAATCACATTAAAAGAAACAATGCACATATCATAGATACATGACTTACACACATCCTTTATTCTTGTCCTAACATACCAAAAAATATATCTCATTACAAAAGCTTCAACCCTGATAAGGTTACAGGTACAGACTAGTGGTAAGTGCATGTACCCACACAAGTATGGAGGACAAAAAATAACTTAAGTATAAATAAAAAATGAAATAAAAAAAAATGCATTAATAAATGTATAAATAATTAAAGGAATAAATTGAGAAATTAATAAATAAAAGAATAAATAAATGCTGAAATAAATACAGAAATATTTAAATGCTGAAATAAATGCTGAAATGAATAAATAAAAGTTCATATGTAAACAGGACATAAATAAATAAATCTATTTCTACATTTTTATTCACCTTCATTTATTTATTTCTGTATTTCATGTATGATGAGGTAGGCGGTCCGAACCTCATTCTTAAGCAGGATTGGTCAAGTAGGGGAACAACACAGAAGCAAACGATTCCTAGCAAATCATCCCTATAGACGACATCAAAAAACTAGCTAGCAGCACTGATGGCTTCGACCGGGATGAGGCTGACCAGCTTGAGAACTGTGAGTTTCTTCTGTTTAAATGCATAAGCAGCATAACAACAGCAGTTGTTTAGCTAAATACTGTTGGTCAAAGTGCCAATATATATTAAATTCAACTAGGCAGCCATGTGGCGTTCACTGCTTTGTTATTTTTTGTGCAGCACCGAGGACCGCAAACGTGCCAAGTTCACCTCTGCGGCCACCACATAGAGTAACACCCAGGCACCCAGTGGACGGTAGGTTTCTGCAGGGAACACTTTTCCATGCTAAATCCCTTGTGTAGACTAAATTACTATCGCCGGTGATTTATGTATTCATGCTGTGCTTCAGATCACATTCCTGTAAAGTGTGCGATGATATTGTTAGCCAACATGTTTCTTCTGCAATGTCCTTATTCTCTTGTACTGATTATAGCTTATCCTCTTCACTTGATTCTAGCCGAGGTTTCAAAACAGTTTGGTCCATATATTGGGAAGGACGACAAGGAGGCGAACTGTTGCTGCGCCTGCACAACTTCATTTGTACACTCACTCTTTCTGTTGTACTGAGGATAACAATGCGGCCTTAGTCCCCAACCGATACGCCAAAGATAGACCTGCTGCAGGACTAGGAGAAAAAACGTCTTACATTCCAAGGTAAGTCAGGCATCATGATTTACAGACGTATTTTTCTTGAATTAAGTCACCTTTCAAAAACATTAAACGTTATTATATTTCAAGTTAGATCGGTTGTTTGTATTATTATCTTCTATTTTCAGGTAAAGATCCAGATGACTTTAGAAAATGTATTTTAGAGGCATATCCAAAACTCAGACAAGGGGGAGGATTTGAGTTGCTCAGAATCTCTGGAACACAAAGTCGCCAACTGATCCTCATACCATGTCCCAATGAGGCTTACCATGTGAGACATTTGAAAGATCCACAAAAATATAGAAATAAATATATGTATTTCTTTGTGTCCTGTTTGATTATCAACTTTTATTTATTTATCTATACATTCATTAATTGATTTCCATATTTATTAATTTATACTTTTATTTATTTATTTCAGCATTTAATTATTAGTTTATTTCTGTATTTCTGTATTCAAACATTTATTTAAGAATTTATTTATTTATTCCTGGATTTATTTATCCATTTATTAATGCATTTATTTATACTTAAGTCATATTCTGTCCTCCATACACATGACTTACTCAGTCTTGTATATCTATATGCTTGGCATAAAAAAACACAGCCTACAACTATTGAAGCTGATGACTCGCATCATATAGCACAGCTTAAACAAGACAAAAACAGAATAAAATCTTCTTCTGCGCCGACTTTCTGTGCACTCATTCACATATCACACACAGTCAACGGTGACTCAACAACAATTAAACCCTAAATTGGAGCGAAAGTTGACCTGAATAATACTCAACTTCACCTGACTTCCAGAAGACTTGTCTCGACTGTAACAGTACAATACCACCTTTGACCACACGGTCAGAGCTCACATCCCAGGGGGGGCGCTGTTTCACTCATTAGGGGAAATTCCTTGAAAACGGTATTTCTGTGTATTTCAAAATGCCTCAATCACGTCCTACCGCCAGGTGTCGCTGTTGGCATGTGTGTGTCTCCTACATCGTCTCTAACCTACTGTGCTGCTCCCTTATATACAGTCTATGGCTCCTCCATCCTTCCTTGATCGTGACTGGACTTCTGATAAGTAGTTGACATTTCAGAGCTTCCCTTGAGATGCGTGATGTATACAGTATAGGCTCAAATACCGGTGGTCACATCAATGTTAGCAGTTTCAACTGTTAGGTTATTGAACTTCTACACATTCAACAGGCTAAAATAACATATCTTAATTAGGCTTAATGGAAATTAAAATCCAGTTGCAATGTATGAAAATAATATTAATTTTCACATGTGAGGTTGTCCTAAAGCGAGATAGAATAACTACAGTGCAATTGATGCTGTTAACCTTCAAAATAAATGCACTCTGGGAAAGGTCCATGCATCTCGCTCGGGTTTGTCAAAGATCCTTTATTTCGAAGAGTGATATCCGGAACTACCGTTTTTGATTCAGTCTAGTTTGACATCCATTTTTACACAGGCGTCCTCTGCACTGCGCGCGCTGCTGCGTGTGTGGACTGACGGTGTGTGAGAGGGGCGTGTGTGCGTGTGTAAACACAGCTCGGTCGGGTCGGCGGCTCACGTTAAGGAGCGAAGGGGGCCAGGTCGGTCTGGACTGCAGCGTAAACTCTTCGGGCTGAATTGCGCTCCGTGGCCGCTCAGATGAGGAGATGGCAGCCGAATCGACCCGGAGATTCACCAAGAACCTGCTGAAACCGGGGACCGCGGCGGAGATACGACAGACAGCGTGCAACGCAGTCAGACACTCCGCAGTGACGGTGAGCAGACCCGTATGAATTGTGAAAACATGGTGGTGTAGTGGGGGAAAAAAACAACGCATATCACCACCTGTGGGCCTGATGTTTTTTTTTAATTGCTATTAGCGTCGCGGCCACTAAAGCTTTGCATCTGGAAGTGAATTAGATTTGGTCTCATCTGTGCCAGACGCAAACGCACCACTGCACCGCGAATCTGGCGAATCTGACATTGACATTCATGCTGCATCTTTCTTTGCAGTGGATGTGCACAGTGCAGCGCCCGCTGTTCAGCCTCTGTCTATTGATCCTGCAGGGGGGGAAACAATTGAATCCGTTAGAATGCTCAGTAGGCGCACAAATCGCCACGTTTCTTTTCGACTATTGCAAAGAACCCGCTTGTTGGTTGGTAATGTGGCTATAAAGCCGTGGAGCCTGTCGGATTCCCTCGTGGGTAGGAGTTTATTTCGGTGTGTCTGGCTTCAGTGAATGAAATGCAGTAAATAGCGGCTTGGTTGTAGGATAGTGGGATGCGGCATGACACAGGCAGCGGTTTGCATCTGCCCAGCGGTGCACAGAATCACCCGGGGAGGAACAGCGGAGGAGATGAATTTGACCACCAGATTGATTTATCACTATTTCTACTATCAGGCAATTTTCATGTCACGATAACTCTTTGTGAAATTTATGGTTCAGTGGGTGTGTCACGCCTTATAATGAGAGGCTCTGATTGACATTAAGATAATGGGAGGAGGGGTAGTCCAGGAAAAACCATCCACTAATACACACACACACACACACACACACACACACACACACACACACACACA
>NW_022280054.1:2187762-2189406 GCF_004355925.1 Anarrhichthys ocellatus | reverse complement strand
ACACACACACACACACACACACACACACACACACACACACACACACACAAGGAGAAGGATTTGTGTTTTGATGTCCTTTTGATTCATCTGGCAGAGGACAAATCCTCTACCTTACGTGTTGCATGTGTGTGTGTGTGTGTGTGTGTGTGTGTGTGTGGCCATGCTGTAGAGATTAGCATAGAGAAAGGTCAGATCCACTCCAGACGCTTTGCTGCTACTCTGCATCCTCTTCACTCTGGTGTTAGTGTGTCAGTGGGACACATGCGTAACTGAGCACAGTGAGAATTGATTGGAATAAATTGAGAAAAATCGAATATAACTGGAGTGGGTGGCAGAATACGTGATTAAAATGGAAAATAATTGAATGAATGAAACCTTGCTTTTTTTTAAATGAAATATAGACATTTTCCTTGAGCAGCCAGATGTTACCACCGGCACAGGGTCTGATGAATAGAAGAGAATACAACAGAATAGCATGAGCCTTATGCATTTGTCATGTCGCCAAATGGAGTACAACAGAACAGTGTTTATTGATTCCTTTATTGGATGTAGAATTCGACTGGTGAGTCACCTTGTGTTGGTATCATTTAGCATGCGTTGTACTGCAGAAATATCACACCGAGCTTCACTGCCTTGCCTAGAAGCACTGCAGTGGAAGCCCCACACTTAATATGGGGGGTTTTTCAAGCAAAGACGCAACAAACAAGTGAGTAGTTAAAAGTAAGGAAGTGAGAGATATACGAGAGGTAGATGGAGCAAAATAGTCACTGAGTGTGAACAAGTACAGTATCTCAGCCTGAAACAAGAGGCACTTGAGTTGTTGGGTGTCTCTCAGTTATCAACATGGCGTTCAACATAAGCAGTTACGCTAATCCAGACATTACAAGTCTGTCAACATGTTTGTATTCTCCATGAAAGCTGACATTCCAGATGTATTGCAGTTCATTTGTTAGTGGATAAGATAATAGCCAATGCAGTGGATTAAATACCTGACAAGTCAGGGTACTTTATCACATTGGTGATGAATTTCCACTAATTGATATGCAGCGTTGCCCACAATCGCCTCAAAGGTATAAATATCACAGTGTGAACTAGAATTACAGAAGTTCCAAGGGTTAACAAGTTTATATTCTCCCATGCGTATATAGTGTCATATCACCTACCCCCACAGTAAACAGAATATACCAGAACACCCAATCAATTCCTTTGTGTGCCGTTGTTTTTTTGTAAAAGTGAACCGAAATGGAAACTTGTACTTTGATCGACACCAGCATGTGCAAAGACTGACTGGTTAGTTTCAATTCCTTCCTATATCTTAAAGAAAGTCTCTAAAGATGAAAAACAGCCACAAATAATTACTTAATTAAAGTCATGTGCAGATATACCAGCTGGATAGCTGGACGGAAGAGTAAACGTGTGTGAGTAAGTGTGTAGCTGTGCACGGGTTTAGGTTAAGTGGGTGTGTAAATGTCCAGAGGCGTTTTGTGCATGGACGTATTTTTTTTTTGTGAGTGTGTTAATGCATGGCCTTTCTCGGTGAAAGAAACCAGGTCAGCAGAATTAGGCCCTATGGCAAAACACTAGATGAAGCGTGAGCCTCTCTCTCTCTCTCTCTCTCTCTCTCTCTCTCTCTCTCTCTCTCTC
>NW_022280054.1:2172067-2187752 GCF_004355925.1 Anarrhichthys ocellatus | reverse complement strand
TCTCTCTCTCTCTCTCTCTCTCTCTCTCTCTCTCTCTCTCTCTCTCTGACCCCCTCACTTTTTTCATAGTTGTCAGTTTTTTTCCTCAATCACCCCACCCCCCTCCACCACCACCACCCATGACTCTACTCCCCATCTCTGCATGCCTTCACTATTTCAGATTCTTCCATATTTGAGTTGCTTCTGACACTGTTTTCCTTTGTGTTTCTTACTGTTCCTCTGCTCTGCATGGGTCCTCATGGGTAAGATCAGTTTCTGAAGTGTGTGTGTGTGTGTGTGTGTGTGTGTGTATTCGCGAGTGTACATAGCATACATGATACCAGGTAAGTCCCCCCTGGCGCATGCTACATTTTCCTTTTGATGAAGTGCTCTGTGAAAGCAATCACTGCTTTCTGACTACTTCACTGTTTCTCATGGTAGGTCAGCCCACCCATCCCCAAATATGCGGGGAGCATGGAAGGGTAGATAGATGCGAGAATGACGGATGTAACGGTGGTTGAGTTTGGGTTATTTTTTTTCCTCTGCAGTTTGTTGCTTCAGTGACCATGAGATCTTTTCCATTACATCTTTTGCTGGACAACAAATAACGATGAAAGAAAATAGATTGACTTATCCAACATATGTTAAATATTAAAGATAATGGGGCGGGATGGGATGTGGTAATCACATCACCAACAAAATCAACGCGGCATTTTAGACCCATTACTGCTGATTATCGGCACCGGGGACTGAGTGTTTATTATGACTCTCAGCCAAAGTGAGCAGCATAGCAGTGTAGACACAAGTGCCGTTCTTGTTGTGACTCTGGCTGCCTGCTGGGATGAACCACATGTCATACCCTGACTGGAGGTTGCCAGCCACACTAACCACACAGCCAGAGATTGGGGCCAACACACCCACCCTGGCATGTAGCATCCCTCTGCAGCTCAGTTTATATTTGCCCAGAAGCACGGGGTTGCTTGTCGGCAGTCGCCCTCACTCGCTGCTTGAATCCACATATATTTTCCACATGATACCCTAATAGTTAAGTCATCTTTATCTTGTCTTTCTTTTAGCATCAGATCATGCTACATCTTGTACTTGGCGTCCGCGGTGCCCTTGTGGCACGAGCTTCACGCCTGACCACGTATTGACTATTTTGGTGCCCAATTCCAGGCTCCAGGTATTTACTGAAATTTTCCATTTGGTTACAAACCAATGTCTGTTGTCCAGTCATGGAGACTAGAATTCTTATTTATTTTCTGACCTCTGCACAAAAAACAAGAGGTATTAAGTCAAATTTAGATCATTCAGTTAGATAGTTAGACCATCACAAAAACGAATGCAGTGCGTTGGAAACTGGCTGACAGTGATCTAAAATATATGCGACTTATAGTTAATGTGTTTAAACATGCAAAACCCATAGGTATGGTGGTCCTTTACCAATGCGGTTCACCTCCATGCTCATGTGCACGCTCAACTCGCCAGAGAGCAGTTTGTGTTCTTTGGCCTTGAAACTCAAACACACACTCACACTGCAACATATGGAAAGTAGTTTCAAGTATTTCCTTCCTGTATTTTTTTCACCACGTTTTATAAATGACCCAAAAAGGTGTTCATATTTCATTCAGCTTGTCTTTTTGATTTTTCACTCACTCGCATGCTTTATTTTATATTTCAGTGGATTTGTTAAGGTCTCCCATCCTCTCTTCTCCTCTCCTCTCTCTGAGAATGGGACTGCTGCTTATGACTTGTCTCATTACGTTAGTTTAATCTTCTCTGCGCTCTGTTAATCCGTATCTTCATCGGCCTTAATTTCTCTGTCTTCTGGGCTTACACCAGTCATGTTCTGTTTGTGTGTTTCTGTTCTTCTAGTAAAATACCACCACTGGGCACGTCTGTCTGTCTGCAGCTAAAATGTGTGTCAGACGGCGTGGAGTAGTCATTTGTTGTTGGGGGGGGGGGCATGCTGTCAGTCTGACTTTACTCTGTCCTCATGACGCATCAGGTCGGCTGCCTTGGATGCATTGTGCATGACTCCTGCCAAGCCTATTTGTTCAGTGTAACCTCCAGTAGGCTTGTGTGTGTGTGTGTGTGTGTGTGTGTGTGTGTGTGTGTGTGTGTGTGTGTGTGTGTGTGTGTGGTACTTGTTCTAAATAAAATGTGCTGGCTCCTCCTCGCTACTGTAGATCTGTATCATTGTGGGTTTTTTATCTTGATTTGACCACAGTGTGCTGCTGCTCTGTGTTAGGAAAAGAGTTGTCAGTCAGCGTCACATTAATCTGTCGCTGGCGGCATGTAACGCCGACTAATATGCCCGTCTCACGCGAGTTAGTCAAACTGATAATGCTTTTAAATCCGTTGTCCCAGAGTCTAGGAACCCGTTAGATTACCAGTGATTAGCCGACTCTCCCGCAGCCGGGCCTCGGTTACCACGGCAACAGAGAAAGGTCAATTAGGATGGAATTCTAACAGGAAGCACTCCCGGTATCTCCGCTTCTCCTCCTAGTACTTCTTCCTTCATCTCATCTCGTGTTCCCACGCTCCCAGGCATTTCATAAATGAATTCAGCTAGTTTGTGTAGCTGCTTATATTATACACTTATTATTTTAATATGTAACCCGCCTCCTTTAATTGCTTTGTGAACGCCCACTCCATCTTTTATCACCTCCTGTGTTTTAAAGAAAATAATTATTTATCTGTAGCTTGCACAATGATAAGTCTGAGGAGGAGAGCTGCATTGATGCTGACATTTCTGCCTCTTATTACATCTGGACAGGGACAGGAGTGGAGCTGGAGACGGAATCAAGCTAATAATTGTTCAGATATTACCAGTCGTATCATTTTAGAGAGCTGGATCGTAAAGAGAGGAAAACCAAGGAGAAAATGAGGCAGGAAGAGAGTCTGTAGATCTGTCTCATCTCCCAGAGGAGCGGAGGCTCTAATGCAGATAACTTGTCCTCTTATAAGCACTCTGTCCTGTGCATGAGTTAGTGTGTGGAAGCAGAATATTGTCTATGTGTGTTTTTATGTACAGTATACGCCGTCTCATCAGCATTGTCATTATTTTGATGTACATTCAATTTTTTGTATCTTCGTGCGATATTAAGAAGTTTGCGCGCCAGTAACTGTTCAGGTCCCTGTGGATATTCACGTAAGTGTCCCAGTTCTTGAAGGAAGTTGTTTCCTCAACACCCCAGGACAGAAAATACAAAGTCGTCTTTATTTTCCATAGAGTCACAAATGAAGCTGCTTCACAAATCAACAGAGGCAATATTCCCCTGCCTGCCAATACAGTTGTTCTCTTACATAAGTTGCAGTTTTGGAAATCATACCACAGTCTGATTGTATAACCATGTAAATATACAATTGAACAAAAGAGACTCACGCACCAAGAACAATTAAGAAAGGAGCTCTGGAGCTTTAACATTGCAATGGAACAATTACAGTAGAAGTTTGCAGAATGATTTTCAGGGTTTTATGACAGCTAATGTCATAAAACATACAATTAGATATAAATATAAGCCAGATACCTTTTTTTTTACAAAACAAATCCCATATTTTAAATGTCTGTGGCTACTGTTTAGGCCATTATCTGTTAGAGAAATTGATCACAAAACAAGATGGATGATGATCTCCCCTCTTCTAAACCATTTCCCAGGGGAAACTCTCATCATACTGCAGCTAAATTAGCTCTGAGACATGGCACTGTATGACATCTGTCATGCTCAGTGGACACATCATCAAACACTAAAGTAACAACAAAGCTGTTGGAGTTGCATACATTTAGGATTCGTCATCTCAAATCCCTTTTTTTGCATCTCAGTCACCTCTTGGGTCCACTTGTATATGACCTATAGTGTAGCCGATGCGTGTGGTGAGTCATACACCTCGCGTTGTGTTTCCGCTCTCCATCTTGTGCGTATGTGTTACTTATACTCTATATGTATGTGTCAAACGGGGTTGTGAAAGAGTCCCCTCCCTAGATTATTAACACTCTGACAGTGTGGGACAGGATGTCGTGCTCACTCTGTCTCTCTCTCTCTCTCTCTCTCTCTCTCTCTCTTTCTCAAGACGTTCATTTTGTGTCTCTGAACAACTCGGCGTGCAGCTTTTCTAAGCCATGCCGTGGTGTTCTTCGGGGCGCCTTCTTCATGCGGTGCAACCTAAATGTGTGTTCATTTCACTTTAGAGATTTCATCAGCAGGGTGACACGTACTTCTTCTGTTCCGCCTGTCAAACCTCCCCTCACCCTGTCTCTCCCCCTCTATTCTTCCCTCCACTTTCTTACCTTCTGCCTCCTTGTCGCTGTGCGCCCTCTCTGCCTCTTTTTCTTCTTCTTTGCCTTTTCCATAGCTAAATGAATTCCCTAATTGCCGGCACTCCCTCACTCTTTTTCTAAATCGACTGGATTACATTCATCGGTCTTCGGTTCTCGCTCTTTGTCACGTTGAGTGAATGCTTCTAGTGTCACGTGTGCGTGCGTGTGTGTGTGTGTGTGCGTGTGCGTGCGTGCGTGCGTGCGTGTGTGTGTATGCAGACAGGAGAATAGAGAAAGGGATTAGAGGAGATGAATAGCTCTTTGACATTTGTTATGACTGAGCTACAGATGACTCCGCCGTGTTTGCCCGATAACAGTAGGACCGTGCACTGCCAGGCCTTGGTGTGTGTCCGTCCCCATCTTCTCCATGACTCATTCAGAAAGGGCAGAGAAATAAAAGCAAAGAGGAGAGAGCACAGGGGGGGAAAGAAAATCTGAGCCCGTCACTGTCACTACTGACACTGTCCCTTGCTGAATTCCCCTACTGTTTGAACTTGAGAGGCTGCACACTGATCTCACTAGTGTGTGTCTGCTGGATGTGAGCACGGGAAATTCTCCCCCCCCCCCCTCCCCCTGAAATACATGTAACCTTGTAGTGTCACGCTGCCAGTTGTTGAAGTGTATTAGAAGATTAAAAAAAAGCCTGTTTAGTCTAAGTAGGAAAACTGGACAGAGAAAAAGTATGTGTCTGCCTTTTAGTCCAGTGTTTGTGAGAGGTCACGAGAGAGAGAGAGAGAGAGAGAGAGAGAGAGAGAGAGAGAGAGAGAGAGAGAGAGAGAGAGAGAGAGAGAGAGGTCCCCGGGGCTCCATGCATTGTGCCAATGTACGTTTACAATAGGCTCTTTGGAGAGGCTTCACAGCCAGTGAACTGCTCCATTCAGACTCAGCTGGCCAGGCTTTGCCTCACTGGAGCTTAACTTTTATCCTCTTTCTCTAACGCTCTCTGTCCTGCCCCGTACCTTAATAGACACCACGTCAACTCGTCCGTCCACACTCTTTTCACGGGCCCCCAGGGAAGGGGTGAGGGAGGGGAGGAGGGGATGGGGGTCCACTTCACTTCACATACTGGACTAAGAATAGTTCAGCCACTCTCAGCGAGTGAATTGCTGTGTTGTGTCTCTCCCTCACTCTGCATTCCAGAGTAGGAGGCCTGAATATGTTACTGCCATTACCGTCCGACCCCCATGCCCTGCTGCCCTTGCCCTGTTGTACACGCACGAGCACACACATACACACGCTGTGTGGCAGTCATGTGCGATGTGGACTTTCCCTCATTAGCTGTCTTCGCTGGCTGGACAGAGAGTGACGGAGAGAGAACAGGATCTAATTAAGGAAGGATGTAAAGAAAACGTGTCCACCATTTGTACGAGCCGTCCTCAAAGTGTATAGATCTTAAACCGGAACTGTGTTTTGTTAGATGGTCGAATCCTCTTAAGATCTTTTTGTCCCTTTCTCCTCTGCTGTCTAACTGTTTCCTAGCCGGCTTTGATCAGCCCGGCTGACCCGCCAATAATCCCGTCTGACCGTGTCTGTCCTCTTTGGCCCGGTGTCAGCAAGTAGAACAGAAAGAGACAGAAACAAGCAGCCATTATTAATATTTCACCACCTGCATCTGCTTCAGTTACCCACATCCATTCACACATATACACATAGATAAAAGTACACACACGCATGCACACGTGCATGCACACGCATTATTATGTCAGCAGAGCCTGGGCCCCTGTTAGAAATAGAACAGATAGTTTTAACTTACAGATAATGTGTCCTGGGTAGCAGCGCACCAGAGGAAATAGCTGGCATAACTGGTGATAGAAGAAGATAAAAAAGCCCACAGGCTCAAGATATGTCCACATGCTCAGTTGGTGAAATGCTGGATTAAAATATATGTCTTTCAACGGTGACGTCCTTGGACCTCTTTTTACACAACTTGTCTAGCGTTAGGAATCTTACCCACAGATTGCAATAATGTACTCAGTTTGCAGTTTTCAATAAATCTGTGTAAATTGACATTGGCTACAAAACAAACGTGATATCTTACCAGAAGTTCAATGTTGCTATTCAGTTTTACATTATTTTTTGCTTTATTTATGCGGGGGGACCTTATGATTATTGATTAGGCTACTTTCATTAAGATTGTTTTGATTGTTCCCCCCCCCCCCCAAAAAAAAGAGGAGTCCTATCTTTGATGCAATACAAATATTTGCTTCTTCACATAATTTAAGGTAAACGGATTCCGGTATGTTTCAGTTCCATTTTAAGAGTTTAATGCATTTTTTGATGACTATTGGGATAATATCGTGAACTGCAATTCTGTTGGCCGGGATAATTCATCCAGGATGCTGCAGGATTCTGCCCTTTGACCTGCTACTCCCACGGAATTTCAGGTGGCGAGGACAGATGTGATCATTGAGCAACTGATCAGCACTTTTTAAGAATACGGTACAGCTGTGCTACAGACACCTGATCGACCTCGATGGTCCCACTAGCTGTCTTGATCATGCGCTGCAGTTCGGCTTGATCTTAAACACACACATTTCCAAAGATACAGTTCAGGCCAAAGGACAAGCGCTCTGCAAGACAGATTCGTTAAACATCTGGAGGACACGGCTGTCTCAGTGATTCAATTTCAACCAAAAAGAACAGCCTCTGTTGTAGTGTGTTAGACTTAATCACTGTGCATTCATTGAATCTTAAGTAGTCGTCAATTTCAACTCAAAGGTATTTGTAAGTCAAGACCTGCTCAACTAAATCACCATTAAACCTGGAGGGGGGGGGCTAGCGAGTCGATACGAGAAAGAAAATACATTCAATGATATACAAAAGTAATTACTTTTGCATGTATTGATTTTCAAGGAACAACAATTTTATTTTAGTTCCAGTCCTAACTTCTCTCTCTCTCTCTCTCTGAGTTATTAGGACTCTTGAGGGTGGATGATCAGTAAATAGTCTCACCTTTTTTTGGCAGGAGTGGAGATAGTTTTGATTCAAAGATGCCAGTTCCACTCATTGCTATCCTCCCTGACTGACACAGAGAGTGTGTCTCTCTGACATGCGTCCCACAGGAATAGCCCCGAGCCCCGAGATCAATACGTGAAGGTAGTTGAGGTGAAGAAACAAACTCGGATCCATGATTGTCTGTCATGCTCGTGGATGCTGATGTTAGAGGGCGAGAGGCTTCTGATTTGAATTTAAAGCCTCTCTGTGAGACCGCGCTGGCTCACTGTATGCGTATCTTTCTTTGCGAGTACATCAATTCCGTCTGCCTTAAATGTGAGGCAAAGAGCTGAAAGGGGATCTGCAAAGGAAGAAATAAGGGAGGAAAAAAAACCACCGGGCATAGAGGGACACAGAGGAGTGCTTTTTTTTTTTGTCTTTAAGAAGGGGTGAGAAATGATGGGGGATGGGAAAAGGTAAAGGGAGGATCATAGATATAAAAACGCACGAAGAAAGAACTTCAGAACAGCTGTCCTCGGTCTAAACTGGGACCTCAGGGAGAGGGAGCTGTGCTGAGTGGGCGTCTGGTAGATAGTTAGCGCTGGTATGGAGGTCACAGAGGTTCCATGTAGGCTTTGTGAAGGTGTCATGTAGGCGTCATGACTGAATGATTTATTGCAAACTAGGCATTCTAGTGGGCTTTTTTCCTTCACTGTGAGGGTGTAGATCGGGGGTTGACATGAAGTCTTTTGATTTATTTTTCACTCGGGCTGGACTGATGTGACTGTTCGTAACCATACTAGCTTCTAAACATAGCATCCATTGTGCTGGTACTTGTTTCTGGCATGTTTGCATCAAAGTGAGTATTGGCTCGGGCCTGATTTAAGATGAATATGGCAGGTTCAGAGCGAGGACACATTTTTCAAGAGAACAGAGTTACAGGAAACAGAAATCATCAGGGATAATTGCCCGAGGAGTAGTTACTGTTTCAGAGTTTCAGAGGCTCAGACATGCAGTGGAAGTAGAGGAGAGTTTGGAGGTTGACTTGGCCAGCGTGAAGGAGTATGTGAACTGTCTTATTGGTTGGAGACTCTCTTACCTGGACAGGAAACGGGAGAGGCCTAACAGCTGTGTAAATGGCCCAGATAGGATCACAGGGAAACAACGGATACACGGCAGTGCTGAGAGACAAATCATGACTACTGTGCTGGAGTGGTATTTATTATGTTGCTGCAGTACGGACTTTTTCTCTTTCTAATGAATGTTCTCTCTCTTGGATGGAAAAACACAATCTAAAGAAAAGCTCAGGCTCTGCTTGCTTCTATTACCTTTAAAGCTCTCCTGTGGTATGCGCTGACTTAAGAAGCCGGTGACCTCAGCCGTCTATGCTTCACTGCTGAGTCCCGAGCTTGGACGGGAAGGGCGGGGGGGGAGAGAGGAGAGAAACAGCAAAGAGATATGGAGAGATGCCACGTGGGAGAGTGAATTAATGAGGCACCAGCTCTGTGACAGTACAGTAGCTGTCTGTGTTTCTGCTGGCTTTGCTGCTGAACGGACGCTAAATAATACCAGTCGTCAGTCATATTCTTTATGAACGTGTGATTCAGTGAGTGAATGAATGTTGAAACAGGCAGGTAGAAGAGTATAAGCTATAGGTTTATTGTCCTTACCGCCATTAAGTCCAAGCTAAAAGGAGTGGTTCACAGAGTAGATCAAGGAACAATAACATACTTGCAACATCACAATGTAGAAGTCTAGTTTCCCTCTGTGTTTTATATTGGATGTGGGTCACCTCACCTGAAACAAGGACCACCTCTACCAATAAAAACGTATCGATTTTTATAAAATAAAACATGGCATTCTAGGGAAAAGGAGCAAATGGCATGCATTTAATGAGTGTGACTACTAATCTTGACCGTGATGCCAGATGTATGAACATCTGGCTGGCTTACCACCTCGGCAAAAAACGGTTCCTGAGACAGATCCTGCTGATGTTAAATTTAAAACCATCTTTGCCATGTACAGTGTCCCACTTATCTTTCATGTGAGTCTATGAAGTATGCAATAAACAAACAATTTCTAACTTTCGTTTAAAGACGTAGAAGTCGAGTCTGCCCTCGATTAGTTACCATTTAAAGCTGCTCCTCTGTCAGGCACCATTTGACCTAATATGCTGCCTGATTGTCTGTTATAATAAAGATATGCACACGGATACATTTCTCATAAACCAAGGTGTGTGTGTTTGTGTGTATCTGCATTTTGTGTTTATCTCAACTGAATTGTTGGAGAAAGTAGAAACACTGTAAAGGAAAGAGTTCTTTGGAGGGTAGGTAAGATGGAGGGACAGGAGAAAAGGTGAGGCTGGTTGTTGTTGGTAGTAGGTGGGTGAAGTAAGGAATCTAAGGAGGATGAATGGAAATGTTTAACAATGACCCCCCCCCCCTCCAGGCAGTTGCTACTCGACAACTTCCCCTCTCTCAATCCCTCCTGCCCCGGGACTTTGGTTCTCTTAAAGACATTTTTAATAGCTTCCTTTTCTAAACAAACCAGCTGCCAGAGGACAAGATAGTATCTCTGGCACAGAGCGCCTCCTGCAGGTCCATTAAAGACGTGGCCGTGAGGGCGACCGCTACACTGATGTGTGGAGACTGGCACCCTCTGATCCTCCACGCAGCCTGCTGTGTCCGGTTCTCAGCACTAGATGGCATTGGCAGTGTGCTGTGGCTCTGAACTCTGTTCTTCCTGTTAAACTCAATTCAGAGCCAGATGTCACACAGTGTTCAGGTTACAACATGATCTTGTTACAGTAAGGTTGTACAAATAAGTCATAGGTTTGATTCATAATTGCAATTGCATTCTCACGTGAAAATATTCCTGCAGTGTTTGCAGTCGGGCCGTTCGTTGCATTAATATGCTTCAACAAGTAACAAGACACCTGGGCATCACGTGACAGGCAGGCGCCGGCCGTGGGGGCAGAAACGAAAACAGATCTAACGAGTGAAAGAGAAAGACAGACGAGTAACGCAGTGAAAAGCAACAGAAACAAGACGAAATGACACAGAATCAAGAAAAACCCCTGCAGTTTAAACAGAAGTGTTGAGCTTGAATGGAAAAAGTCTTACATCTGCTCAGAGGAACTTTTTCAGATACAAGGATGACAGTCAAAAGCACATTCTTTTCAAGCACTATTTTGCCACAGCTGCAGCACAGCAGGTTAAATGTATACAACCACATGAAACAACATCACACAATACGATATGATGAAGCACTCAGGACCACAAAACCATGTGACACCGGTACAAGTATAGTACATATGGATTTTTATTGAAATGTTTTCTCTTATCAATTCTTAGCAAGACAATTTCCTCATTTGATATTGAATCAAGCAGCAATCGATTTCAGGCGTTTGCTCAGTTTATAGTCTGTCTTCCTGTTTGTGCAAGAGACGGTGGGCTGTGGTGTTGCATCCGCAGGCTGAGGTTTTACTGAAAACAGCGCATCAGGATGAGTTTGAGACAAAATGTATCACTGGCAACACTGGATAGTTGCATACCAAGAGACACCTTGAGCTGCAAACTTAATGTCCAGTTCCGAGCAACTGGAGAAAAATACTGTTTGTTCAACCCACAAATCGTAATCATTTTGTACGTTTTCTGCAGTTGAGTTTCAACGGAAATGACACCAGATTAACTTGATCTGACAGTCTCCAGCCTCCATATTTCTACTCCTGACTGTGTTTTTCTTCTTCTGCTCAGTTCTTTTTTGTTTTTTTACAGTCCAGTCAGTGAACTCTCTCCATCGCTGCAGCTCGTCAAAGAAAAACACCATGTGTGGGGGGGGGGGGGGGGGGGGGGGCAGCCAGAAAGAAAGAGGTTGACCCTGTGTCCCTCTTGTTGCTCTTTGAGTGCCAGGGGGCCAAACCGTAGTTTGCTGAGAACCCAGCACCCTTGAGTGACAGCATCCTTCCTGTTGTGGTCACCATGGGAACAGGAGAGTGTTTTCTCAAGTAAACGCAGTGGAGCTCTGCACCACATCAAATACCGCTGCCATGAGTCAGCCTCCAGCTCTACAGGGAACCTAACTACAGCAGAGCGAAATGCTTACAAGGCAGTGTGCAGGAGTTTTAATGGACTGTGGTTTCCTACTTGGCCTAGTTGGCTGAGGTATTTGAAGTCAGTAAAATGTCTTATGTTTGTCCTTTTGTCTAAATAGTTAACCAACATGCAGCATCATGCACACACATCAAACTCCTGCAAATCGAGTGGACATAACCGCCGCTTTGTCACCGTCGCTGTTGTTCAGCGGAGTAACAGAAGGATTACAGAGTGCTGAGGCTGTGCAGCTGTAAAACATTAACTCCACAAACGATGGCAGCACACACTGCAACATACAGCCCAGTGATGTCATCCTTTGTAGAGGTTCAGGCTTTACACACAGCTTGACCCCGTTCACACAAGGAAGCACCGGTGGACACGTACAAGGAGGACACATACTCGGGCATACTGTAGGTCCAAACAATGGCAACGGTGCACACAATGGAATGCTAAAGCTTTATTGTACTCGTCAATATGATTACCTGATATAAGAGTTTCCTTTGCTATCATTTGGGAAAACCAACAAAATATTGAATTGGAACAATTGGGAAGTAACTGCTACGGTCTTTAAATTTGTAAAAAAAGACAAAGTAATCAATTGCCATTGTTTGTTTTACTTGGTGTATATCAGGTCAGCAGAACATGCACAATTACTCTTTGTGTTTTGCACTTAACATTTAACCTGCAAAATATAGGATTAGCTCATAAAATATATAACATTGTTGTAAATTCCCGGAGTAGCTTTGCCTCCACGTTGAAATGCTGCCGACATGTTAATGTATGAGTAAGAATAACGACTCCTTTAAGTCAAGTCCAATTTAAAATGTGAGTATTATTGTATTGTGGTATTGCTACCTTTACATAAAGTAAGTTAAGGATTGAAATACTTCTTTGACCACTTCTGTCATCCTTTATGGTTACATATGAGCATACAATTTAACAAATGCTGTATGGGCAACAAATCATTTTCAATCATTAATCTATAGCCTATTTATTCATTGCCAGATGGATATTTGGATGTTTTTAAATGATTGAAAATGTCTTTCTGAGAAAAAAACACTTCCATATCAGATGCTTGGAAATTATTTGGAAAATAACAAACCTTATGAAATGAAGCATGACCAAAGATACAGTTTGGCATTTATTGTACGCCCAAGTGAGTTCAGGAATTGGACATGTGAGTTACAGATGATGAATTGAGAAGACATGGGGAGTGACAGAGGTGGCAGAATGAAGACCAGATCAGATTATTCCATCTCATTGTGTGCATTGTGTTACGGGTGTTTGTGGTCTTGTATGGGGATGTGTAACTATCCTCGTAGAGGTTTGTTATTCCATTTCATCGTGTGATTTATTTATTCTTCTAACCAACTCTAACTAAAGGACAGGTGTCCTGGGAGCTGAGATGCTTTACACCGTATCGCTGTCGGTTTCCTCATTCCCCTTCATGGACGATGCAAGGTCCTCATCACTTATTCAACACTCACCACCTCATTCGCTGAAAGTTGCCTCGGGTGTTTTGCTTTAAATTCACCTCTCCCTCTCCTTCGTTTAAAAAAAAAAAAAAGAGGTGAAGTAAAACTAACAAAAGCAGAGAAGATTGTAACTATTGTGTCCTCAATTAACCCCCTGCACTGGCTCTGCATGGATTTTTGTTTTTAGTTGATGGATCCAGTAAATGACATATAACTTCTCTCAACACAATGCTATAATGCATTTAAACCAACAGAGTACACCTTTTGTAATATCAAATACAAGTATGTTTCTTTTACTCTTACATGCAAATTTATTTCGCATTTGTGCATTAAAAAACGTCTTCTTTATACTTTTTGAATATATAGTAACAGGACCTGCTCCTGCGTTCTCTTCTTCTTGTTTTATTCAAAGTAGTGTAGACACATCTTCAGTATATTACTGCCTCCCACTGTTTCATACCAAAGTGCCCTAGCCCAAAATACTGTAAAGATGGCAGATAAAAATGCCTCATAATGCATGTGGAAAGACATAAATACCACATCGGCATCATTTAAATTCTACAATGTGAGGTGCTCTTTAAATGATCCCATCCCGTCATCCTCTCTTGTAAATGTTTGCATGTCACAATGGAAACGTTCAATGATTATTTTGAACATTGACGCACAGCAGCCAGCGCGGTGATATAATCTGTGTTTGAACTCCGTGTGAAGGCAGGCGGAGTGAATGGGAGCGAACACCAAGCGGGCTGTGTAACACAGGGACTCTGCTGGCGACTACAGGGCATGTCTGTGTGGGCATCTTTGCATGATAGAACCATTGTGGAGGCCTAGCATACAAACAAAGCCCATCTCTGTGTTTCCTGTGTGTTTTAGCTGCTGCTATCAGGCATGTTGCACTGAAGAGCCTTTAGTGAGAAGTAATTGTTTTCGAGGAGTTGTGTAGTGGGAGGGGGGGGGGAGGGTGTGGTTAATGTTTCTCCAATTTGAACATTGCACTGGACATATGCACTGTCATTATGTGTGTCGTGCTGTGTGTTCATGAGCTGTTTATATTTAGCTATGTAAAGCATTATAATAATGAACATTTATGTGGGTGGGGGGGTGGGATATTCTGCCACATTGACATGAACACTAATGCCCTTAATCATGACCTAACATCACAATGGTTTCCTCCTCTCTGTAGGAGGCTGAGAGTGTGCAAAGTCATCGCCTATACATTATGTGTCACTTGATTACAGGTCTTTGAAAACAATGCAAACAGTCAAGCTAAGTATATCATAGGTAGATTATGTAAATACCTTCCCCCCAAATGACCCTTCGTGTGGTCCAAAACATCAACCTTTCAAAAGCTAAGAAACAAAGCCCTGTTTTCATCACTGTAACGATGCGTTTTTCGGCCAATCCAATGGGTTTTTAGATTGTTAAATTGTCTTAATCTGTTCAGTTGTGGAGATTATGTTGTGTCATATTGCACCAATACAAAAAGAAAGCTTGTGGACATGCTTTGAGGTGCAATTTCTCTCATAGTTACGTGAAAACTCACTGTGCTGATGTCAATTGAAACATTTTCCAACTTCTCTCTTTTAATAGAGTCAGTGAATTATTGAATTATTTCCTCTTTTGTGTGTTTTGGTGGTGCTTTTGACAACCATTGTCCCATTTAGGAAATATTACGGCTTATTTGAGAAGTATGCTTTGGGCAGAGTTTGATTGACAGTTGTCTCCGCCTGTCCTATTCAGTTTGTTGTGCTTGTTGTCCCTGTCTCGCTCCACCTCCTCCCCATTAACTAAATTTAATTAAATTCCAGTGACTGACAAAGATGGCAAAGAACGGTAAACCAAAATCCAGGCTTCAAAGCGTCCCTTCAGAAACCTCTGGGTGACAAAACTGGTGCTACATCCATATTTTTCTAAAAATCTATGTTTTGGACAACCTCTGGTTCTGCAAGTACAACTGGCAATGAATACAAAGGGTAATTTTATAATGAGAAGAATTTCAAATTGCTGCAAAACATATGAAAACCCTTTTGTTCTCTAAATGCACATTTCTTTATTTCTTTCAATTTAGCCACACAGTGAAAATGCCACATGAAGAATAAAGCAAGACCAGATGTTACGGCGACATGGGAACAATTAGAGTGGTTAAAGTGACTGTCGCTGCACTTGTGGACACCAGAGCTGTTGTAAAGGAATTTTATAAATTAAGTACTTGTTTTAGATTTAACCAAAAGCCCAGTCAGTGTCCTGTTGCCTGTCTATGTGCTGAACCAAAGTCGCAGGAATTGAACATGTTAGCTCTACAGAGCTAAATCTCCTCATCCACGCTTCATCCATAAAGCCGCCCACTCCCCACTTTCTATCCACTTTCTGTTCAACAGCCTCTCTCACCACGCCCCAACACTCTGCCTGGAGCTGCACACACACTCTGCCAACCTCCACTCTGGAACATCAAGCTGGATATACTGTAGCGAACACATGAATATGCATTTCAACACATTTAAATCTTTTCTTTTTCTTTGTTCCCTTTCTTTAAAGCAACAGTTTATTTTACCAAATCAGAGTGTGGGACAGCATGTCTGCGCTTCATGTGCCTGTCTTCAGTGCACAAACCACAAATGCACAAACACAGCCAACGGAACTGCGGCTTGAAAGGACTGGTGTTATTGGGAGGAAAAATGGTGGAGGAGAGTGCTGCAGAATGAAAATCTGAAAAATGATGTAGGTTTGTATGTGTGTGTGCGTGCATGCAGCAGCTGGTTCTGGTCAGCTGACAGCTATTGCAGACTGTGATTTGTTGGGTGAGCTGGGCTGGGCTGAACCATGCACAGCTGCTGTCAGTGTGTGTGTGTGTGTGTGTGTGTGTGTGTGTGTGTGTGTGTGTG
>NW_022280054.1:2107281-2171967 GCF_004355925.1 Anarrhichthys ocellatus | reverse complement strand
GTGTGTGTGTGTGTGTGTGTGTGTGTGTGTGTGTGTTAGAGTTAGAGTTAGAGTTAGAGGAAGAGAGAGGGAGAGAGAGAGGGGGAAAGAGAGGGAGCCGTGTAAGGCTGCCAGTGTGTAAGCTTAGCAACATTAAGAGCTGGAGACTGGACTAGAGCAGTGCAGGAAAGAAACAGAAAGCTTGCAAATCAGAACTGGGGAAGTAAGACTGGGGGAGGGTCGAGTAGGATGGACTCTCGGTTATCCTACTGGGCTTGAACAGAACACAGCACCACTGGCTGGACCAGGGGCTGGCTGGACTTAACTGGACTGTGTCATCAGGGCAGACACTTGAGTTCAGGTTGACGAAGAACCTCAGTGCAGGTGAAGCATATACTGCTGGACAGGATCAGGCTGGACGAGGAGTCAACAGCAGTGGATTATGGGTTGTTCGGCGAGTGTGGTCCTGCTCCTACGCTCAGTGGGCGGGGCCGACTGCGGTCACATGTGTTCACGACAGGACCAGATGTCATTGGATGCTGCCACTCCCACCCTAGAGGGTTACACCACTACCACCTCACCTCTGACCATCATTGTAATGGTAACCAGCACTAATGCACTTGCAGCTCCTATTAACTCTGCCTTTCTACCTAATGCATGTGTGGACAGGTAGAGTGGGCTACAGCATGTGGGTGTAGGTCATGCTTGGATGTGCATTAGCATATATTTCTGTCCATTTGAATTGCAATGATGGACGGATGGACGTCCTGAACAAAAAAAGTAAAAGTAATTTTTACCATGTGCATAAAGTTTCTTTTCTTAATTTTGGCATTGTGTTATCTCTACGTCTCCTACTTTCTCTTCTTAACTGGCTCTTTCTTTTTCTTTTTCTCTTTGCTGAGGTTGATGTATGATCAGTGATTGGGGCCTGGTTGTTTCCAGTCACAGCTGAGAGGCAGAAGGACGGAAATGGAGGGAGGAGAATAGAGGGGGATGGTGGGGTCAGACATGAGGAGTCTAGTTTCTGTGGGAAAAATCTGCAAACTCTGCATATGGTCAACAGAAAGGATGATAAAAATATCTATTCAAAAAGCACCATGAATAAAATGTTATTTGCCTGAGAATGAAGGACTGGATGAAGGAATTGATGAAGGAGTTACTTAAACTTATGTTGTTTCTTCCAACTTTTCTTCTTAGTACAGTCAGTACATCTGTTTGGTATCTGTATCCACTAGTGTCGGCCAGATTTTTTTATTCCCAGGGAGACCCTGGTTTTTGTAAACCCAGTGGAAAAAATGTTACAGTTTTGGCAAGGTGGGATCTTTACACTCACCCCTTCTGGTTCCCCTTTGTTTCTTTCCCTCCATAAACCTTCTGGTGCCTGTTTTTTTACTGGTCTCTGTTGCAAACTAGAGTCATAATGGTTTACACTCCAACGTCATGTTAGCCTGCTGATTCTTGTACTGTAGGCCAGTCTTTACTAGAAACTAGTGCACTAACTCTGCCTTTTGCTGATCTTTTGTAGCATGAGACATTTTGCTTGTCAGAGTGAAGCGTGGTTTATACTCACCGTAGGGAAGCCGGCACAAGGTCCGCGCTCCAAAAAATGCAAGTGGTTGCGACGCTTGGTCGTTCACCTTTTGAATTTTTGAAAAAGGTGCGAGAGCTCGAGACTCTCATAAGTAGTTCACGGAAGAAAGCACTCAACCGTTGTTTCATTATAATGCTTTTAAAACCTTGACTTCTTTCTTTATAGGGCTTTTATGAAGGCAATAAAGTAGTCCATGGGTATGAGATTTGAGTTTACAGTTAATCACAATTGATTAACATCTGCGCCATCTGCGGAGGCTCATGCTAAGGTGCCATGCCTGAGTATAAACAAAGCTTAAGAGATTTATCAGTGCTAAAACAATGCCACGGTTTTGACACTTTAACAGGCTTAATTGGCTAAATTAGTTGGTCACATTTTGTCAAGTTTCATAAAGGTTTGTGAAACATGATTGCATTGGACTAATAGATGATCATGTAGGGGATTCAGATTTGTTCACAATTGTCAGGATAAAAGGTAAAACTGTTAAGAAAACCTATAAGAAATTTGTCTCGCAACCATGGCTTCCATCAAGGGCTCTAGTGTAGGGGTCTAACACATGCTCCACGTTGTCCCCTATAGCTGTCAGACGTGCAGGACACCTCCTAAACCTCCACCCCTCCAAGCTTGACACTCTATCTAACACCCAGTCACGTCTCTCTTTGGACACTGTCAATCGTCTTTGGTGTCGACCCCTTGAGTGGCATTCGATAATGTGTTACTGGTTGGTTGATTGATCGTTGACAGGATGTGTGATTCGGGGAATTATTTGTCCATTCCCTGCAGAAGGAGGGCTGCTAAATGTTTTGCGGAATAACCTCACAGCTGAATTGAATAACTGAAAGAGATTTGTTAAGTGAAAAGCCAACGCAAAGACTGTGCTGTGTTTTGGAAGCAGGCAGGAAAGTTAGAAAAAGCTTAATTGTCTTTTTTACTATTACTCAACACGCCATATTGGCCTTACTAAAGAAGAAGAGTCATTTTAATCAGATGAGCGACTTCTCTTTGAAGTATGAATACCCATTAGTCCCACTGTGTCTCTCCTTAGACCTTGCATTGCTCTAATGATGTAAAGCAGATGACTTCTGTCTGGTGTCTTCTCCTCGATTCTGTCCCAGTTGTCCCCCTCTCTCCCCCCTTTCTGTCTCTCTCTCTCATACTCCCTATCAATCTTTCATACTCTCTCTTCCTCCAAACTCCCCCTCTCTACGCTTTTGTCTCACTTTCCTCACATCTTTCCTTGAACAGGATGATTAGCCCTCAATCTGTGCTTGAGAATGACACAGACCAGCTTGTGCACATTACGTGCAAAGAGTTGAACGCTGTGATTTCTCCACATTTTTTTCGTAATCGTTTCCCAACTTTGATTTATTCTGCTCTTCTTTTTTTCCTTCTGACCAATTCAGAGCACCCCCCCCCCCTCTGTCTCGTTCTCTTGTTCACAGCACAGTTATGCTGTGAGCCACCAGTCCAGTGCTCTATTTGTGTCCTCCACACAACTGTAGGGTACCAACATCAACACCCATTCTATCTCACCCCTGCTAAGAGGGAGGGAGAACAACAGAGGAGTAAAGAGTGATGTTAAAAGGGATGTTAAATAGGGTGAGAACAAGGGATCAGGGAAGAGACAGAGAGAGAATCAAAGGAAGAAAAAATAAAGGAGTGCGTTGCTGAGGATGTTTGATGAAAAGAGGAAGCGAGAGAGGAGGGGATGAGAGGAAGGGATGGCGGCAGCTGCAGAACAGAGGACGGATGGAGGGAGGAAAAGGGTGAAAGAAGAGGAGGGAGGTTGAGCTTCAGACGTTAAATGGCTTTGAAGGAGTGCAGTGCTAAGAGCATAATTATGATTCATTGTCTCAGATGCAAAACATCAAAGAGTTCAAACTTATTAAATTAGAAAAACCTACAGTAGATTAAGATGAATGCTTTACTTAGAAATGTCTTGTCCTGGTAGACTTGCATGTTGTTGTTCCACTCTCTCGTGAACATCAGAGTTGCAGTCATGGGACATACTGTAGTTTTATCTCTGATAATTCATAGGGTCTCACAAATAGCAAGCTGCTAGCTCAAAGCGAAACAGATGACGAACCTTTGCATTTCACACATTTCCATTGCATTTGACCTCAAGATTGTCTATCACTTCGCATTACTTGAACATAACCAACTGACGTAACCTCCACATACTATAAACTATCGCAATGAGCCGCCTCAGATTTATGTTAAAAAGATTATATTTATTTCCAATGTACGGTTCTACATTTACACGTCTAATACATCACATGTTTTAAAGGCTCAGTGCATACAAATAACAAAAAAAACAAGAACCTATGTTCATATTTAGCTCTTGTGGTGTGACCATGCAGATAGTTGTGGGTTGGTTTGTTCGGGTTTTGAGATATGTAACTGCGATCGCCGCCTCTCCCCCAACACATTTGAGATGAATGGGATTTTATTTGTGGTGCTTATGGTGCACACAGCATTGAAATACATCCATGCGTCATTCCTGAAACTGTGTCGAGTGCCGAATGGGGGCGCCTTATGTAACGTGTTAACAGCAAGTATACAGTGGGTACGGAAAGTATTCAGACCCCTTTAAAGTTTTCACTTTGTTTCATTGCAGCCATTTGCTAAAATCAAAAAAGTTCATTTTATTTCTCATTAATGTACACTCAGCACCCCATCTTGACAGAAAAAAACAGAAATGTAGAAATTTTTGCAAATTTATTAAAAAAGAAAAACTGAAATATCACATGGTCATAAGTATTCAGACCCTTTGCTCAGTATTGAGTAGAAGCACCCTTTTGAGCTAGTACAGCCATGAGTCTTCTTGGGAATGATGCAACAAGTTTTTCACACCTGGATTTGGGGATCCTCTGCCATTCTTTCTTGCAGATCCTCTCCAGTTCCGTCAGGTTGGATGGTGAACGTTGGTGGACAGCCATTTTCAGGTCTCTCCAGAGATGCTCAATTGGGTTTAGGTCAGGGCTCTGGCTGGGCCAGTCAAGAATGGTCACAGAGTTGTTCCGAAGCCACTCCTTTGTTATTTTAGCTGTGTGCTTAGGGTCATTGTCTTGTTGGAAGGTGAACCTTCGGCCCAGTCTGAGGTCCAGAGCACTCTGGAAGAGGTTTTCTTCCAGGATATCTCTGTACTTGGCCGCATTCATCTTTCCTTCAATTGCAACCAGTCGTCCTGTCCCTGCAGCTGAAAAACACCCCCATAGCATGATGCTGCCACCACCATGTTTCACTGTTGGGATTGTATTGGGCAGGTGATGAGCAGTGCCTGGTTTACTCCACACATACCGCTTAGAATTAATGCCAAAAAGTTCAATCTTGGTCTCATCAGACCAGAGAATCTTATTTCTCATAGTCTGGGAGTTCTTCATGTGTTTTTTGGCAAACTCTATGTGGGCTTTCATATGTCTTGCACCGAGGAGAGGCTTCCGTCGGGCCACTCTGCCATAAAGCCTCGACTGGTGGAGGGCTGCAGTGATAGTTGACTTTGTGGAACTTTCTCCCATCTCCCTACTGCATCTCTGGAGCTCAGCCACAGTGATCTTTGGGTTCTTCTTTACCTCTCTCACCAAGGCTCTTCTTCCACGATTGCTCAGTTTGGCTGGACGGCCAGGTCTAGGAAGAGTTCTGGTCGTCCCAAACTTCTTCCATTTAAGGATTATGGAGGCCACTGTGCTCTTAGGAACCTTGAGTGCTGCAGAAATTCTTTTGTAACCTTGGCCAGATCTGTGCCTTGCCACAATTCTGTCTCTGAGCTCCTTGGGCAGTTCCTTCGACCTCATGATTCTCATTTGCTCTGACATGCACTGTGAGCTGTAAGGTCTTATATAGACAGGTGTGTGCCTTTCCTAATCAAGTCCAATCAGTTTAATTAAACACAGCTGGACTCCAATGAAGGAGTAGAACCATCTCAAGGAGGATCAGAAGAAATGGACAGCATGTGAGTTAAATATGAGTGTCACAGCAAAGGGTCTGAATACTTATGACCATGTGATATTTCAGTTTTTATTTTTTAATAAATTTGCAAAAATTTCTATATTTCTGTTTTTTTCTGTCAAGATGGGGTGCTGAGTGTACATTAATGAGAAATAAAATGAACTTTTTTGATTTTAGCAAATGGCTGCAATGAAACAAAGAGTGAAAAATTTAAAGGGGTCTGAATACTTTCCGTACCCACTGTATATTTGTTGTATCATCAGGGGTTGTTTCCTCTTGTACAGGTCTCTGTTCTGCTATGAGGTTTAATCTGGGGAAGTGAGTGTCTTTGTATGTACAGATATAGATTATAAATGTCATAGTTTATGTTGCGTTTTGTGCATTTATTTACATGCGAACATGCATCAGTGAATACTTTTTTACATGTCTTTTTGTACATTGACCGGCTTGCCGACAGTTTCATGTGCAGGGTTAGGACAGGTTAGCTTTAGAATAGGAAGTTGATGGTTGGCATGCTGGTTCACATTTGGACACAGGCCGATAAGATGCCGAGAGTTTTACTTTGAGTGTGTGTGAGTAAATGATCGTGTTTAGCTGAGGGGTTGTCTGTTTGTACGGTTAGTAATATGAAATGTTAAAAAAAGTATTGTCTGTAAGCTATTACTCTTGAATTGCCTCGTCTAGCTGAATTGTCGGAAAACGAAAGACATTGAGAGTATGATGAATAGAAACGTCTGGTTGGTTAGATTCTCGTTTGCAGGGGAGTTTGTGGTTGCATGTGTGTGCTGAAGTGTGTGTTGGACACCAAACATCAACTTCCTCTTCATCCACGTGCACTGACACAAACTCAAAATCCCTCTCAGCGTTAGTTCTGCTTCTGATAGAGCGCATGTCTGCGATGTGTGTTTAGTTTAGTTCACTTTTAATTTAGCTTTGACCTTTTTTTATTCTCCAGATAGTGGAAATGTTCTGGAGTTTTTGTTGTGTAACATTGTACACACTTAGACTTCATGCACCTCGCAATGAGCTTCAGGAGTAAAATCACCTTCAGGAGGAAAATAAAGTCTAAACGAGTGCGATCGGATTTCGCCCGGCTGAGTATTGTATGTATTTGTCTCTTTCTGTCTCCGCCAAGTCACATTCGCGCTACATTACAACTCTCAATGAGTATTTATTGACTATCACATGGCTACGGTTTACTATCAGTGACTTACACATGTTCATATGCTGTCAGTCATAGTGCTGATTGTGATTTATACAGCTTCAATCATTGAAGACCACAGTCAGTGGACATTATTCTGTAATGTAATGTGTTTCGAGATGTATGTGTGCTTTATTTCCTCCCCTTTTGAAGATGTGTTTGTTACACTACAGTGAGCCAGATTGATGAGGATACTCAAACTAAATGATGTGTGTATTAATGATGCAAACCTAGCAGAGCTAATGGTACATTACTAGATCTGTCAGACGTCAGCTCGTGCCAAAGCCAAAGACTTTCCCCTGAAACATTAACACTGACGTCACACGGTTCAGAGAGTCACAAAACCTAAAGCTTTATCTGCTCTGCTGCCTGCTTTCCTCTGTCATTCATCAGTTTGAATCTCATGTCATTTAACGATTACTGCGCAGGAAAGCATTTTCTTTGGTTTGCCCATTAGCTATCAGGGCTAACAACTAATGATTATTTCCGTTGGCATTGTTTTTTTTTTTTAATTCATTGGTTAATTATTTGTCAATAAGATGTCAGAAAGTACCCCCCAAAAAAAAATGCCCATCACGATTTCTCAGAGCACAAGTTGAAGCCCTCAGACACCCTGTTCTGTCCGGCCAACAGTGCAACACTTCAAGATATTTAATTTACAGTGATTTTTGGCCTAATTAATTGAATTGATGAATTAATTGTAATGACTGTTGACAATCATTTTTGGCTAATCAATTAATCGTGTACTTATGATCGAAAAAGCCAGTGTGTAATACTGCTTTACAAGTTTGACAAGGAACTAAAAACTAGAAAATAACACTCTCGATGAACTGTGAAGTAAAAATCGAGCTGAAAGTGTAATTCAGCATGCTACTTTTTAACACTGCATGTGGGGAAATATTAACAGCATAAAGTATGGGTTTATGGGTGGCAAGGGCCAGACTTAGACAGATGGCTCTCCTAAAACATAGATCACTTTGGGTTGAGTTACGTTCTTGCCTCTTTCCTCTTGGTAGGGCACCAAGAGGCCTGTTCTGAGTGTTAAAGTACTGGTGGTAGGTAAAAGCCCCAGTCTGCACTGTATGCATGTGAACCAAACCAGAGATCATTACTTCCTCTGTCGTCCTCACCACAGCCTGCTCCAGCTCTCACTTTGCTACTGTTGCTGCTCTGTTGCTAATCTCTGAATGACAGAAATAATTTACCATTGTCTTCTTTCTGTAAAACACATGTTTAAAATGTTGTTTTTTTTGTATTGACTTGTCACATAATCCTTTAAAAGAGAAAGTTAGTGTGTAATGGATTGTTTTGTCTGAAGTTCTAGTTTGGTGGTTTATATACTGAGCGTGTAAAAAGGGTTTGTGAGAACAGGCATTCACATATAGAAGCGACTGTTGAGCTCTTGTATGTGGTGTTTTCATGTTTGAGGTCATTCGATGTCAATATGTTGGTCTGGTTGCTTATTTGAAGTTTTTATTTACTGAAAAATCCACACAACATGTATCATGATTCATGTATCTGATACTTCTCTTTTTAATCTCAGTTAATTTAAAACACACTCTACATAAATATGTATTTGTAGGTGTGGTGCATCACAGCCTCACTTCAGCCGTAGAGCTACTTCCTCTACAATTATTTTGGTCCTATTGATGTCATGGCAAAACACAGGAAATGTCATGACTGCCGCTGTCATGGATACTGCTTTTAATGTAATATGTATGCTGCAAGAATATGGTTCATGAACACAAATGTACTTTTACTCTTGTCTTTTTTCTGCTTTTACAATATCTGGTCATACAAATTACAGTGCGGAGGCCTAAACATTTTCCTTGGGGAATGTAAACACGTTTTATTTAACAAATTTAACTAAAAATGACAAACTGCTTGCTGTATAAGTGTTAAATAAAGAGATTTTCCTAAATTGAATATAGTCTAAAGTTAGAAAATATTACTCATAAAGAAATTAATTTCACCAAGTATTCAATACCAACTTACATTACTAGACATTTTTCAATGCTGGACGTATCGTGTTGCATTGTGTCATATGTTATTGGATCTTATTGTTTTGTATTATATTCAATCAATCAAAACTTTATTACATGACAAGATGTTACATAGAATAAACAACATCCAAAAGCACAATACATAATCATGGTTTAAAATTAATATAACTCAATGTCTCCATTGAGGTTTGATACCCAACAAGTGAATACTGATCAAATGTCTCCGTGTTTCCATTTGCAGCAGGAGAAGCCGAAGCTGATTGATCCTCTTGACTATGAGACTGTCATCTCTGAACTGGGGGATGAGTTGAAGGAAGACCCTCTCAGAGACCTGCTCCTATTCCCCGACCATGATTTCACGGTAAGTGTGTGTGTGTGTTTGTGTGTGTGTGTGTTTGTGTGTACAGTCCAGTCCTGGTTGACCGGCGTAGATTTTGGCATCTATGAAATGCAACACATTGCATCACTGGCAGAAAGCAGTGTACTCGCAATAGATATTACTTCTATTCTATTGTGAGAACTTGTTACGGCACTATATAATTCAGACCCTTGGCGGACAGTAAATATGTTACACTACATAGTAAACGGGAACATAGTACAAGTCATCACTTCTTAATTTGATACATTGTTTGCAATGCAACATGTGGCATCAGCATCACACACTTATTCACACTAATCATGCATGTTGAACATTGCGGTCTTTTAATTACAGTAAACAATTTATTCTCCCCTGCTGCCTTTAGCTCTGCGTTCATTAGTACTTTTACTGCGGCGCTAATGCGTTTCTGCAAACGCAGATCCACTGCACATTAAGATGACCTAATTGGGTGCTTGTGGTAGAGGGAAACATTGGCTTGTGGAGTTGCGGAGTTGTAGCTTTAATGCTTGACTCTGCTGGTTCCCAGCTCGGTTTGGCTACAACACAATCTCCTCTGATTTTCTTTGTCTCTGTGTCGGCTCATGTGGAGGCAGCCTACAGTCAATTTCCATAATTGTAACTGAAAGTGGCTTGGCTGAGCATTGCTAATGAACAAAAGGCATTTACTAGATCTGCTTCTTTGCCAGTTGGTTCGTGAGCTCAGTGCTCCGGCTGATTGGGTTGTAGAAATCAAAGTCTGTCTCACACACACACACAGATCTTGTTCTCATTCCTGTTCTGCAAAATCACTTGGAAGAAAATATATTTTTGAGTATGAACGTGCACCTTAAAGAGTGAATGTGTTTTTCTGTTTCATGGATCATAACATATGCTTTATGTGTTTAAAGCTGTATGATTCATAGTTTGGGTTATTACTTGTAGATATAATCAGTGTCCGAGAAAAATGCATATTAAGGGATTTGACTTGGATTATCTATCTCCACTGCAATGACGCTGCCAGAACCTATTTCTAGAGGAAGGAAAGAAATATGACATCTACAGTATATGCTGGATACGTTTGTGCATGTCCTCTCAAATTATCACTCATGATAAATGACTCAAATAAGACGACACTGAAACCCAAGTTGCTTCCAGGGCTCTTTACAGCAGCCCACTGCTCCTAAATGCCTAGGATGGATTAAATGCAGAGGCCAAACTTCATAAATGTAATGTATTTGGCGATTAAAATACATGTTTAAGTTTTTAGAAACAAGATTCTGTCTGCAGCCATGTTAGTAGCTCTCTGAGGTTGTTCTTAGACACAGACAGAATAAATAGAGTCTGCACAGATAATGCTGCCATGAACAAGTAATCAATGAAATGTTCATGAGAGCAATGTTTTTCCAGCGTTTCCATCCTTTTCTTTACATTTTCTGTGCTGGACACATCACAACATGCTTTAATCTGTGCAGTGTCCTTGGATTTACCACAATGGTTTAATTGTATGTGTGTAGAGAGAGAAATATTTTTGGTAGACATGCTTTTTTTTTTATTACCTGCGAACCTGACCAGAGTGATTGAGAGAAGATGGATGGATGGATATTTTCTTATCAAACCACCCAGATCCTCAAACATCTCATCCTGTGATCAATTGATATGATATCTGAGAATTTTCTTTGAGAAATAGCACCGCTGCTCATTTTCCCTGCTGGTTATTGTTTTATCTCATTTGAGAATATTATTTTTATGTAAGTGGAGGTGTTTTTTTATTTCAGCCGAGGTGACTCACCTCGCCATGACACATCTTTTGTCATGTTAACCGTTCCTTTCCTTTTATCCCTCCAGGTATCCACTGTGCCTCAGGAGAGACGGACTCTCAAGTCGACTGTTCCTGAGGGGGCAGAACTACAAGCTGAATGTCTGCTGGTCAGACAGGTAATGAGCGTGTGTGTGCGTGTGTGTGTTTGCCCACTTGTATCCTCGTGTGTACAGGACATGACTGAAGCCTCTGTTGTTTGGGAGAAAAAAGGTTTCAGTTGGTGGTGGTTAGGTCTTTCAGTTAAGGCTGTTCTTAATGTAGGACATCCTGATACCGGTGGAGCAATTTCACCAGGCCTCTAAAATAACACAGATGTGTGTGCATGTTCTGATGTGTGTGTGTGTGTGTGTGTGTTTGGGGGGGGGGCTCGGGCTCGGGCTATCAGATATAATTTCTCCACTGAGCCCTTGAGATTATGAATGGTCGATGTAAAATGAGCCCTGAGTAGACGGAAACTCCCCAGACAGTACTGTCACAGCTCACTGGTGTGTGTGTCTGACTTTCTTTGTGTTTGTACGTGTGTGTGTGTGTGTGTGTGTGTGTGCTTTCCTGTCTGAGGTTGATATTGTAGCTGATAATATGTTTGGTCCGCTTTTAATTTGTGACATTGTAAACAACAGATCGAGATCTTTCTAAACAAAGGGATGAAAGAAAACATTCTCAACACAGCGTTCAACAAGCAGGCAGACACATGAGGGGATGTGAAACTGCCTTTGTGACATGTGAGAGAGAGGGAGAGAGAGAGACAGTGATGACTTACAGTGAGAGCAACCTATGAGAGTACAGACAACACATCTATAAAGACGGAAACGATATCTTTATTTGTAGATTCCTTGGGGACAGAGTCTTAATTCAGTTCCTCTTAATAATTTAGATACTGTAATGATGAATCCCAGCCTGCACATCAGTAACTAGGCCCTCAGGAGAGCTGGTGTCTGGCTGTACTTCACTGTAGTGTAGCTTTCTTCATTGTCTGCAGACGTTCCAGCTGCCCCTGGGCTCCCAGAGAGCCCATCATTTTTAGAAAGTTAATATTTAATCATATTCAACTTAATCTCCTTGCTCTCCTTCAGGCCTGTAAGTATTACAACTCGGACCTGAATGTGGTCCAGTTCAAGTATGACGACTATGCTGGAGACTACCGCCTGCTGCCCAGGTAATACACTCGGCGTTTACACAGTAACCCTCTTAACTGTGTCTGCTTTATGGGATTTAAAGCAATGTGTAACCATTTTCTTCGGGAGAGTGAGATGAGAAGATTGATATCATTCACATTTATGTACGCTCCATATAAAGGTACATCCAGGAGATGGTTAGCTTAGCTTAGCATAAAGACTGGAAGCAGGGGGAAACAGCTAGCCTGGGTTATATGTGCGAGACAACTTCCTGACCTGGCACAGTGACTCTCTGGATTCCAGTGGAGATACCAGGAAGTAGCTACACCTGGTCAAAGAAATAGTCCGGCACAAAATAATCCGTAAACTCCAACTTGTCCATTTTACACTGTGATTATTGTGGGGATTAAACAAACAATGTAAAAAGTTAGTGAGGCTAGCTGTTTCCCCTTCTTTACAGCAGCAACGTCTCCTTTGTAGCTTCATGTTTAGCCTTCAAATTTGAGAGTGGTATCAATCTTCTCATATAACTCTCAGCAGGAAGGCAGAGAAGTGTTTGTGCCAAAATGTCTGAACCATTTCTTTAACTTTAACTTTCTTATTTGGTACACCACATATTTGGTCTGAAATGTGTCTTCACAAAAGACAATCTGTTCAGGCTTGTGTTTGGGGTTGTAATTCCCATAGTAAGATATTGAAAAGGTAACTTCTCAATATTGGTACTAAAACTCGGAGTTGTCATGTTAATAAACTGCTGTGAAGCATTATTTTCTCATGTTCAGTTGCTTTTGTATATACTTTATTTTTCAATTCATGATGATATGGAAGTTTAAAAAAAAATTGGAATTAGAATTGTTTGACTTCCTGACTTGATTTATGAACAACCAGACCCAGAAGTAGCCCCAAACATCAAGGATAACCGCAATTTGTTACACTGAGGTCGGAGAATATTAACAAGAACAAGGTGGTGGCAGGTGTTGAGTGAGAAAGAAGTCAGAATGGAAGACTGAGGATTTTCCACCCTAACACATGTTAACTCTTAGTGCTCCCTCGATCCGTTTTCTGAATGTCAGTCCTCCAGTCAGACACCCAAACAGTCCGTCATCCATTCATTTAAATCAGGCTGTCACTCAGTCAACTGGAGTTTTGTCGGACCCAGTGAGACTGACCCAGAGCGGCCCGGCAGTTACTGCTCTCAACCACAGGAATGTCCCTCTTGTGTCCCCTGGGTTGGCACTGTACTCTTTCAGTCAGTTCACATGACCTCTGAACTGACATCCAGGCTGAACTATAAAGTAAGATTCAGCCTAAACACAAGTTAGAGCACAATCATACCAACTTTAGTTGTCTCTTTGCAGCTGTGGAATTAGCATACAAGCACAAACATTGTTTGTTTATAAGGCTGACAAGCTAACCAACCATAAACTTTAGACTCAACGGTTATACGTTCATGTTGAAAGGAAACAATGGAGATCTACAGCTACTGTATGTGTGGTGATGTCACCACTGTGATCGATTGGAGCGTTTCTCATCTGTGGAGGCCAATATCAGCATTCCTCTGTCAGTGGGCAGGCCAGAATCACCAGCAATCTTCTAAACATAGTCGCCTTAAGAGATCTTTTTCAGACATATTTTACGACAGTGACTTTTAGAAGGGGGTGGTTCCAGCGTTACCCTCCACAGGCTGCTGCCTAGCTGTTTCCGGCTCACAGCACACACACAAAGGCATTTTATCCCATGGCTCGCACACAAAGACAGGTCAGCCTGTGAAATCAGTGGAGCGGGATCAAGTGAGGACTACCTATTGTCGACTGCTGACAGACAACGATGGAGCAGAGTCAGCTACCCACGCTCATTTGCACCACTCAAATAGAGTGGTGCAAATTTGATTCCTGAATCGTTTTCTCTTTCCATCAATATATTTCATTATCAGAGTTTCACATTTTTCTTTCCCCCATTCCTTTATAGGAAACTGTACAAAGCAGAGAAGCTGCCATCCCATTCTTTTGAGATTGACCATGAGGACATTGACAAGGATGAGGTCAGTAATGATCATCTTCTGACAAATGCTTTTCAAATGAACGCATTACCATCTGGAGACATCCTGTTTAAATTAGTTTACCCCAGCATTGAAGCTGTTAAAATATACTTAGCAAGAGTGGTTAGCCCATTACAGTTCAGTGGTACATTGTGTATGAACATAATCTGACAAATGGCCATCCGAAGATAGAATGAGTCTTGAAAAGTCTCCCTCTCTCTATTGATCATCTGCTCCTCTGTGTCAGACGGATGAATGGAAAGTTAATGTATCTATAACTGTGACTGTGTTTGCGTCTTACAGGATACGACCTCCCTGTCCTCTTCCAAAGGAGGAGGGGGAGGTGGTGGTGGTGGAGGGATCGGTGTGTTTCGGTCAGGCTGGCTCTACAAAGGGAACTTCAACAGCACCGTCAACAATAGCATCACTGTTCGGGTGAGGAAATGTCTGATGCTCTCCCTTGCCATGCCTTTTTATTGCCTTTTGACCTCAGATCCCCCCCCCCCCCCCTTTTTTGTCAGCTGATCAGCTGAAATGCTCTAACGGGTGGTGAACTTAGTTTGAACTTTAAATGTGACTCTTGTTGATGACATATATATATGTAAGGGTATATCACCATCTACTTTGCTGTTTGTAGTTCAAGGAAGATTTCTCAAAGATTTTAGGAAGAACAACCCCTTTGTGTTTTTGGGACATTTTTAAATAATTGCTGGAGTTGCCGATGACTTTGTCCTTAATGCAGTATTTTAATCTTTTTTCATCTGTGCAGTCATTCAAGAGGAGATATTTTCAGCTCACCCAGTTGACAGATAACTCCTACATCATGAACTTCTACAAAGACGAGAAGATCTCAAAGGAACCAAAAGGTTGCATCTTCCTTGACTCGTGCACTGGTGTGGTACAGGTGGGTTTTAGAGCATTCATATTAGTAAGACAACAGAAGCCGTATTATAGATTTATGCACTTGTATATTTAAAGTAATATACCTTCCCTCTAATACTACTGCACAAAACAAAAATGTGCTGGGTGCAAAAAGCAGCAAAGAAAAAAGGGATTAAACCATCTAAACATTTAATTCCATTGCATCAAATATTGTATCTACTGGGTTCACGAAGACCTTCATCAGACCATCCCTCTATAAACAAAAGTAAGAAGAAGTGACAATTTACTTTAACTGTACAAGTATTATCTTTTATAAGATGTGTACCGCTGTAAAATGTGGCTTGTAGCACAATAATGTCGGGCATAATGACACTACATGCCCAGCTCAAGTTCTAACTGTTTCTTCTGAGGGATTGTCTTGTTTTGGGCGAATTTAACCTTTTTTTCACTTACCCAGTGACTGACCACCTCATGGGTGCCATTGTTATGTCTCTGCATGCTGTATAAAGACAGTTGTTTAGTTAAAATTATAGTAATTGCTTTAATTTTGTCATTGGTTTATTTTGTTTTTGTTCTGAACGTTAAATGTATGTGTTAGCAGTCTTTACCTTTTTATTATTGTCAAATAAATCCACATCTCTATCAAAGGCTAGAGTTGGACTGTTAGAGGTTTCATTATCCATTAGAGATCCAGAAACTAAGCTAATCAAGGCTAAGTTTATAAGTCAGCATAGATCTTCAAAAACTGCATGTGGAATAAAGAGTCAAATTTTCCAAAAACAGAACCAAGCTTTGGTTTTGTTGTCTAACCACATTATCCTATCCATCCTTCCATTCGCCCCCCTACAGAATAACCGTCTAAGGAAACATGCCTTTGAGCTGAAGATGAACGAGGTTACGTACTTCGTGCTGGCCGCGGAGAGCGAGCAGGACATGGAGGAGTGGATTAGCACGTTGACTCGCATCTTACAGATCAGTCCCCACGACGGTCCGGCTCCTGACCGCAAGAGTCTGGACCTCACCGACCATCGGCAGGGTGAGACCGGTTCTGTTTTTGTATTTAGGAACACACAAAGTCTATCTATGATGTAGAGAGAGAGAGAGAGAGACAGAACTGAGAAACAGTTGGAAAGAGTAAAGTAGATGGAAGCACAAATGGTAATTTTGTGGCGAAAGGGGTATTTAAGGAGAGGAAATTTGAGCATAATTCCATCACATGTATAAATCATGATGCCCTAAAGAGAGAGTAAGATTTTATACTCTGTGTCAGCAACAATGTAACCTTCTGCTCTCTCTCTGACTTACTCAAACTAAATACTATCCTCCATCTTGCCATGAACGTAATTGGGAATTTCAGCTAGGTTAGGGCTCAATCCTCAACATCACCATCAGGAAATGAAGCCTGACACCAACCAGTGACTCCACCTTTGTAAAATACATCATACCTTGTTATTAAAAATGATCTGTGAGAGCTTGGGCATGGGACCACGGCCTGTAACATAACACACCCCGACAGAGCTTTGAGACTTGGCCCAGTGAAAAGGGGTGGGGTGATGTAATAGCCTCAGCCGTCATGGCTCTGTGGTCTGTTAGCATGCCTCTAAATCAGGTTGCGAGCGTGTGGTGACCTACCATTAATGAGCCATTTTGTTCGGCATGGCCATTGGGAAGAATTGCTCCAGGCACACGAAGGTTATATTTCTGCAGAAGCCCGCCTGCCTTATTGCCCGTAAATACCACAAATGGAGTCACATTTTATTCTGGGCTGAATATATGTCCGCTGACTCTGGTTAGTGTGTGTTTAGTGTGCTGCCTATTTATAAAATATGATATGGCATCTAACCTTTTGAGAAAATGCACTGCTTAGATACACTTTCCCATCGAGGCAGTCATCACTCATGAACAGAAGTCACTCTCAGGAGTCCTAAATGTGTTTGTTCTCCCTCCAGATGTGTTTGACCTGTCGTTGAATGACTGCTGTTTGCAGGAGAATGAAGATACTACGACAGAGAACGGCATCAATCCAGAGCTAGCAAAGGTTGGCTATAAGCCGTCAACTCTTCTCTTTCTAACGATAATGTACCTCTGCTGCTTCTACTTGCAGTTACCGCTATTACTGATAGCTGTACATGCATGCAAAGCACAACAGTCTATTTAAAGGTACCCTTTGGAGGTTTTGACCATTAGTGGCGCTATGGAGCAATGTTTTGTCATCAGGATTCACATCTGTGCACACAAGCGATACGTATTCCTGATATTTTCCATTGATCAGCAGTTGGTGATCGTAGAAACTTGGCAATGTGTCAGCAAAAGTCAGGAAAGAATAATAAATATGGATGAAAGCGATGCTGATACAGATATTCAAAAAGTTGGCTTCGTGAATATTTTTTATGAGGAAGGAATCTTTCATGTTTTTATACTCGCAGTGCATTTAGATGTGAAACGCAGAACGTAAACATAACTGCCTTTGTTCACAAGAAAACCACTTTAGGTCCAAGAAAACCCTTGCTGTTTTTGCTGATGTTATAATTCATAATAAGCAATTTATTATTTGCATCAAGTTGCTCTTTAACTGCCTCTCTCTCTCTTTATCGCCATCTCTTCCGTAAAAGTATATCTCTGAGACGGATGAAGGAATTCGCTCTGCCAGGAGAGAAGAGAGGTTGAATCTGTTCTCGCTGGACCCTGACACTCCAGTATGTACTGAGTGTCTTCATTGTTTTTGTATTTTTCTATTTGATGCAGTGTTTTAACTAAACACAACTTACATCATGCGTTGTTGTATTTTCTGACTTGAATCTGTTTTTAACCAGATCTCATGAGATTGTTTGTTTTCTTTCTTCTCAATGAAACTGTATTTAACCAACCACAGGTTCTGAGGAGCCCGCGGACCGAACATTCATCAGTTGAGAACGCAGCAGTGCGTCCGTTTGAGGAGAAGCTGGGCAGAAGGTTTATGATAACCTGCAAATCACTCAACCTCATGTTACAGGGCTGCATCAACGAGAGTGAAACTGGACCAGTCACTAATGTGAGAATTAGAAACATGTGCTTTTTACACTTTCAATGCTTCAAAACTGACCTTTCCATTCATATGTCTCAATGGAATATATGGTAAAGCGTGTCAAAGGGGCTATTTTTCTGGGTGAAGATATGAATGCGCTGAATCTGCTCCACTAGATTGAACCCTTCTTCGTGTCGCTGGCTCTGCTGGATGTACGAGAAGGGAGAAAGGTGTCCGCAGACTTCCACATAGACCTCAACCATGAGGCTGTGCGTCAGATGCTCGGAAGCTGCTGTAACGGGACAGGTGGTCCTGCGACGGGGGTCGAAGGTCAGGAAAATGGCCTGTGCTCTCCTGACGAGAAGAAGCCAGGAGACTGTTGCCTCAGCTTGGACCTGGAGCACTGGCTATCCTTTCCCAAACAGGTACAAGGATGTTACTGCTGCACTATGTTTTATAGATGTCAAAGACAAATGCATGTACCTTGCGGATGAGTCTAATATGCCTCTCCAATGCTCTCCATGTAGGCCATCTTCTCAGTCACCAACCCACACACAGACATCGTGATGGTGGCAAGAGTGGAAAAGGTGCTGATGGGAAATATTGCTTGTGGGGCAGAACCTTATATCAAGAATACAGACTCAAGCAAGGTCAGACAGTCATTTGTTCATGGTCATTCTCACTTTGCATCAATATTTGACATCATTGACACCAATTACATGGACACCAACAATACGGAGCTGAAACCTTTTATATCGTCTTATCTCTTGAAGCACGCTGGCAAAAATGGCTCATGAAACATGCTGTTAGGGCATAAATGGCTTTAATGCACTCCAAGAGTTTAATGCATGACATTTACAAAATGGTTTTCCTGTAAGGGCAGAGTTTATCTTCATCACTGAATGCCAGTCCGGTCGGCTAGTTTAGAAATGAGATTTTTCCGACATCCTATCCAAGACATTTCCTTGTTTCCCCGCTGGCTGTGCTCCATGTGGTCCTTGTTTAAATGGCTAAGTGAATCACCAGACATTCAACCTGCTGCCTGTATTAGACAACCTCAGATTTAGTCTGTCACTCTGTCTAGGTCAACTAGAATTTAGGGCTGGTCCCATCCCATTGTATTTAAAACTATCCGCTGTGGTGTCGTGCTAACATTTCCCTCTGCCCTTCTTTCTCTGCTTATGTCTCGTACAGACTGTTCAGAAGATATTGAAATCCAACAAACAGTTCTGTAGTAAACTGGGGAAGTACCGTATGCCATTTGCCTGGTCCGTCAGGTCAGTGCTCCTGGTTGGAGGCTCAGCTGTCTAAACATTTTAAAATGTATTTACCATGTTCTCTCCACAGGATCTAATCGTGAACCAAAATCGGCATGTCTCTGTCTATCTCTTATAGGTCAGTGTTTAAGGACAACCACGGGGCACTGGACAGAGAGTCTCGATTCTCGCCTCTCTTCAAACAGGAGAGCAACAAGATTTCCACAGATGACTTGATTAAGCTGGTGTCTGAGTACAGGAGGTAAGGCACACTCTATGTCACTCCTCCAAGGCAAGATAAACAGTTCTTATGACATTTAACTCTAACCTTTGTTTGTGCAGGGCTGAGAAGACCAGCAAACTGCAGACTATTCCTGGGGCGCTGGAAATCGCAGTGGACCACGTTCCATTGGAGCATCCTAGTATGTGGCAATACCTCCCCTCTGTCTGTGCTCATTTATGTTCCCATTCTGCTGCCTTTCTGTCCCCTCCTCCCCGTCTACTTCTCTACTCTGCCAGGTGTTTGAAACTCTGTCTTTTCTGTGCTTTCAGACTGTGTGACATCCTCCTGTGTACCGGTGAAGCCCTTTGAGGAGCTGAGCAAACACCAGCCTACTGTGGAGGTGGAGGAGTTTGTCCAGGACACCACCAAGTTCACGCAGCCGCACCGCGTCTACAGAAACCACATCTACGTCTATCCTAAACATCTCAAATATGACAGCCAGAAGAGCTTCGCCAAGGTATAGCATGGTAGCTTTTAAGCATCATTTGAGAGTAGCCTTAGATCCAAAAATCACTAACAGCGTGCCTCTTTTTTTTTACATACTTCAGATGCTTTTATTTTTCACAGTTTTTTGCTTATTGGCAATAATTAACGTTACAATGGTCCTTTTGTTCCCAGGCTCGTAACCTTTCGGTCTATGTGGAGTTCCGCAGCTCAGACGAAGAAGTTGCCAAACCTTTAAAGGTAGAAAGCTATCCAAAAACATGCTGATGTGACATTTATTGGCTTTTATACGACTCCATTTTCTCCATTTAAATGCTGCCTATCATGGGAAACTGGCGGAGCATGACTTTTTCTGTTACTGCCATTTTTCCAGTGCATCTACGGCAAGCCGGGAGGTCCAGTCCTCACCACAGCAGCCTGTTCCACAGTCCTGCATCACTCCCAGAACCCAGACTTCTATGATGAGGTAAATGGGTAGGGAACAATCATCACAAGAACATCAGTGGAACCTGGAATTGGATTGACGGCTTGGCATCAGCAGTCTTTAAAACATAAACAAGTGTTTCTAGAAAACTCACCAAACTGCAGCATCCCTTGAGGCCCATCATATAACTCGGTACATGCCTTTGTGTCCCCAGGTGAAGATTGAGCTTCCTACTCAACTTCATGAAAAGCACCACCTTCTTTTCTCCTTTTACCACGTCACCTGTGACATCAACGCTAAGACGAATGCTAAGAGGAAAGAAACGCTGGAGACACCAGGTGAGTTGGCGGCAGATCTGAAGCTATAATATAGTGAAACTTATTATGCAGCAGGGTTTGTTTTGTGGTTGGTCTTGTCCACCATTCAGTACTTTGTGTTTTGCCGGTGTGTGCCTTTTTTTAGTGGGGTATTCTTGGCTGCCTCTACTCAAAGAAGGTCGTCTGTCATCCCAGGAGTTCAGCGTCCCTATCTCCTGTAATCTGCCACCTGGATACCTGGCCATCAAGGAACCAAGCAACACCAAGGTGAGAGACGGGAAGGAAAGGGAAAAGAAGGACGACAGATTCAGGGTGTATGAATATTAGAAATTGTGATGAATAATGAAAACTTTCATTTCTGTGAGAAGAAGGGTAGTGGATAAATGGAGTGTTGAAAGAGAATGAACATGGGTTGGTGGCATCCTCACTTTCTTCCTTTCACAGAATGGAGCAGATCTGAAATGGGTTGATGGAGGAAAATCTATCTTCAAATTGTCCACCAATGTCGTCTCCACAGTATACACTCAGGTAAAACCATCATCTGGGTCTCTGCAGTCTCTCCTCGCTCTCTTTATGTTGTTCATGGTTTACTGATACTGTGATGGACTGCAGATGTGTCCAAGGTGTGATCTGCGAATGCTCGGATAGGTGACAATTCTGCATGAACCTAAACAGGAGAAGTGGTATAGAAAATCAATGGATTGCTGGTTTCAGCCTTCACATCCTTGTTAAAATGAGCTTGAATGTGGACATGCACCGTCAGGCCTCAAAGGAATATTTAACCCTGAAATGAGATAATTGGCCGTTTTCCTTTCCTTAGCTCTTCCATCGCTTTCTCCAAAATAATTAAAATAAATGGGATCTGCTTGTGTGGAATGGCTAAATGGACATAAAATTAACATTAGATTTCACAAAACAAATTAGAGGATTAGTGGATAGTATAAGTCAGGGGTATCCAGAGGTCCAGTTACTAAAATTTCCTCCAAGCAAAATCTGAACCTCATAATTTCTCTTCCTTTAGCCTACATCTATCAAATAAAATCCGTAATGTACTTTTCCATATATTTTCATATGATTCATTCATACATATCATTTATTATCAACTTTCAAAGTAGGATACTTTTTACATGCAGGCACATTGGACTTATATGGAAAACAAATAACTATCTTTACCATAAATTGAATTAGTCTGAAAATTAGGCCCACATTTCAAGTAAAAAAACACACAATCTTCTGAATAAAGTGAATATATAAGTGTCTCTTTTAGAAAAAGGAAAGAGTGCAAACAGAGCTTTGATTAGCCCCTTTTATCTTTATCTTTTTCATTTTACATTTCCTTTCCTTGAAAGAGAAATGAGCCTGTGACTTCTCTGCCAATAGTTTGAATCTTGGCTTGAATGGAGTTAGTGTCATCATTCTCATGCACATGTTGCTCATTGGTGAGCCTGGAAACTGTACTTGGTGTTAATAATGGTCATAGTGGAGAAAGCTGACTGACAGCTGTAAGTCAATCCAAGCATGGTCAAGGTGTGTAGTGCTACTTTGATTGGACCAAAAACTGTCTCATACAGGATCTGTAGCCAGAAAGTGGCAGAGTCATCTCTCCATGCCGCCGTCTCTCTCTTACATCACTCTAATGCTGCTGTTCTCTCTCTAGCGAACTGTCTACGCACGGTACACAATCGATTCGATTGGCTCAGTTGAGTGAAGCTGTGTCCGTACTAACTGGATTAGCTGCGCCCGCGGTCTATTGCAGCGACTGAAAAAACAACGCTCCTCGCAGATTAGGCCTTTTATTTATTGTCATGAATTTATCAGAAATTGGCCTTTGGTCCAGGTAGAATCTACTGTATGTCTTAGCTTCACTTGCAAATGCAATTCATCTTAGTTTATGAAGGATTTTAGTATTACTTTTAATGACAAGTTCAAAATAGAATAAACAAATTTGAAACGGGACATTTTTAAAAGTAAGATAGAATGTGAAGTCATGTTGTCATAATAACATTTCAGAAAGCTAAAGAGAAAACAAGTCTCATATCAATGGATATTTATTAGATACAAATCTCTTCTTGGTACGACTGTGAAGTCTTGCTGCTGCAACAAAACTTTCACGACACATAACAAAAAACTACTAAATATTGTGTTAGCCTCAATAGTCGAACCAAAAACATCACAGTGAACTTCGTGGTTATTTTATGTGCTATTTGAAACTATTAAAAGTACTTAAATTGTTTGTAACAAGGCTGAGAGAATGCAATTAAAAATGACTGACATAGTGAGGTGGTGAAGTTCAAATTTTAGGATTAACTGTTTCTTAGAAAATGAACCAGTCCACTAAGTATTAGTGCAGATGCTTACTGCTGATATTCATGGTTTCCTCCCTCTGTGCCAGGACCCCCACCTGAACCGATTCTTCCAGCAGTGCCAGAAGAGAGAGCTGGACCTCTCGCTACCTCCTACCTCCAACTTCCTCAACTGCTTAAAGGTCAGAGAAAAGGCCCTAGTTCCCCTCCATTTTTATTTTTTGTGACTGAAACCAAAACCAAAACCGTGACGACTGAACACTGTTGCATGTCTAATCAGCGCAACACTGCTGTACTGTATGCCAAACATACTTTTCTTTTTGCCCTTTTTATGGTTTATGTTTCTTATTTATTTCCACACTTCTCCTCCTACGCTCTTTTTTCCACCGTCCTACAGGGTCTTCTCAGTATGGAAAGGATCCCAGTGATCATCCGATTTCTGCCAGTGCTCTTCAACCAGCTGTTTAAGGTTCTGACTCAGAATGACAACGACGATGTCACTACTGCCACCAGCAGGTAGGCTGTGGTACTACAACATCCATAACAGCTGGACTCGCATCAGGGTGGGGGCTCGGTGGTTGTGTTAAAGCACACAGTGAGGGATCTGTTTAAAATTCCTGTTTAACAACACCATACCCCATTTTTTTAGTTTTATGAACAAGATCTGTTGTTGAAAAGAAACAATGAGGAGAAAACGTGTCAGTGTTGGTGACTGATTGATGATAAAGGCTGTAATAAATAAAACGCTTTGTTGTCCTGTGTCTGCAGAGTGCTGGTCCACATTGTTGCAAAGTGCCATGAAGAAAACCTGGATCACTACCTGCACTCCTATATCAAGGTATAATAGCGTATATATACCAACAATACCACGGTGTGTGGGGTGTGCTAGTAGCAGTGGAGTGTGTTTGTATGTGTGTCGTCAGGATGGTCGTATGATAATTATGAAGGCTGTTGTGGACTGGAATCTCTGCACTGATTATTTAATTTCTGACGCTTTATGTGTTTGTATGTTTGTGTGTGTGTGTGTGTGTGTGTGTGTGTGTGTGTGTGTGTGTGTGTGTGTTGGGCCAGCAGGAGGGTGGCTAGGGCCGCATGCCCAGAAAACTGTGCAAACACAAACAGAGAAGTAGGGAGAGATGAAGAAGTCGAAGAGAGGCCGATTGAGTAGGAGGCAAACTGAGGACATTCAGCCCGCTCAATCAGAAACACACGGCGTGTTTGTTTAAGGGGGGAAATCAGTAAGATAATTAGAGAAGAGAGCAGGAGAAACCACGAGACCTGCTTCATGCTGGCCACAGTGAAGGAAAACTGCTGCGCTTGAAGAGGCAGTGGCAAAGACGAATGGTGGGGGGGGGGGAAGAGGAGAGGACTAGCACGGCTAATGGAACTGGGGTTGCCATAGTAACAGATTGGCATGATGTTCAGTAGTAGTGGTGCCCAATTTAAACTGCTGAGTGTGTGTGTGTGTGTGTGTGTGTGTGTGTGAATACATGTGTGTTCAATGAGAGGGAGAGGAAAGAGAGGGGGGTTCAATTCACTGTAGCATGAATTGAATAGTGTGCAGGATTATTGTGTGAATCAAACCGTAGATGTGTTTTTCATACAATCAGCCAAATGGAAAATATTTCATTTGCCTTGTTTCAGGTTGCTGTACGCTGTAAGTGTCTTTGTCCTCGTGCATCTACAGTATTTGTGAATGTGTGTATTAGTCCATATTAGAGCTGAAACAATGAATCTATTAATTGATAAGCCGATGAATAGAAAATTAATCAGCAAGTATTTTGATAATCGGGTATTTGTTGAGGTAATTTCTTCTAGAAGAAATGCTCAAATGTTCCAGCTTCCCAATTGTGAGAATTTGCTGCATTTATCTGTTTTATATAATCATATAATGAATATATGTGGGTAATGGTTTGTTGGTTGCACAACAAGACATTTTTAGATTTTATTTTTACTTTTTATTTTTACACTTGACAGACAATCCAAAACCTCATTTTACTGTAATGTAAGACATAGAAAAAGAGCAAATTCTCTAATTTGAGAACCAAGAATTTTTGGGGGGTTTGATTGAAAAGGGACTTTAACGACTATCATATAGTTGCCAATTATATTTCTTCCAATCGACCTATCAATAATCGACTAATCATTGCAGCTCTAGTTAGGACCATTAACTGCAACACCACCATGGAATCTGGGTCTGGATCTTTGTTCCCTTCCTTTCTCTCCCCTCATTCACTGTTATCGCTCCACTTTTGCTTCCCAGTAAAGGAAAACAATGATTTAAAAACAGATTAATCGATTATGAAAAGAGTTGTTAGAAAGCACCTTTTGACTGACTCATTTCACCTTCTCCTTGTGTGTAGTATGTGTTCAGGTCAGAGGCCCACGGCTTCAGGACAGTTCATGAGGAGCTGGCTAAGGGAATGACTTTTGACCTGAAGAGCAATGAGCAGACAGCAGTCAAGAATGTCCTGAAGGTTTGTCTCTCTCCTCATACCTACTCATCAGTTTATTTAGTTTGGAAAGCTGTATTTTAAATTATGGAAACTGTTGTGTATGCCTCTAAGGTCCTAGAGGAAAGTAAATCAGTGCAAAACTCTCAAACAAAATCATGTGTGCCTCCCCCGTTTTCATGCTGGAGCTGATTGGATGGAAAATATTGGAGCAAGACTGACCTTGCTTTGACTTCTTCTGGTTTCAGTTCTCCTGGTTCTTCTTTGAGCTGATTGTCAAATCCATGGCCCAACATTTGCTCGACTGTGACAAGGTGAAGGTAAGGTGGCATACTCTACTTTTGGCCCTTGGGAGTCCCTCATTGTTACTTACTTATTGGTTCAGTGCAGTTCCTTTGCATTTGTATAATCTGTCCTTGGACACGGTGCATGATTATGTGATGCTGACTCTGTGCTCCTACAGCTTCCGAGGCCCCAGCGTTTCCCCTCATCCTACCTGAGCCGCGTGGAGACCCTGGTGGAGACGGTGTCCGAACACATCTTCTGGAAAAACAAAGAACTGCCAGAAGAGACTCGCAGTGCCAACTTAGCTGTGGCAGCTTTTGTCAAGGTGGGAGCAAAATGTGTTGTCTCGTAGATTTAAATTATAATGTTAAAAAAAAGACCCAGTGTGAGTACATGTGAACAAACTGTGCATACTTTATAATGCTCAATACAAACCGTATAAACAGACTGCAAATGAAGATTGTTTCCATTTACAATTGTTACCTATTGATTCAACCATCCGTGTTAAATGGTCTTATTAGCTGATGTCTGTGTCTGTCTCTTCGTAGCGTTGCTTTACCCTCATGGACCGAGGCTTCACATTCAAGCTGATTAGCAACTACATCAACATGATCACTGCTACTGACAGCAAGGTAAAAAAACAACTTAATTGGAATTAAATTCTGGGAAACGGCAACTAGACACGTATACACAATAGATTCATATGTTTTTCTTGTCTGACAGGTCTTGTGTGAGCGGAAATTTGAATTTCTGAGAGAGGTGTGTAACCACGAGCACTATATTCCTCTCAGCCTGCCGTTGCCCTCAGCTCGCATCACGGGTAAGAGCTTGAGTTGTACCCTGTGGTTCAGTGACCCCGGTGTTAATGTGGTAACTCTCATACATCCAGTAGCTCTCACTCTCATTTGTCTATTAACAATCTGTCTTTCTCTCTTTCTCTTACTGTCATTTCTAACTATTTGTCCATGTCAGACCATACATCTCCAGAGCCACAAAGTACTCATGGTAAATATGTTCACTCATTCCTTCGTAATGTTGCGTGTGCTACAGTGGTATGATGGGAATGAGATTCATGGAAAATTGGCTTGTCACATTATTTGCTCACAGTAACCAGATTTTTTTTATTTAGAAACGGATTAATTAACTCCCTGATGGAAAGCAAATATTGGCACAGGCGTTATTTAAATCCCGTGGAGCTCAGTTAATTTAAAATGTGAATCTTTTATGCTGTCTCTCCTCAGTGTCAGTGCCCGAGTACAACCTGACCGGAGAGTTCTGCAGGAAGCACTTCCTGACTGGCCTGCTGCTGCGGGAGCTGGGGCTGGCTCTCCAGGACGAGCAGGACCTGAGACACCTAGCCTTGGCCACCCTGAAGACTCTCATGGCCAAACACTCTCTGGATGCACGCTATGCCACCAAGGTAGCCAGAGCTCATGTTTACATGGGAGGAAACTAAGAGGCATGAACACTGAGTCATGAGCTCGCAGTAGAAATTCTTCCTATGTGACTCACGTACACACTGAGTGTAACAGCTGCTTAATGAATGCTGGGAAGTGTCCAAATCAGATGGAGTCAGTAATCTGCCCTCTGTTAAACAGAACCAAATACCGCCAACTACAACACAACTGCAGGGCTGTAGTAAAGACAGTCAAAACCAAATGTGTGCCAAATTATAGGGATTTCGTTAAAAGGCCACAGCATTTTCTTGGCAGGAGATATTAAATATTATGTAAATGTGAACACTGAAATGTTCTATGGACTACCAAAAGACTGGAGATTTGTAGTGCGAGTGTAAGAGGATTTGCAAACATATTAAAGGTATCAATACTGGCTTTACGAATCAAACAGCATGTCGATTTGATGGGGTATAACAAGATGACGCCACTGGATGAAGAATATGCACAAATCTTTTAAATGCGATAAGCCCTTTTCATTGGCTGCACTTTCAGGAGAAGCAGGCAAGGATTGCATCCCTCTACCTGCCGCTGTATGGCCTGATCCTGGACAACATGCCTCGATTCTTCCTCAGGGACCTCTTCCCCATCTACTTCACTTCTAGTGACCAGGTAAGAGTTAAGATGAAAGATGAAATAATTGACTCCCTGCGTACTGTACTGATTGACTGTATCATACATTTCTGCAGTGTTTGTTGATCTAATATTTAAAGTTTGGGCTCTCATTCTTATTGCTTATGACGACATGTTACCTACTGAATTACAGTGATTTCAGGAATGTAGATTAATCTGAACACAACGTGACACCAGCATGCTTTACTTCATCAGCTGGACGTATTCTTGTATCATTCATTGCAGCACAGGCTCTCCTCCTTAGATGTTATAGGTTTGCAGTGACTACAGGAATACTGCCTAAACAATACAGTCTTGCTGGATATACATGTTGTCTTTCAGTCTCTGTCTGTCCTCTTCTATTTGATTTCCACCACACTTTAAACAAAGGTTTGTGTGCTGATGAGTCCTGTACTGTTTATGAATCATCCTGCAAGTTGAGCTGGAAGAACAGCAATGCAATGGTTAATTATAATAAAACTTAGAATTTTTACTGTCATTATTAAATAAGTGAAATTTTAATAATTTGTGATTCCAGTTAAATTGTTATGAGAAAAGTGCAGGAGACTTGTGTTGCTTGCCTTCATGGATGCTGGTGTTGTAAAGTTGAGCCTGAAATCTTGGCAGCTTGTTAATAACATTGCTGTCATAACTAATAATAATAATAATAATAATAATAAGACTCTCCCCTGTCCGCACCCTCACCAGGGCTCTCGAGACGACCTCAGTGTCGGAGGCGGAGTGGCGGGAGGAGTGATTCCTGTTACTCGCCACGGCAACTCTGTAGATGCTTCCTTTTCCAGAGAAGTACTAAACTCCATCACAGGTGAGAGTGTGTGACGTGCGTGTATGTAGCTGTCTATCCATTTCCAGTGTCTATATATAAAAAGCTGTGAATGAGGACATTGATGCTGACACCCCTCCCCCCCACCACCACCAGCCTTCTCATCCTTGGCAGTTGCCACGGGTATCCATGCGGACTCTCGAGGTTCTCTGATCAGCGTGGACTCCAACCCTAGCAACAGTGACAGGAACAGTGAGAAGATGGACGGATGTGAGAAGGTGAGAAAATAGAAGAGAAGATAGTTAAACGGCCATTACTGTTTTATGACACGTCCCCATATGGTTCTTTACTTCTGACTCTCAGAGAGGAGCAGCAAGATCTGAGATCGTTTAGACACATGTACTGTATGTGTTTCATACATATATACAGTATATACGGTGCAACTCACTTCACTGTGAGTCATTCATATAAAGTCTATATTATACATGGATTTCTGAAAGAGGAGTATGCAATAAATGGACTTCCATTGGCTTCCATTTCAGACCACTTAAAGGTACAGTGTGTAACATTTAGGGGGATTAATTGGCAGCAATGAAATATAATACTCATAACTATGTTTTAATCACCCGAAACTAAGAATCGTAGGGTTTTCGTTAACTTAGAAAAGGCATTTATATATTCCTAGGGAGCGGCTCATCTTCACCATATTGCACCGCCATGTTTTCTACAGACACTGCGAGAGACATTTGCGTTTTACGTTATCTTAAGGTAGTGATGCGTTGCGAAACCCAGTATTAAACGATTATTGATGAGCCCCGACGTTAAATTTGAATCCTGTTTTGAATTTATTTTTCAAAGCAATTATTTCGTCGTGTATAAAATCAGAGTATTGATAAGAGTAGCTTGTAGTTGTACTAAAATCCTAAAGATAACTCTGCCTATCTGTAGGCCATCGTAGTTTTCCAACACGCTTGGAAAGGGATGGTTGACCAGAGGGGTATTTAGTTGGTTGCAATCTGCAACACAACACTAGATGCCACTAAATCTTACACACTGTGCCTTTAAAATTGGACAAGTGGACACTGCTCTAATACCAGCTAAAGAAATACCTGGTGGTCTAGGATTCATCATATATTTGCTATGTTCAAGTCCATCCGGGGACCTTTGTTGCATGTCATCCCCGAAAGAAAAAATATTGCAGCCATCACTCCTTCCAACATCCCCCACTTCCAGGGCCCAAGATCTCTTAATAAGAAATCTCATATTTATTTTATAAATTTGTCAGTTTTTTTCTTTAAATTTAGTTTCCCAACATGAAGGTATAGCCCTCTCCACATTTCCTGGAATACGATTTTGTCAGGGAATTGCTGAACCCTTTATTCATGTATTAAAGATGCAGAATATTGAGGACATGACCTCAGTGTCCACAATGGTAGCTCAATACTAACAGTATATCTCTGACTGTATTTCTGTCTGGACGTTTCTCCTTAGTTTGCACGGCCACAGTCCCTCATAGGCTACGGTTCTCGCTGTGACAAGCTGGACCAGGCAGAGACCCGCAGTCTCCTCATGTGCTTTTTGCACATCATGAAAACTATATCTGAGGGTAAGAAATGACATCTTACGAACATGATCATACCATTTACCCAGAGCCTTGTCGTATTGTGTTTGTAAATGCTAAAAATGGGTTATTATACTTACTATCATACTTCACGTGATCATCAGAGGCCCACGGCCTGTTTTAATCACTCCAATACCTTTTTAGTATGAAAATACTGACCCATTTGGCTGGCCCTCTGGACATCTCCCTTGCTATGTGACATGATGTATTTGCTTCCTGTTTCCAGATGTGCTGGTGTCCTACTGGCACCGGGCCATTCACCAGGAGATATCAGACTTCTTTAACATCCTGGAGTAAGTGCTCTTCTCTTTTCATTGCAGAGTATTACGACAGCTCCTTTTAGGCTGACTAGTGATACTGAGCACCGAGAGAGAAAAGAACATTGAGAGAGACAGGGATGGGGACAGGAGACTGATATGAGAAGAAAGGGGAAGAATCTAGCCAGAAGGGAAGAGATGAAAGTAATGACACAGCAAGAGAGAGAGAGAGAGAGGAAAAACAGATTGTAATTTCAATGAGAGCTCCCTCTCCACTGAACAGTGCAGTTAATTAACTGCCTGTTTCCTGTTTGTGTCAGCATCTAGACTGGGCTGTTGCAACTCAGTTTGATCAAATGCACTTCATTCGTCTTGTGTTCTTAACTTACAAAACGCATACAAATGAGCAAACCTTCCACCTTCAACCAAGATATTTCTGCATTTTCTCTTTCTTCAGGCTGTGTCTTCAGCACTTCAGGTTCCTCGGAAAACGCCACATAGCCAGGTGAGTGTGTGCTTCTGACTGCTTTCTCCGACCAAGGGGTGGACCAGGTCTCATTCACATGCATTTATTATAATGTTGCATATATGGAAAACAGCTTGTTAACTCAACATACATGTCGCAGCTAATGGTTGTAACACCCCCAACCCACATAAATGCTTTTAATCATGCGCACACACAAATATACAAATGTGCAAATGCAGCGACGCACACCCAGACACGTATGCAAACACACACAAATAAATGAATTGGACACAGTCGGGCACAAATTCTCATATGTGTTCTGTATGCGTGTGCACGCTCAGGGATGTGCTTCAAGAGGGGAAGAGGTAAAGGGGGGAAGAAAAGGAAGAGAGGGGGAGGGGGAACTCCTGGATCTTGCTGTTGAGAGAAAAGCACTGCTGGATATTGTAGTGTAGTAGTTGGCAAGCACAGGATGGGGGTTGAGTGTGTGTGTGTGTGCTCTCTTACTGGAGCTGAGCCATTGGCACAGCTAGACTCTTCCATCTTCTGGTTCCTCCCAGCTAATTAAATTAGCTCTCTTTTTCCTTTCAGCAATAAGATGCTGAGATGTAAGCCAACAAAAGGCTGGGAGAACACACTGCTTTACTGTGTGTGGAGGCATTAACAGAATAAAGATAGCTGGAGGCCTAGCTAGTGCTCTCAGAAGCAGTTGAGCCTGTCTGGGTCTGCGAGCTACTTAACATTCGTCTCTAATACAAGGCCATGGGGGATTCACAGTCTTACACCTGTGTCTGTCTCTGTTAGCTCTTTAAAGCCTGGCTGGGTCAGTGTGGGCAGCCATTGAAGTTGAGGAGAGTTGCGTTACACTAGCAGTGTGTAGCCAGCCAGCAAGCTAGGAGGACAATCAGTCAGCCGGCCTATCGGACAACAATCAACCATTGAAGTCCCTGCTGAAAACTTGCTGAAAATTCCTCCTTCATATTAAATATTATTGATAAAGCAACAATAAAAGGGGAAGCCAACCTGCGAATGTGCTTTATTAGGAGTGTGTGGATGTGGTTTGACCAAATTGCAATTAAAATAACCCCAAAACATAGTGTGTTGAGAAAATAGGTTGTCAAGGCCTTTAAAGTTAGCCAACAACGCTGCAGTTTAATCCCAGACATTCTTCTAATGTATGCTGTTTTGGCTGCGTTGGTTCAGGGAGCCTCACTTCCTTAACTTAGAACATATTCTAGACTTTAGCTAAGATACAAACGCACTCATGCACAATATGCACTACATGACACAAACCAATAACTATGAATTGTAATTTTTTTCCCCATGTTGGACCTTGCTTTTGTAGTTTCCACCACAGTGCATGCGTCATGTCCTCCCTCTCTGTGCATGCTGCAGCTGTTAATGGATTGTCAGTGTGACTGCACATTTATAGATGTTCTGTTGCATTAAGTGACGCTTTATGTATTATTCTGTAGTATTCATGCTGGTGCTGTATGTTAGTTTTGTTTGCGCTTTGCATTCTGTGACACTGTTTTCTCATTGATGTTGCATGTCGAGCTTGTAGCCCTCCGCCTCTTTGATTGGCTTACACAGTCGTTGTGCCCTCTTTCTTTTGGCCGGCCAAGGCACCATGTTCTCAGTGTAGATCAAGCTTCATTTAGGCATCATGAGAATATGCTATGTTGAACATCTGTTTGTTACTAAGATGATCGGTTTCATCACATCTATACATCCTAATCTCCTTGCTGTCCACCGTTAATGCTTACCTCAAGCCTATACTCTCCACTAACACTCTCCCAAGAGTTGATACACCATTTACACAAAATTCTACTAATGGCAAACTAAAACCACTGACTCTGCTATGCCACTAACCTTTCCGTCTGGCTGACCTCCCTCTCTAAACGAGCTGTTTGATCTTTCTCTTTCACTTTAGCCTCTCTCATCGCTCCAAGGGCAAATTGGTGATCCTGTATGCTTTTAGCATTTCATTTAGCCTTACAGGAAAACAATGTGACCTAGTTGCTATAAACGTGCAACAAGATCACAAAATTGCAAACATAGTGTTGTTTTGCAATGTGTACATTTACACTATAAGATCTTTATTTTGTTTATTGCAGGCATGCTTAGCTATTAGCATGCCACACAGTTAATTTAATATAATATAACTGACTAATGATGGACACCAAACAATGATGGTCTCAACCAGACTGACTAATGTTAGCTTTGATGTGATTGGCTCGTGAACAGGAAGCTAGCAGCGGCACTAAAGCTGGCCCAGTCCACCCACGCCAATGGCACCCTGAAGGTCTCTAACCACCCCTCCCAGTCCTCTCATCCCTCAAGCCTCTTCCCACAATGGTAATCACCCTCCACCAGGAAAACACCGTGGCCACGTTACAGAGCTAAACTATTTAAAGGGTCTTTGGTTACTGAAATTGTTCTTAATACTAATGATGTATGGTGATTGGCTCAAAAATGTAAATATTTTCTTTAATAGCTAGAAACTCCAGACTATTTGAATACAGGTACAACCTACAACACTTAGATTTACATCAATACATTCTTGCCCTGTGGATATTCATCATTGATGTGACCACCTTGTGTTTCCATGTTATAGACTGTAACTGTGTTCTCAGCATGTCCCTCCTCATACCTTCAGTGTTTGGTGTGATTTGTCTCTGTCTCTGTCCTCCCATGTGTTAATAGACTCCCAATAACAGCATGTCCTTGGGACATGGATGCCATTCATATTTACCTTCCTACTAAAATAGACATGGTTTGCCTACAGTTTAGATGTACATATACTGCAGTATGATTTTAAACAAGTATTGGATCAAACTGCTGATCCCTGCTGCTGCCTCCAGGATGGCGTCATCTGGAGGAGAAGGTCACCGACATGCTCGCTCCCAAACCATGCCCATCATCAGGAGCAAGAATGCTCTCACCAACCCAAAGCTGCTGCAGATGATGGAGACAGGTAACACACACACACATTTGACTGAGATGAATATAAAGTTACTGGCATGGATTTGAGTTATTGATATCTGATCCTGTTTCCAGATGGGAACATTCAAGATGGGGACACCCTGAGTCCTACAGATATCGAGGCAAACTTGTCCACAGAGGTGGCCCTGACCGTGCTGGATGTACTGGAGCTCTTTGTTCACCATCACAAGGTCTTTGGTCCTTTTCATAGTTCACGACCAGAAACTACATTTCACACCACACACTCACTGTGTGTGTCATCTATTTTCTATTGTTAAGAAGAATCTATTTCAATCCATCTTATGTTCTGTATATTCAGAATAGATTGTATTGGCCTCTGGTTTTTGATTTAAAAACATAACAATCTACTTTTTTTTTGTCCACATGGAATTTTCACAGATGTGTAGGCTCCAGGCCAAATTACATTTTAAAAGTGTTTCGTGCACATTCTGAAGCCAAGCTAATGCTACACTACTGCCACCTGGTGCCCAAAATATATATATTTTCTTTGTCGTCTTTGTGTGAAACCTTTCAGTTAAATCTTGAAAGTAAAAGGTATTTTCTGCTTCTTTCTTCTCACATCCATCTATACAGAAGCAGCTGTTGCTGGATGAAGGACAAAATGTACTGATGAAGAAGGTGCTGGACACCTACTTGCTCTTCTTTCAGATCAACCAATCAACCACCACTCTACGGCATGTCTTCGCTGGACTCAGGCTCTTTGTACAAAAGGTCCAGCAAGCTTCACGTAAACATAAAACATCTACATGAAGATTCAAATCGTTTTTCCTCATGTGTGATTTCTTCTTCATCTCTCTCCGTACATGTAGTTCCCCAGTGCATTCTTCCAGGGTAAGGCAGACCTGTGTGGCTGTCTGTGCTATGAAATCCTCAAGTGCTGTAACCATCGTTCCAGCTCCACCCAGACGGAGGCAGCTGCCCTGCTGTATTTTTTCATGAGAAAAAACTTTGAATTTACCAAGGGCAAGTCTATAGTCCGCTCCCATCTGCAGGTCAGTGAGACCAGATATATTTTCAGCACTGTGTGTTTTGGTAATCGTGACATTGTCGTCACCCAACACTCCTCACTCCAAATCAGGTTATCAAGGCAGTGAGCCAGCTGATAGCAGATGCTGGCATTGGTGGCTCGAGATTTCAGCAGTCCCTGGCTATCATTAATAACTTTGCCAACGGAGATGCACCACTCAAGGTACAGCAGGTTCTCGGGGTGCATCACAGCTTTATTACCATTGATTATGATTTACAGTGTTATTTTTTTTCTATTTTCTTGTTTGAAAGAAGTGAATGTTCATAACACGTTTTCTGCAGAACACTTCATTCCCTGCTGAGGTGAAGGACCTGACCAAACGGATCAGAACGGTTCTGATGGCCACAGCCCAAATGAAGGAGCATGAGAAGGATCCAGAGATGCTGGTGGATCTTCAGTACAGTCTGGCTAACTCCTACGCCAGCACACCCGAGCTTCGCTGCACCTGGCTGGAGAGCATGGCTAAGGTTCACGTCCGCAATGGCGATCTCTCAGAGGTTAGAAATGTTATACATTTCAGGGTGGCCTTACTTCAGAAACTTTTTTTGATTGAAGTTAAGAAGTGAATTTTATGGTAATGTGTGATTTTACCATCAGGCTGCCATGTGCTACATCCACATATCAGCCCTGATTGCGGAATCGCTGACGAGAAGAGGTTGGTGCACACTTACTGCTGCTTTAACTTTACGTTTTGCATGTGTTTACGGATGCGCATACATTTGAAATTGCTGCCAGTGTGTTGCATCTTTGCGGACATGGAAAGTCCGATCACAGCCATCTTCTGTCAATCAGCAAACCTCTCTTTCTCTCTGCTAACATGATCATCACAACAACTCTCTGCAAATTACTTCAACTTTCAGGCATCAGTCCTTCATCTCATCATGGGCGTTGATATGTATGCCTGAAAGTGAGCACGCCACTGACTTGAGTGTGTTTTTGTGTGGTGAAGATTAATTAGGAACTCATGGGGAATGAAGATGGATTCCCATGTTGCCAACTAGTTGGAGAGATCTGTCTTTTATTCCAAATACCATTCCCTTCCATGACTTCTAGTAGAATATGTCTACACCTTTAGCTGTGCTGCATGTTCCTCTACCTGCAAATATTTTTGTCATTACATGTGCTTCCTCACATAGGCTACAGCATGTGTCAATCTTTTTCTGCATGTCTCTGACATCTTTTTTGCATGCACTTTACACAGTGAGCCTGTGTGCTAATAGCTAGCATAGCATGCCAGCAGCTCAGCCGATTCGCGAGCCTTGTCCTTGAGCATAATAGGCAAAAGCAAGTGGACTTTGTAAACCTCGTCCTCCTCCTCCTCCCCTCCTACCAAACAGGCTACTGGAGAGCTGACAAGACCAGGATGTCCAGTGTGTCCCCTGAAGAAAGCCCTCTCTTTAACTGTAGCTCCTTACTAACTACCTCCCGAGATCAAGACAGTGAGTGTGTGCGCCTGGGGCCTGCTGGGTGGTGGGGACTCGACCTCAGAAGATCGGGATGGAGAGACAAGGGAGCGTGGGAGGGAGTGGGTGTGCACTGACATGTTTAAACCACTTGTCACTGGGTGGCAGGTTTTGATATTGACAGGTGGACATGGTTTGCATTGAAGGGACATAAGGTTCCAATTTAAATCCTTACCACTCTGGTGTTAAATAAGGTTTCTACACTGTATTATAGAATACAGTTAAATATTTTTGACGACTGCTGTTCTTGCCTTTATGATGATTGTGTCCGGTTATCACTGTCACTACTGTCGCTGTTGACCTTCACTGTTCACTCACGCCTCGCGGGATAAGTTTTTTAGTGTCACTAAGGTTTGATATGAAGCACGCTCTCATTTTAAGTTTTTATTTAGTCTGCAAAAATTTTACCACTTTTGACGAATGCTTGATCGTAAAACATTTTGTATTTTGACACAGCTTCTGTATGTTAACAAGCTGAGCATAAATGTTGCGCAAGTCGATATCCTTTTACTTGCTAACCTGCCTTTGTGTCACTTTCACTTCTTTGAAATCCCAGCGTCGTTTTCTATGGGCTGGGCAGCGTTTATGTGCATCAGCCCCAATGTCAAGGAGGAGGGTGCCATGAAAGAAGACACTGGCACACAAGACACACCCTATACTGAGGTCAGTGCTAGCTTTTAATCCTAAACAGCATTCTAAATACACATAAAGAAATAATAAAACACTTTTTTTTAGCTTCACAAATGACCGAAGTCACCTTTTTGCTTTTCAAGTATCATTTAATGACCAGAACAATTATTACAAGTTTGAGAAGATCCCTGTTGCGTTTAAAAGCATATTGGATTTGAAAATACTGCGACCGGGTTGCAGTCTTTCTCTCTAACATGCTTCCTGCTGTACTGTGTAGGACACTCTGGTAGAGCAGCTGGAGTTGTGTGTGGACTACCTGTGGAAATCAGAGAGATACGAGCTCATCGCTGACATCAACAAACCTGTGATTGCTGTTTTTGAGAAGAGAAGGGATTTTAAGGTAACTGTTAAGTTACCCTTCCACCCTTTGTTAGTGTGTGTGTGTGTGTGTGTGTGTGTGTGTGTGTGTGTGTGTGTGTGTATATTGAGCTAAGTTTGACCTTACAAGTGTGTTTGTGCATGACCACAGAGGCTGTCGGAGCTGTACTACGACATCCATCGCTCCTACCTGAAGGTGACTGAGGTGGTGAACTCAGAAAAGCGGCTCTTCGGACGCTACTACCGTGTAGCTTTCTATGGACAGGTGAGCGACACTTCCTTACTACACGCATATTACTTAAGCCACAGCAGAACAACAGTAACTGAAACTCTACCGCCGACAGATTTGACAGACTAAATTTGGTACCAAATGTCTCTGTATGCGTTATACTTAAACGTACAGATATAAATTTCAGTATGAAGACCAAAATGTAAACATGTAGGTGCTATTATAGTAAAATACTGTGTGTCTCTTGTAAGCCCTAGGAAACTACAACTTGGCAAACACATGTGCAACTCCACACCCCACAATGTTTTTGGTTTGTTTTGGTACTCAAAGGAAACGCCTCTTTTCATAAACAATGTTACTTTGCATGAAATAGGACACCGTTTCTGCATAGAGATTTTGCTGGTTAGTTGTCACAATCTCATTGTTTACTGCTTTGAGTGTCTCAAACCAAGGTGGAAGAAGTCTCAGTGGTAGAGATCAATACATCTGCAACAAAAAACAATTTATCTTTATTTCTCTATATTGTTATTTTGATAAACTAATTCTTTAGAATTGGTTAATGCATATTTGATACAGATAACAGGTGATTTTCTTTTTAATGGCTTTGTCAATGAAGAACAGCTGTGCAGTTCAGGCTTGTATTTGAAGAACCTGGATCCTTGTCACACCTATTTGTTAATGAGAGGATAGTATTTCCATGCAGCGATTTCAGAGCTCTGAAGTCAAGTTTCATAAGCTGATAAGAATAAGAAATCCTCTCAAACGGAGGACAGAGTTACAGTCTCTCATCAGTGAGGCAGGGAGATTGAAAAATAACAAGACCAGATTTTTTTTTACTGAGTCAGTGTCCTTAATTCTTCCGTCTGCTCTTTTCTTCCTTTTTTAAAAATATATTCTATTTCAAGATTGTGGTAAGTTTTGTATGTCTTTGATTTTCCATTTTCCTCAGTGCTAACCACTTTGACCTCTCTTCTCCTTCTGCCTCCATTAACATCTGCTGCTCTTACCCTGTGGTGGGTTTGTTTCAAGCTTGCTGTGGTCCATTTTACTTCCCATAATCTCCAATGAAGATGTTGGAAGATGTTGTTTCCTCCCCAAACATTTCAGAAGAGCTGGTGTCCAAAAGCCACAGTGGACGGGAAAATAACTATTTAATAAATCTCAATCACCTTTTGACATTTGCCTCCAATGCTGCTTTGAGTATGACCTCTGAACTCTCCCATCCAGAGCTTAACACTGACACTTTGAGTTGTTCTAACATGTGTTACACCTGTGAGTACAACCAGTGACTCAAGAAACCACTAGGGGGCAACATAAAATCACACCGACATACAGCTTGTTTTGACAGCAAAAGCAACATCCACATAGTAAACTTTCGTTGCATACATACAAACACCCATACATGTAAAAGGCATTGTTGACTAGAGTGTGTTCATGTGTTGTCGTAGGGTTTTTTTGAGGAGGAAGAGAGCAAAGAGTTCATCTACAAAGAGCCGAAGCTAACAGGGCTGTCGGAAATCTCCCAGAGATTACTCAAACTCTACTCTGACAAGTTTGGAGCCGATAATGTCAAGATGATCCAGGACTCCAATAAGGTAGGTGGCCGGTTTAAGTTACTTTTAAGACATTCAAACTGAATTATTTGCTAAGCTGTATTTATTACCAGTTATTGGTCAATTTGTGGACATTCACCATTGCTTGCTTAACATTCTTTAAAAACAGGTAAATCCTAAAGACTTGGACCCCAAGTTTGCGTACATTCAGGTAACGTACGTGGTGCCCTACTTTGACGAGAAAGAAGAACAGGACAAAAGGACAGATTTTGAGAGACATCACAACATCAACCGCTTCGTATTTGAGACGCCGTTCACTCTGTCTGGAAAGAAACATGGAGACGTGGAGGAGCAGTGCAAGAGACGCACCATACTGACCAGTAAGTATTTGTTTGCCACTTTTCCCCCTGTCAACAGAAAAACACTAGAACATATATGTCTGTACAATTTCTGCCCTTTAAAACAGAGGGAACTAAAATGTAGAGTTGGTCTGACCAGTGGGTTATTGGTTCTGTCTCAACAGCGAGTTCCAGCCTCCCCTACCTAAAGAAGCGTATCCAGGTGGTGGAGCAGCAGAGCACAGAAATGAACCCGATTGAGGTAGCCATCGACGAGATGTCACGTAAAGTCTCTGAGCTCAACCAGCACTGCAACATGGAGGAGGTGGACATGATCCGGCTGCAGCTGAAACTGCAGGGCAGTGTCAGCGTCAAGGTGGGGATTCCTCCAAAAATACTGACTTGCGGTTGAAATCGTTTGCTTGGTTTTGTCTCACCTGATCATCCCCTCTCCAGGTGAATGCAGGGCCTATGGCCTATGCCAGGGCGTTTTTAGAAGAGAAGAACGCCAAGAAATACCCAGACAACCAGGTCAAACTGCTCAAGGAGATCTTCAGGTAGGACATTTATAAACTTCACTGCAAAGAATTGTGGATTTTGTTCCTAGCATTACACTGTAGGAATGTACATTTTAACAAAAATTCAACACCTTATAATAAGAACAAAAAACGGTGTATTACCACAAATTTGCATACAAGTGTTCTCCAGTGTTTAATAGTGCACACACATAATGCTTAATTTAACATGTGTGTATGGTCTCGACAGCTGTTTTAGAGCTAAATCCATTTTAGTAGCGAATAAACACAAACACAAAACAATTGTTACAGTGTAACACACTTACCCAGATGATTAAAGGCCAAGATGAAGGGTACATCTGACAGCACTAATAGTGACAGTAAGTCAAACTTCCTGATTCCTGAATAAAAGGGAACGAAATATTTTAAACAATACAGGAAAACCTTCATGAAGGTCGGTTCCTTTTTGATTTATTTGATTATATTGTTACATGATATGATCATAATTGATATGCAGATTCGGATTTATAAATGCAATGATCTTCTTCAAAGTGTAAACTCTTACAGTGTAAATAGCACCCATTAGAGCCTTTTGTCAATGTTACTTCTCGAAAAAAAAAACATTAAAGGTCAGCTTCAATGGCATGATTAATAATCAGTAAAACTTTGTTTTCCCCCTGCAGGCAGTTTGCAGAAGCCTGCGGTCAGGCTTTGGATGTGAATGAGCGTCTGATCAAGGAGGACCAGCTGGAGTACCAGGAGGAGATGAGAGCTCACTACCGAGACATGCTGACTGAGCTGTCTGGCATAATGAATGAACAGGTCTCATGCAATGACCAATGAGTGTCCACACTTATCTTATTACCACATTGTTGCTTTTTTCTTTCCGCATGGCATAATGAGCATCATCATTCTCATGTGTCTCAGCTTCTATTTTTACTTCACGTTTTCATCTACTTCTTTTCCAACTTTTTTCATTACAGCTACAAAAAAGTGTTCTTGCTGCCAGTACGTCCTCTCTCTCTAACAGCTCTCTGTCCACTCTTTCTAAGACCGGTATGTCATGTCATCAAATTCCCTCATAAAAAACGTCTCGTTGTCACCTTGCTCCTTGCTTGAATCACATTATCTTCCTCCCATGTGTCAGCCAATCTATCCCAGAGCCAAACTGCTATAACCGCCTTTTCAATTTTCCTGTTCCAATGCAAGCTTTTTTTTTTTTTTTTTCTTTCTTGCTCTTGTCCAGATTCCTCACACAAGACAACCAGGAACGGAACGGCACAGCGCCTACTGAATGGCCACTAGACTCAAGAAATCCTTTTTTGAGAGGGAGGACATTTATTTTTCCCAAAAATGGCTTTGGAGTGCCAGTTCGAGCCTCGAAAGTGGCTCATTTGCTTGCTTCTGACTGTAGTTGTTTCCTGCTGCAAGAAGCAGCAGGTTAGTGGAAAATGTGACTGATGGGGGGGTGTAGAGAAAACAAGGGAAGAAGTGTGTAGACTGTGGTCGTGATAGTCTGTGGTCCTGTCGTTGAACGTTGACTATCTACAGTAGAAGCCAGGCTGCTGGACTGTTAGCTACCATTTGTTTTGGTTTTAGAGACTCGATCCATGTGTCATATGGATCTCCCCCCCCCCCCCCCCCCCTGCCCTGCCAACTGATTCATCAGCATACACACCGAAAGAACATGCTCACAAACAATGTACACACTGCACATGTTCACAAACACATGCACACAACCACCCAACATGCGCCTTCTCTCCACATCCCAGTCCCTTTAGAGAACAGTGACCTTACTGAGCTCGAGGTGCGTTCAGCTATCTAACACGTAGCGCCCTGGTGCGTTTCGATGACAGTTTTTACATTTTTTTTCTGTGGAATATCATTGTACTTCAAACTATCTGGAGAGATCTTGTAAGACGACTAATGTGAAAAAAATAAATTGGATTACAGGTTTTTTAACTAACGAAGAGTTGAACGCACCTCCAGTTCTTGTTTGAATGTAGAGCAGCTTCACATTGCTACTTTGTATCCTTGCTAACGTTCTGGAAATATCAGCTTGCCAATTTTCAAATGGAAACAAAAAAAAAAGTATGTTTTGTAACATTTTTATGATTGAAATTGCATTGTTACTGTTATTGTTTCCTGTACTGTTTTGAATTGTAAATAAGAAATATTAATATTTAAAACGTTTGAAATGTTTCTTTTTATAAAATATACAGTATATAAATATTTGTTTAGCTGAATTTAAAAAAAGAACAAAAACTAAAGTTTTATGTATAACATTTAAATAAAATTTTGTTAATGTCCAAAATACATGATTTATACTACATACTTTTCCATTTCATCCACATGTACTCGTCTTTCATAGGACATTGCACCTTACATTCAGATCACCCTTCCTCTCACTAAAGCTCATGTTGCTCGCTGTGTTAATTGCATTAATCCAGATTTGAGTGGGGTAAAATAGCTTTCTAAAATACAATTGTGCCTTGGCTGCAGCTGTGCTCAGCAGCCCCTCACATTCTGTCTATTGACAGCGCCAGAGACCGGACCGCTGCTAATTATAGACAAGTGTGAAGCCCTTCACCTGCACAACAGATGGAAATGTGTGAAATAGCAAACAAAGAGGAAGAAAATCACTTTTTGCCTGGGTCCATGGTGCACAAGATGATAGACAGCAGCTGTTTGAATGTTTAAATCCATCAGCTCTTAATACCAATTGTATTGTTTCCAATTTTAACGCATAGAGGTAGTGGAGGGTGAACCACCATTGTCAAACTGTACAGTAAATGTCCAGCTTTCATATCTTCAATCATGAGTTGGACTCTTTTTCAAGGAGTAAATTACACTAGAATAACTTTAGATATGCAGTGGTAGGACTTAGCTGAGAAGGACCAATGCAAGAGATGAAAAGACTGCTGCATCAAAGCATCCAGATGAAAGAGGCCAGGGTTGTTTTAACCAGAAGAAAGGTATTCGGCTTTAGGTCAACCTGTCACGTCATCTCCGTTCATCCTTAATGTCACAGGGCCAGTGCTTTGAGGCATACTTTACTGTTAAATAAGTGCATGCATTGTGTTCTGTCTTCTTTGTTTGTCAATCGTTCTGTAGAAACGACTCGGGAAGGCAGGGTTACTGTTGCTGTACAGTAATCCTGCCTTAAATGAATGGATAGACTCCAAAAGCAACAATCTTTTGTTTTGGATCATTGATTTATTTTCCAAAGTCAGAGGGGTCAGAACAAAGTCAGTAGCCAAATGAATCCAAATCCGACAGTGTTTGTTTTTTAGTTTTTTTATCTGATGGAGCCTGGAGGCTCTCATCATCACTGCGTCTGTCTGTTGTTTGGTGTCTCTGTTTCAGACCGTCTCCGTTATGTTTACCCAGAGGCTCTGGTTTCCTTTGTGCTTTGCGTCTTCATTGTTGACTCCATCTTTCACAATAACCATATTGACATCCTATTTTACTAGTATGTGGGCAGCTCAGATGCCATCTGAAAATAGGAATTAGTTAAGAGAATGTTTTTTTTTTGTTTTTTTTTTACAATTAGATCAGTCACTTAAATAAAGTAATATAGACAGAAATTTGTAAAATGTATTGTGAGAACTCACCAAGTACAACACGTGTGGTGGGGGTTTCAATGAAAGTGAAATGACTGACAGTTTTCCATGGGATCGGGTTTCACTTTTCTCCAATAGTTTGGGTATAATTACTGACGGTGCCGAGAGCGAGCAGCAGAGTGGTTGTTTACTTATTGATGCTAAGCCGGGGGTTGTTGCGCTGTGTATAAAAAGAGATTAAGTGGCCCTGAACATACAGCTGGTGGTAAAAGACAGCTTGCATTCCTCTGTCTCTCAGTTGTCTGTTTCTATCTCTGCCTGACAAGACAGCTCACACATTTCTCCGACTGTCTCTACACTCTCACTCTGTGGTCGCCAACACATTCTCACACAAATAATGCAACGTGGGCAGTGGCGGTAGGTTGCACACCTGAGGTGCAGCAGATAGCGTTTCACTGACCTACCTCTTCTTAACAAACTCATTTCCTTCCAGACGATCAGTATTTCTCCTCTCCTCTGTCTTATCTCTCTCGCCTCCCTCCCTCTCTGTAGCCTATTTTGTGAACCAGAAAGAGGGGCCCGATTGGGTTTCTCTTCTCCATAGAGCGGCTTATGTACGCCTGTCTCCCTCCCAGTGGCCTACAGTCTGGCGGGTCAGGTTGCTCTGAGCCAGCAACATTCAGTCCAGGTCATAGACCTGCTACCTGGTAGCCATTGGCTCATTGGTGTTGTTGTTTTTTTCAAAGATCTCCCGTCATCATTGGGTTGACCGCCAAACCTCTGCTTTTATCAATTAACTTGCATATTCACGAGACAGACGAAGGAATATCTAGTAGGCTTGAATTAGAGGCCAATCCAACCACCTGTGTCTCCAATCGGTGTCTTCTGAGTGAAATGTCAAAAATCTCACTCTAAGAAGACGTACAAGCATAGATTGGATTTATAACTGATCCATTTGACCGTCTTTTAAATGCTGTTTTATATAAATGATATTCTATGTTACATTTAGAACAGAAAAAAATACTGAAGTGTTTTTTTTTTGTTAGTTTTCTTCCTAGATTTTGCTGACAGATGTAATTAATATTTTAGAGTAAGGATATTGTAATCCCATCAGAGACATGGGTATTACAAGACAAAGAGTGAGGTTCCCAGAAAAAAAATCTGATTTTGCCCATCTTCTCTTGAGCTAATGAAGGTGCTGCACGTGTTGCAGGACCAAGAAGTTGTCATAAACTCGAACTATTTCAGACATCCTGCAGGTTTAGTAGGTCTCCCGCCATTCAAGCTCTAATGTAGTGCACATTTCATTTCCGACCCCTGCTTAGTTTTCCTGAAACAAGACGCCGGGGCTGATTAATAAAACATCCTTTGTGCGCTGCTGACTGATCACCGGAGCCCTTTCAGCTGTATAAGTGGTGAAAGGCGACATAATCTCCCCCAGAACAAGATCTGGACTGAGATTGAGGCAAAAACACAACAGAGAAAGGCACACAGAGGGAAGACCGCACACGCTTTTGGGAGCACAATGTTAAAACCCCAGCGGCACGGCGAGCTTCTCCTGCGCGACTCCTCGCCGGTTTTTGGGAAGCCGTGGTACTGGCAGCGCAGCAGCAGCGCCATGGAGAGCACCCGCGGCCTGGCGCAGGTTATCATGGAGATGCGCGATGAAATCAATAAACTGGAGGTGGAGAACCGAGAGCTGCGGGGAGACTACGGTCAACGGTCATTCGGGGCAATGCAAGTGGGAGCCGGCACTGTATCTTCAGTAGCAGAGCAGCGGGCGGGAATGGAGGAAAACCCGTATGTGAACCTGAGGCGAAACGTGTCTGCGCCAGTCCTGGAGGGGCAATACCAAGGTAAGAGGTCCGGTTACTGCACAGCTGTGCGTTCAAACTATTAACGTGTTATTCAAATGTCACAAGTAATGCAACATATTGCTATAGCACACACGAAAGTGATCTGTTTTTGTGTGAAGTGATTTAAAAAAAGAATCTAATATGATAATTAGTTTTTCATCTGACGCAGCAATTATTTTAAAGGTGCACTTCAACGATTTAGCATCTTTCATTAAGTTGGAGGTCTCATAAGAGACAAATTAAATGAGAGAATACTTCAAATCCAAAAGCAAGTTAAGAGCCGAGATACCCTGATATTAATATTATTATTCAAACTACAAAAACACTGGATCTTTACAACAGCAATCCAATAGCCTCTGAATGAAACACTGTAACAGAAATGCACTTTCTATTCACAGCAACAATATGTGAGAAAGTAAAACAAAAGCATATGTTTATTTTAAGACATGGAAAGTCATGACATTTTTAAATTGGCGTAGAAAAATTAACATTTTGATTTGACATCAGAAAATGTCTTTCTTTTCATATCCATGTCTACACTGTGGGAAGGAATCCATTGTAATGCATCATGTTCATGTTATTTCACAGAGAACGCCGTCATGACTGTCCGAAGATACTCTATCAGCTCCACTTTGTCCGGTGTGACCATGACAGAGGGAAGGACTGATCGGGCACAGCCCAGTGACTCTGGATGGGGAAGACTACATGAACAGATCGAGCATGGTAATGGTATCTTTGGTAACTCGGCCAGAGAAGAAATGGGAAAAGTAACCAACAGGCACTCCCTGCAGGAATATGTACACAAAAACAGGTACAGACTGGCCTGTCATGTATTTAAAGATATGTTGTCTCATACACCTATTTCTAAGTTGCAGCTTTGTAGGCGTATAACTCTTGTGGTTTCTTTCATCTTTCAGGACCAAGGTAAAAACTGTCACCTTTCTTCTACCTGTGGATGACATTTACACCAACAGGCCAGTTCTGGCCAAACACCAGGAGGTGCCTAAAATCACTGAGCTGGCTTCCATAACTGAGACAGATTCCTGATAGAAGCAGAACTTTTGAAGACTTGAAAACACCTGAAATGAGCCTCAAAACTGGTTAGCCTCTTCATTTAGGTCAGTGTGGATTGGGCTCTTAATGAGAGAGCCAGCAGACCGATTTTATCACACCCGACCACACAAATAGAAGACTCTGGTTACGGGTGTTGTTTTCAGCAGGCCATTGCAATCCAGGCCCGGTTAACAGTGATGTGACACGGGGCCCTCTGCAGAGAGGATCGGATGTCTGGACTCCTCTCCCGACCTGGGGTGTCGTTTTGGAGTGAGACCCACACCTGCAGGTGACGGCCCTTTTACGGACAGCTGTGGTCACTGACTCGGGCCTCGTGAGCAACATCAGGCTCATTAGTTATTCATCTTTGTTTCTTTTCACGATGTAAACTGTGAAGGGTAGTCAAGGGGCCATGTGTGCCTTGAAACACGTGACCTGCTTCTTAACAGTGTTTCTAAAGAGTATTTTTTAGTGCACGTCACATACTGTAGTCTCTGCTTCCTTGTAAATAAACCAGTGTTTGGTATACCATTATGAAAATAAATGTAAGGCACCTTCAACAGTCATTGTAAGCTATTACTGCGCAAACATTTGTTGTCTCAGTATTTTGGCATTAGCTGAAACTCAAGAGCTCACGTACTCAGAGAGGCTTCAGCCAAAATGTCCATGCTTCAAATTAGGGCTGTCACGATATCACATTTTCACTACACGATTATCATGGCCAAAATAATTCGTGGTAATGATATCATCACGATATCTATAGAAAATTAAAAAATAAAAAATATTGCTGTCAGTAAAATTCATCTTAAACTTTGTTTATTGTGCATTTGTCTCTTTTTTGGCAAACGAATAACTTTATTGGGGGGGTGGAGAGAAAGTCTGTTACCATAACTGTACAAAAGCCTGATTTAAAAGGCACTGGATTAATCACATAATATTATCATGTATGTATTAACATGACATAAATATTTCATTTTTAAATGTCATTATCGCCAATATCGGTATATCACACCACCCCTATTTCAAATAAACTTCAAAATACTACTTTAAATACTACATAGTATAGCGTACCTCTAGTTTGATATACTGCAGGTTGTGTTGGTTTAAATGCACCAGCAAACAAGTGTAAACGTGTTGATTCTTCACTATGTTGCATGCAAACAAATGTGTATTATTTAATATTAACTGAATATTTTTACCTTTTGTGCTCATCGGATTATTAGTCCATCACTGACAGAGACATTTATTATTTAGTATGTCAGACATGGGCTACAAGCAAAGCAAATACTGTCTACTTCAATGTAATATTTGATGTGCTACATCCAAAGTGTCACACATTCACTCGAGGGAAAATAGATCTGTAATACATAGTGAGAATGAATGATGCCATCTGCACAAAAGCTCTTTTGTTAATGGCTCGTGTTCAAGAGCAATGGCACTTGTTAAATATGCTGCACCATGGTTGAATCATTTATAGTCAATCAGCCATTTGACAAGTAATTACCAGCTCACAGGACCACACAGAAACTGGTTCGGGTGTGTTTGCTTTGATTGTTGGTTTCCATGGCACTGGTAATCACCTCTGTGTCCACCTGGCTGTCGCTGTTTTTTAACATTTGTTCGGCCCAATTCATCTGTATCTCTTAACCGGTCTAGCGCTCCATCCCGTGTGCAGGCTTCCGTAGAGCTCTCAGAGACCCGGGGCTTGATGGCTGGACACGTCTGGGATTCAGACCTAGGTGATGACAGCGGGGGTTCACTCAGGCTGTCTCCATTTTTCATACGGATCGAGCAAAGGTCGGGTCCAGTGTTGTATGTATGTTTTTGGGTGTCTGCACTGTACCTCTGTCATGGCGAACCAGCCCCCTAATGGTCTCCCAGTGACTCCTGCGCATGGAGGAACTGATACCGGATCTGTTTTGATGAAAGGGCTGGGGACACAGTGAGGACAGAGTTGGTATTTCATTATAATCATGTCTTGTTTATTCTTATGGCCTATGTTATCCTTAGCCACTACAGTTTAGGGTAAAAATAATGTATCTTACATACACAGCTTGTAACACAGATCATTAATCCAGATCATGGCATTATGTCTGTTAGCCAAAGGCAGGAGGGAATGGGTTCTTGTAAAATGTGCAATTTGACTGCTGACCACGTTGGTACGAGCATCAACGGCTGGCCACCGTGTAACCAGGAAAACCACAAGCTACTTCTTCCCAGTTCTCTCCAATTCCTCTAGCTGTTTGAGAAATATCCATCGTTATTTCACTGTTGAAAAAAATCTTTAGTATCAGCTCCAATAGTACCTGTAAAAGAGTCAGAAAGTCAATCAAATAGTGTCAAAGCCAGAATAAAACAAAAGGGGCAGATATTCTTCTGTAGGAAGTGTTTATTCATTTATTCCAGAGGAAGTTTTAATTACAAGGAACAATGTGGCAGAGTCCCCTGCGGTTGGAATAATAGTGGAGAAGCATGGTACCATCAAATGATGGTGCATTCATTTCCTGCAAGAATCACACAAAGAATTATAAATCTGTTTTTTTTCTGCACCATTTTTTTTTATTTTGGTCTGATGTCCACTGACGTCATGATGACGGTCCATGGTACCATCATCAATGGTAGATAAGAAAAGTCTGTCAAACATAGAGCCCAACAGCTCACACATGGTACAGAGTACAAGGGCACGGTGGATCACTGAATATCTTCTCACATAAAGCCAAAATACACAAAACAGCACTGTGGTCATATGCAAACACAAATACTTTATTCCTTAGAGAAATAGGTTTGTCAAAAAAATAACAAAATCCTAAATATATTTGTAAAAATAATTAAAAAATTCAGATCATAACACACAACATATGCGTGCATATACACACATATTGAGAGTGTGCAATATGAAACATCAAGGGGTTCAGTTTGTTTGAACCAAATACAGCACAGTGTATCTTAGGTCCTTCAGCACAACATTAGGCTCATCAAATGGTAGAAATATGTATTAAACAATTTCATCACTGCAGTTTCTTTAAACCACGGCTGCTGCATCCGATTCATGAATATGTAAGCTAAGTGTGAGAATCTGTAACTATCAAGCGACTCAGGAATGTTTTAGAACCAGGAGATTTTAGCTTCTGTATTTAAGGAAAAAAGAAAAAATCATTTTTATTTTATTTTATGAGACTCATAGAAGTCCAGGTTGTCCATTATTGTAAACATTGTTTCCATGCTCAGAAAACTACATGAAAAAATAAGATGACATTTTTTATTTCTTAAAAAATAAAAAAATATTTTCAAGTTTTTCTTCATTGTGTCATTAATTATATCGCTATGTTGTCACTCTGAACCCTCATGCCTCCGTCTAGATGTGTTACAAAAATTCCCAATGTACCATAGGTCATATATGTTCATGAACAGACAGCGGCTGTGTTGATCATGATATAGTGGCCATAGGTAGGTAGATAATGTGGTGTGTTCATGTCCTGGTGGGTTTCAGGTCCATAACGAGCTCTGCAGAGCCCTCATGTCCCTCAGCAGCCTCAGGTTCCCCCTGCTTCTCTCTCCTGGTTTAACTTTGACTGCTGCAGCAGAGCGACCTCTAGTGGACATTGTGGAAGTCAACCTCACCTCACTCCCACTGCTCCGCCTGGAATTAGCTTCCTTTCTTAACTTCTTTATCTAGCAGAGAGATGAAAAAAAGAAAGGAGGGAAAACAAAATCTTACTTTTGCAATTTAGTTTTGTGTGAACTGAATTGGTAGTGTGTGAAAACCTACGTGTGTTTTGTGTTTGTAGAGCTTATTGATCTGTTCTCCTTTCCTCTCCATTTTCAGCAGCAGCCTCTCCTGCTCCCTCTGAAGTTCTTTTCTCTCCTGGTCTGACGCACTGGCCTCCCCCTGCCTCCTCAACTCGTCCTGCTCCCTGCAACACAAACAGAGACTAAAATCCAACACAATTCTAATTCTCATTCCTTACAGAGCTCATACACAACTACACTCACAAGCTCATGAGTCTCAGCTCCTCCTGTAGAGCTTGCAGCAGCTCGGACAGCTCCTCCCCGCTAGCGGAGGAGGAGGAAGAAGAGGAGCCGCCTGAATGCCTGCGGCAACCCGTCTCATAGCTGTTTGCGTTGTTAGAGAGGACGCGGCTGTTGCAGAGGTGTGGCTGGTGTCGCTTCAGGAGAGACAAAACTGACTGGACGTTTGCTCGGACCGAGTGGCTGCAGCCCACTGACTGAGAAAGAGCGTTGAATAGAGAGACGGCGTTAGGAAAGTGCAGCATTGAATACATTTATTTATTGTTTCAGATGTACATGTGCGCATCCTACCGTTCCAGCAACAAAAGGTACATCTCTGAGGCTCAGTCTATAGTGTGGCTGCGTGTAGGACGACTGCTGAGGTGACGATTTCTGGAAAGAGAAAATCAACATAAACAATAGTAAGATCCACAGGAGAATGTAGATTGGGGAGCATGAAGTAGACCTGCAGCTAAGGATTGTTTTTATTATCGGTTAATCTATCTAAAGTATTGATTCAATCATTTACTGTTCAATATATACAAAATGATTCGTTTTTCTGTCCAACCGACTTTCAAAATATATTACTTTCACACCGACACTATTTGGAAAATTAAAGCGATTCTTATTAAAAAGTCTGGTGCTTTTTTGAGGAAATAAAAGCAGAGAAAATGCAACTTCCATCGTTCTTTCTTACCTTCTTACAAATGTATCAAGATATTCGAATAAATTCCTTCCTACTTTATTCAATGTGACTTTAAGAGATGTACCAACACCGTAGAGAAGCACTCGACTTCAACCGCCTTGTCCCATTTGTTCAAAGATCTACTTCTAAAGAAGGAAAGAAGCATTCTCATAGAGGAACAACAACTTTGAACAAACCCTGTGGAGTTCTTTACCTTTGAATAAGACTTCTTCTCTTTGGACTGTCTGCTGGACAGACAAGGAGACACTGACTGCAGCAGTATCCTATTGGTCTCTAAACTTGTCTGTAGCTAAAAAACACAAACACACACACACACAAAACATTATTTTCAAGTGTGTGTGGAAATTTCAAGATTTATATTTAGCATAAAGAATGCAGTATGTAAAACAATAGCCTACGCTTCCTTTCAAGTATAGCAAGCATTACAACTGTCACTAGTGGTGGTTGAAGCTGAAGAGAAATACAAATTAAATTGTTGTTACCTGATTGGCCTTTTCCTGGACAAGCTTTCTCTGGTGCTCCTCTTCCTGTAGTTTCATCTCCAGCTCCCGAATCTTTATCTGACGTAATAAAACACATACAATCATCTTCACTGTGGTAATAACAATAATAATAAGACAATTGATTTTTTTCCATCTTGTAACTGCCCACTTAAAACATAAATATTCTTTTTAACATCATTCTGGCTAAGTAAGACAACACGCACACATGTCATTTCTTAACTGATCTGAAGAACCAGAGCTAGAACAGTGTCTTTTGACTTACAGCATTTGGTTTGAGATCCTTTAGAACTAATCAATTTCTACCAAATTACAGGTAGTTTTACCAAAAATGGACTTTTCGCTCTCAGACTGGACTGTGTCCTTGTCTGTACCTCAGCGTTGTTCTGTGTGCGTGTCAGCCTGATATACTCCTGCTCCAGTCGCTCCAGCTTCTCCAACTGGGCATGCTCAGACACTGCGTCAGACTGTTGATCAGCTGACCTGGCCGTCTCCATTGAAACCTGAAAGCATAGAGAACAATTAAGAAAGTTCTACAAATCTACTCACTCACACATTAGAGGCCTTTAACAAAAAGCGTTGCATTAATTAAAGCACGAGTGTTGAATGAATTCTACGGCCCTCAGGAGCTCAAACCTGCTGTTTGAGCAGGCTGGTCCTGTCTGCCTTGGCACCGCGCAACATCCTCCTCATGTGATCCAGCTGTCGCTCCAGCTTCACACAGCGAGACTCTGCAGCAGCCAGGTGAGTGATCAACACTGGAGAACAATGAGACACCATGAGATATAAGGAATAGGAGGGGAAATAAACAAGATATAATATGATATTCATGCACCCACCTTGATTGCAATTGGCCTGTCCACTTATTTCTCTTTCTGGGTCTCTGTGATCCTGTGAGAGTCTCGGCGTGACTTTATCCCTCTGCAGATGTGTGTGTGATGCGTTTTTCCCCACAGTGTGCAGACTGCGTTCCGCATGTCCTTTCTCCAACTCCAACCTCCTGATCTTCTCCTGGAGGTTCCTCAGAGCAGATAAGATCTCTACACGTTGGGTGGATTGAACATATTTAGGGCATGATTAAAGTCGTGGCGTAAAAAGATATGATTTTTAGGTTTGGATGGAAAAAACTGGAGGGTAGGCTCAGCTGGGAAGAGAGGGAGGATACTGTGAGAGAATGAATAGATGTCGGTGCAACTGAGACGTTCAAGTAGTGCGGCATCATGTTGCACATGCTGTTACCATGGAGCGCTGAAACACCACAATACCTGGAATGGAAACTTTGAAAAGAGAAAACAAAACACAAACATGAATGCATAAAGTAAAGAGTTACCTGCACTGCTGGTCTCTGGGAATGCCTTTCTGGGTGATGATGGGCGACAAGACTGATGTGAGCGTGTTTGGGGTGTGTGATGCAGAAATGTGTTGATGAAGGGACGGTGAGGAGGATAGTCCGTATAAGATGAAAGGCTGTCAGATACTACTCCACTGGGTGCTGGCGGTGCACAGAGCTCCTGCAGAGAAACGGGGCTAAATGTTGACCAGCATCCTCAATATCTGGCGAATATTGACATCTACAGTACATGTTTAATATATGAGATAAAACCTTAGATTGCATGCTCTAGTTGACCTTAATGTTATAACATGAGGCTTGTGCAACATTGCTCAAGTCAAATATAACGTGAACACATTCAGGGGAAACTTCTCCAGGTCTGCAACATCAGCTGAACTGAGTTGTAGCAACTGCTACTAGGTAGCTTTCCGTATAGTCTAGCTATAGCTCTATAGAGCAGCTCTAACTCTCCATTTATAGTTAAATTATGCTCGATGTAATATTAGTAATGTAAAGTCAAAGCTACCTTCCTCCGCGTAGCATCAGCACAGGGTGTTTCTGACAGCGTCTCCATTGAAATGCAGCCAATCCAGTCTGCGTCGCTTGTGCTGAGAAGTAAATTATGCAAAAATATGTTAATATTAGTTAAAAGTGAAATAACAGTCAAATCGTTTTTAATTCCTGATTGACAGCCTTGCTAGCTACGACTGTGGCTGCCACTGCTAATAAAACTAGGTCATGAAAAGAAAACATCACTTCACAAACCACACAATCCAGGGTTTCTGAGGGGTATGATTCATTTAGACACCAGACTAGCCCGCCTGACGCTGTTAAACTAACGTTCTGCTCGAGGCAGCCGGACCGGCGTGATCGTAGCGTTAAAACAAACGTACACCGTTTTGCTTACCGGAAGTGTAGTTCTTCTTCCGCGATTATTCAGGAGTTTAGAACACTACTGTTTCATAATAAAACTACAATAACCATTATCCATCTGTGAGAGGCGGTTGCAAGAGTTGCCGGGATTTTACTCGCATGTTTACAAGTTGTTGAACACAAGAGGAGGTGGGTTAAGATTCTCCCACATTGTAGTTATAGATGTATATGGTTGTAGTTTATAGCATACAATACAAATAACGTAATTATCTAACGTTCAACAGACATGTAGGTTAACGTTAGACACACCCGATTTGTAAGCTCTAAAGTTTAGTTCCTGTTAGCTAACGTTATCTCATTGATACATCTCATCTAACGTTAGCTAACGTTTCTAGCTAAAGTGAAAGCTAACGGTAGCTTACCCCATCCCATCCTGGCAGTAACTTAGATGTTGCTGTTAGTTACTAACGGATAATTAGCTAGCTAGCTAGCTAGCTATCACACAGTATAACGCAAATCTTTACGTCGTAACGTGTATTGTTCGGTGACCCACATGTTGTAAACATGGCTTTCTTTCAGAAACTCGTGACAAAAATATTATTTTTATTCTGCAATGTTTCCCACGAATAGCTCATGGTCTGTTTATGAATTAATACTGTCTTTATCATTGTGACCTAGCTGATGTGTGGTATTTATATTCGCTCCTTACATATAAACATAATACTTGTACAAATGTGTTGCTTAGTCTCATAATTCAATGATTGTTTTTCCTCACGATAACGTGTCTCAAATCTTTTTTAAGCAAGATGTTTTGGTCTAAATGCATTTTCAGACCACCTGTCAGGAGTGAGATCCCATTTCCCTACATCATCATGTCCTCAGAGCACAACTTGTGAGTGTTTTTTAAATACCTGCAGAGCTTTTCTCAAATACATGTTTTATATCTAGATGATTTACAGTTAAATCTGGGTGCAAAACAATGTCATGTACGAGTTGTATTGTGTGCTGTGTTTTTTTCTAGGGATGATGAGGATACCTTCAAGATCCTGATCGCTACAGATATTCACCTCGGTTACCTCGAGAAGGATGCTATTCGTGGCAATGACTCTTACACCACACTCGATGAAATCCTGAAATGTGCCAAGACAAATCAGGTACGTACAAGTTGATGAATATGTACGTGGATGACTCAACATGTTTCTGTCTGCTTGAATGGACGTAAGAAAGTGTACCTGCTCTAAATACCCACTGCTCTCTATTTGCTTGTTTGCTTGCAGGTAGATTTCATCCTGCTGGGTGGTGATTTGTTCCACGAGAACAAGCCGTCACGCCGATGCCTCCACAGCTGCATCACCATGCTAAGACAATACTGCATGGGAAACACACCCATACAGTTCAACATCCTCAGTGACCAGACTGTCAACTTCAACACCACTCAGTCAGTTCTGCTGCGTTCGTGTGGTCATTTTACAAAACATTGTCGTCTTGTTACATTAATGTCGTTTCATGTTTGTTGACGTGTTGTAGGTTCCCCTGGGTTAACTATCAGGATGAAAACCTGAACATCTCTATTCCTGCATTCAGCATTCATGGTAACCATGATGACCCAACTGGGGTGAGTTGTGAGTCCCGCATAAAAGAAATAATTGGACACAAGATCTTATTATCCAAGTATGTTCATGTGTGTGTCTGTGTGTTTTATTGTCACGGTTTCTTTTTTTTCCCCCCTCAAGGCTGAAGGTTTGTGTGCGTTGGATCTGCTGAGTGCCTCTGGTCTTGTCAATCACTTTGGTCACTCCCAGTCAGTGGAGAGGATAGAAATTAGTCCCATCCTCATGCAGAAAGGCAGCACCAAGCTAGCCTTATTTGGTCTTGGTAAGAGTTTATTTGTATCACGGTGTACTATAAATACTCATTCCTAGAATATTCTTTGTCTGTGTCCCGCCAAGATTAGTAAAACGATTCATGTTTTGGTCTAAAATATGAATGCATTTGTGTTTAGGCTCTATCCCAGATGAGCGCTTGTACAGGATGTTTGTCAACAACCAGGTAACGATGCTTCGTCCCAAAGAAGACCAAGATGAGTGGTTTAACCTCTTCACCATCCACCAGAACAGGTGTGTGCATGTTAGTGGTTTCGGGATTCAAACCACTATATTTTCTCAATACACTTTGTGAATTGTTTTGAATTGTTGTCTTGTCTGCCTATGTGTCTTCTCTAGGAGTAAACACGGACCCACTAACTACATCCCTGAGCAGTTCCTGGATGAATTTCTCGACTTGGTGGTTTGGGGTCATGAGCACGAGTGTTTAATTGCGCCAACCAGAAATGAACAGCAGCTCTTCTATGTGACACAGCCTGGCAGCTCTGTAGCCACCTCCCTGTCCCCTGGAGAGGCGACCAAGAAGTACAAACAAATACACACATACTCACAATGGATAGTACTCTATATTCTTAAAGAGATAAAGTGGCCCAAACACTCTGTTTGTGTGGATATAGGCACATAGGGCTGCTGAGGGTGAAGGGTCGTAAGATGAACCTGCAAAAGATCCCCCTAAAGACGGTGCGTCAGTTCTTCATCCAAGATGTGGTGCTGGCTGACTACCAAGACCTCTTCACACCTGATACACCCCAGGTCACAAAGAAGGTGGAGAACTTGTGCTATGCAAAGGTAACACTTAAAAGTCACCAGCAAACTTCCATGGCTCATCTTACCATCCGTGTCCTCATCTGTCCTCTTATATCTGTGTCTTAATCTTCCGGTCATTCTGTAGGTCACAGAGATGTTGGAAGAAGCTGAAAGAGAAAGACTTGGATGTCCGCTTACCCCAGAAAAACCTCTCATTCGCCTGAGGGTAAGATGGACACACTTGCAGCGTGTGCACACACCTTCCCATTCGCTCTGAGTCAAATTCATCGTCTTCATTGCCTTCCCAGGTGGACTACAGTGGAGGCTTTGAGACGTTTAACACTTCTCGCTTCAGTCAGAAGTTTGTGGACCGCGTAGCCAACCCAAAAGACCTCATTCACTTTCTCAGACGCCGCGAGCAGAAGGAGGACATCAAGGGTTTGACTCACTAAATACACAGCTATGGATCTACAGTATACACCATTGGTTGATTTACAGCACTTGACATGTTTCAATCTTTGTGCTTTTTAGATGAGGTCAATTTGGACTACGGCAAACTGTTAAAAACCCCCGCAGTAGAGGGGCTGAGAGTGGAGGACCTGGTCAAACAGTACTTTGAGGCGACCGAACAGGTACTGCACACACAGATTTACATTCACACACTTACAGGGTTTCATAACACTTATCTACTGTTTCTGTTGAATTTTCTTTCTTTTTTTCTTAAAAAGTGTGTGCATATCTCCACAGACCGTGCAGCTGTCCCTTCTGACGGAGCAGGGCATGGGGAAGGCAATTCAGGAGTTTGTAGACAAAGATGAGAAAGACGCCATTGAGGAGCTGATCACTTACCAGTTAGAGAGGACACAGCGCCACCTCCAGGCCAGAGGAGTAACCACGGAGCAGGATATAGACGCTGAGGTAAGGGCTGGGGCTAGCATGGGAAGTAGGACAGAGGATGGTAATGTTGGACGTCATTAAAAGAATGCATGCTTCTACACTTTCAGATCCGGCGATTCAGAGACTCCAAAAAGAACACAACCGAGGAAGAGAATGAAATCAAAGAAGTAAGTAATGATTGCACACAAGCCTTAAATGTTGTGTGGTCTGTTGTGTTACACTGTGTGCGCTTCATCTCTCCATCTCTCAGGCTATCAACAGAGCCAAAGCTCAACGTTTGGAGCGTGGCAATGAGCCTGCAGACTCTGATATATTCAATGAGCTGGCTTTGGACTCTGACGAAGGCTCGGCCCCGTTTTCTCCCCTCACACGAGGCCGAGGACGAGGAGGCAGGGGGCGGGGTGGCCGGGGAAGGGGGAGAGGTGAGTTATCATAGTATCTGTCACGAAGATGTAGTAAAAGTAGAGGTGCAGCGAGAGTAAGATAGTGTTAGATAGTAAACGCACAGTGTATATATATATATACGTATATATACATATACGTATATACATATACGTGTATGTATATATATATATATATATATATATGAAGATGTTGTGCATTGCATCATAAATCCTTGTTCTGAGCTGTTCATCTGTCCACCCAGGTGCAACTGCCTCTGAACCAAAGCCAGCTGGTCGGGGCCGTTCCCAGAAATCCTCAGCAACAACCCAGAGCAGGAGCATTATGCAAGGTAGGAGAGTGTGACATTATGTGTGTGTGTGTGTGTGGAGATCTATAGGCGCCCAGTTAACGTTCTGTAGACAACACTTATGTGCCAGACTGTGGCATCACTTTAAATGTCTTCCTTGACTTCAACCTGTGTCTCTTCCCACTTCTTTATACCTCATTCTTCAGCATTTCAAGCTCCATCCCAGAGATCATCCCGGACTGCAGATGAAGTAAGTCAAATGACGACACACACACACACACACACATTATGTAAACTGTACCTTCCTCTGAACTTGCTTTGCATCTCTATCCATCTCCAGGTGATCATTGATGACTCTGATGAAGATATGCCCGTAATGAAAGCTACACGACCCCCTCCAAGGTATGTCTGTGTTCGGTCTACAATGTGGTGGTCCAGTACATTATGAAGAGAAAAACCTGCAGAGACACGCAGCTGTCCATGCTGGATTCATCCTCTCTGTGCCTTACTTTATATTTAAAATCTGTGACGCTTCTTTTGATCATTTGTTTTACCCTGGCTCCTTCCTTTGCTTACTACAGGACACCAGCGGCGTCATCGTCCTTCACCAAGTACAGCTCTCAGAGCCAGAGCCAGTCATCTAAAGGAGTTGCATTTGATGACAGTGATGATGAGGTAAAAAGAGATCGGAGAAAAAGATTTAATCCAATCTGAAGTCCTCATATCTTTTAGTATTACAATCTCAACAAAAATGTGTACCCCTACACTTAATCTCCCATGATCCATTTTATATTTGCTTGCCAAAAATGTATTTAACTCTACTTGATTATCTTAATGCGAAGGTTGTAATCTCTTTTCCATCTCCTTTTCTTTTTTTTTTGACCAGGACCCATTCAAAGGCCCCAGCTGTCGTTCAAGGAGATAACATAAGTGCTTCTATCATGTAACTCGTTAATGTTGTTGATTTCCCCAAAAATCTGTAAATGCTAATTAGCATGTGAGCTGCTGCTGCAACCTGTTCTGAAGGACTTTAAAGTGCATGTTAAATTTTCTCAGCACTCAGTCCTCCTGTTGTTAATAGATAATTAAGTTGATGAGCTCCTGCTTGGTGTAAAACTGTCCAATCAATCTGTTTTGGTGAAGGATAACGGCTATAGGGGGCCATGGTGGACATGGCTTTCAGACAAGACACCACCTGAACCTTTCAACTGGTGCAGCGCATGTGCTACTGTACGTCAACACTGATTCAAGTTGGGTTTTGTCATTGGCCTTTGTAGGTCTCTGATATTCAGGAAATAAATGTTTTTTCATTCATAATCAACTGTCTCCTTATTTTTTAACATTGGGTGACGGTAGAAGAATCCGTCTTTCATACGCAATACCTTGTCGTTCTAAGTAATGTTCCTGAAATATGAGATGACAGTTGTCATTTGGATCATCTTTTGAGCGTAATTTATGAATTCTGTTCCCTGTTGTCGCCTTTGTTAACTTTAAGGTTGGAGGATGTGTGCTTGGGAGGAGAGTAACACTGAATGGATCAAGGACAGAGAGATCCAGTTTCCAGCACATACATTTGCAGTTGTGTGACAAAACAATTGGCAAGTTACATAAGAATGTCTTTATTGTATTTACAACCTATTTACAGGTGAATAAAAATCAACACAATGTACCATATATACAGTCAAATGTTATCAGCCACTTTACTTTGCTACAAATGGAATGATTAAAATCAAGAAATAAAACGGGTTTTGCCTGAGTGCACATTTTTACAAATTAAAATATAATCTCTGTTGCTCACAGTCAAACTTCAGGAAATTATATTTATTTGCATTTTAATTCCTTTTAGTTGTGATAGGAAAACCTCTGTAAACACCACCCTGAATATTCTGGCCGTGGTGTGAGTTTTCTGATGGCACTTTTTTGTCTGCATCCTGGTGAGTGGATGATTTGTCAGTGTCTTCGTGTGTGTGTGCGTGTGTCCTCCAGGTGCCTCAGCTGGATGTGTGTATCTGGCAGCCACTGACACTGATTTTTAATGAGATGCAGACTCATTGAGTTCTCATTGTGGAGGCACTATGAGAACAGAACAGTGTGTATTGAGTTTTAGTCTTCAGTGCATTATTAGACTTTAATCAGCTGTACATACAGTAAGGTCAAGTAATTCTCACATTCCACTTAAAGTGCTCATTTAAATAAATTTGTTGTGGGAAGTGAGCACAACATTTGTGTTGTATAAAAAGGTAAATGTTCCCTGTAATCAGGTAACTCAACTGAATCAGCACCATACATGCCTTAAACTCCTGGACTTTGAATTAATTTTATTGGGGATATTAACCTGAGGCTTCACACTGACATTAGCATAGCACAGCTTTACCCCGTCTATCACCTTTCCTATCAGCAGTTTACGGTATGAACACATTGCACACCTAAAATCATAGTAATAAAGTACATCATGGTTAAGGTCTGCCAGTCTGGTAAGCTCCAAAATCTTCCCAGTCTAAACAGGTTGTGCACTTATTACCAAGTCCTCACTTTAATACCAATGACTATTTTCTTAAATATTGCCCTAATCAGTGAATTGGGTCTGTCAAATTAAAACATTGTAAAAGCTTAAACCATCCCAGACCAGCCAGTGACACCTGACATAAACAATCTCCCCTGAGATAAAAACCAGAAATGGCACAAACACCTGAAATAAGTTTTGTATCAAATGTGTGTGTGTGTGTGTGTGTGTGTGTGTGTGTGAGTGTGTGTGTGTTGTTGCATATGGCTGTGTTTAACAGGTATTCTGTGTTGCTGCTGAGATTGATCTTAAACTTCCCCTCTCTACTTCTGTCTCCCCATCTTCAGTCAGCCACACTGAATTAAAAGCTTTCTTTTAGTTTCACGGGCTGTCCAAGGTAGACTAGACTGGAGTCTCGAGGTGGCTGCTCTACACGATGGAGGACCTCAGGGGTTTTTCTGGAGGGATGAAGTTAAAATTGTCAGGGTGGGTTTTGAATGTATTGCAGTCCTCGTATTTTTGTATGCATCATATTGTATTCTGTACCTCAATGACTGTATGAATCCAGTTCAACATCTCTTCAACGTTGGTGTAAACACCTGGCCTTTTCTTCCGAGCACAGCCAACGCCCCAGCTCACCACTCCAACCAGATGCCATTTAGAGGAGACGAAGTACACCAAAGGACCCCCACTGTCCCCCTGGGAGTCATAACAGCACAATAACATCTTTATAACATCTGAATATCCAAACCATTTGCAAGAAGAGAACATCAATGTTGTACCATTTTACAAACTACAACTAATTATTTCATTTGCAGTCTTAATCTGGATTTAAGTGGACTGTTACCTGGCAGGCATCCACTCCCCCCTCCAGTAAACCAGCACAGATCATCCTCTGGGTTATCAAATCACCATACACTGTGGGGCTGGAACACCTAGCGTGGTCTATCAGAGGGATCCTGGCCTTCTGAAGCGAAGGAGAGACTTTACCTGAAGGGACAAGGATGCAACACTCAGTGATAGAGGTAACTTCTATTTTTGTTCACAAGGTGACAGTTGATGATGACGAGGGGTAGTGTGTAGGTTTCTCACCGTTTTCCTCTAGGTATCCCCAGCCAGTCACAGTCATGGAGGCCGGGGCAAGAAGGCCAAAGGCTTTAGGAGGTAGACAAACCGGCTTGCGGCCCTCTGAAGGACAGGTACAGGGCATTCATTATGAACATTTTAGCCTTCTTATTATTTTGCTTTTGTCACAGCTTTGGCAAATTGATGGTACAGTTAAAGTTAGACTGTTGATCACACTGCCCGAGTTTGATTCAGAGTAAAGAGCATGCTGTTAGACGTACACACCACAAGAGGGCAATAGAGTAAAGCCTATGTACTCCTCACTCCCCCTTCTCAGAACTGTTCAGGTTTAAATTTCAACTAGACTCCACAAGGTCAGTTAAACCGCATACTAATACACATACCAATCCATGTTTTTATGGAGTAACAAATAAAACTAACCTCCCACTGTGATTGGGCTGCTGAGTCTCATCAGTGCAATATCGTAGTCATTTCGTGCTGGGTCATAGTCTCCATTCATTATGATCCTGTCCACATAGGAACCTCCAAGTGTGCCCATGTATGTCTTGCCTGACACCACTCTCCAGCGACTCACCTCCTTTTTACTACTGCAAGGCCCAACGGAAGAGAGTGGGGAGGAGGTGTGAGCATGAGTTCATGATGTTTACCACAAAAGGATATTCATTGGAAATGGTATTTATGGTAACTACACTGACCTGGCAAAGCAGTGGGCGGCAGTGACGACCCAAAGCGGTGACACCAGTGTGCCTCCACATGTGTGATGGCCCCCCTGTTGCAGGCTAACCTGCCAGGGCCAGTCCGTAATTAAAGCATCTGCACCCCCGACAATGCGGTCCCCAGGGCCCGCCTCTCCACAGTCTGATGAACAAATTTATCTTGTTAAGATCATTCCATTTACTGTAGTCCATTTCAATCTAACTTGTATTGCATGTTTTTTTTTTATCCATCTAGATCCTTCTATTCTAACAGTAAAGGTCAGGAAAGATAAGGCGTTTCCCTGTCCTCAACTTTAAAAAAAAAAAAAAAAAAAAAAAAAAAAAAAAAACATCTCATGTTGCTAAGGAGGAGTTTTGCTGCTAGACGTGTATGGGCCTGTTAGTGTAAAACTGGTCCTACAACTGTCATCTCCACCCACTAACCATGACTCTTACTCTGCTGACAAAACTGTAAACAATGTTAGTGACGGTGGTTGTTTTTTTCAAAAAATGAAACTCACCTGAACATGTCAAAGATACCACAGATCCAGATCTGCATACACTGCTGTTGGGAAACAAAATGCGTTCGCCAAATATTTAGAGTTGCACATGGCGCCACAAATAGCGACTCAAAAATTTGGCAAACAGACAAAATACACAGTCAAATGTTGACCAAAATTCACCCATGCTGAACTTTGTCTCTGTTTCTCTTCTGCTTTGTTTGAGTAAACTACCCATCTTTTTGTTCACTTTCATAATGGATGAGAACAAAAACTGTGGGATTGTTTTGTCTTTTAGGAACAGAAACTGTGAGAACAGACATCAGCAAGAAGAGAAATGAAGGGGGAGAGCGAGAGCAAAAAGCTGAACAGGGAAAGAGAATTTTTCAAAACACAGGAAGAGGGAAGTGCATATTGCTTTTATTTTCAAGACAACAGACACTTTTTAGTTCAGATGGGAATCAGCTCTCTGTCAACAGCTGTGTCTTTGTCTCTCTTGACATAAAAGTAATGTCAACAGCAACAGCACACAGAGTTTCCTGGACAGCACTGATATTTTAGATGACTTCAGGTCTGATGTTAACAGTGATTTTTCCTATTTCATGACAGATGCCTTACTCACTGGTCTATGGTAGCCTGATGTATGGGTGTGTTCGTGGTACCAGGCCTGATAGCTGTGAACGGTCCTTTTTTCATGGAAGACGTCAAGGTGTCCACTGGGACACTGGTGCTACGAGGTTTACTGTTTAGACAGAAGGGGGAGGGGTGTAAGACTTGATTTCAGGTCAAATAACACATTAAATTAGCGACACAAACTTGGAACAATGGAAGCAATCTGATATTCATGTGTAAACTCACTTTGTGTAGCCTAGTTGTTTGCATGCTTTCTCTGTGTACTGCTTGCTCCAGTTGTCGCTACACACACTCCGCCAGCCTTGGCCGCGACTGTACACCTGCAGGACCTGCTTCCCTGTCATGAGACGCACTGCAGGGAGAAATGGCACAAAAAGGAAGATTCATATTTTTTTTTCCAAGCGTTGTTTTTGTGTCCGTGATGACAAAGCGACAGAGTCAGGTGTTTTCCTTTACCTGGAAAGGTAGTGTTGACCGTATATCTTGCCAAACATGTAATTTCATCCTCTCCTCCAGAGCAGTCATCTTTCCCGTCACAGGCTTTGTCTAATGGGATGAACTTCACGGAACTCTTGCAGAAGAAATACTTGCTGTCAATCAGCTGCTTTACTGGAGGGAAACAGAGAGGCAGATTGGGAAGGGAAGGGCAGAACAAAGACACTGAATTCTGTCATGAATTTTACACCTTTGCTAAACATGTTTCTCTAGTATCCAAACAGTGAAAGCTGATGGAAATATGAGGGAAGGGCCTGTTTGGCCTGCCATTTTGTGGTGTTTGCGTTTGTCCGTCGCGGAAGAAACTACTTTCAAGAATTGTGACTCACTGAAGTATGCTGCAGTGACCAGTATGCCCAGTAAGATCACAACTGTCAGGACAGTAAGCAACACTTTCTTTATCTTAGACGCCTTCTCTTTCGGAGTCTTTGGAGCGGTCATGGGCTTTCTGTGGCGGCCTGGCCGTGGAACCACTGAGAAGAAAAAAGATACATAAGGGAGGAAATGATAGAAAAAAAGGGGATGATATTCATAAAGCAACATACATATATATATATTCATAAAGCAATATATATATATTGTTAGCTGTTCAGTAGATCGGAACAGCTAACTATATTTTTTCTTTTCATTG
>NW_022280054.1:2084090-2092281 GCF_004355925.1 Anarrhichthys ocellatus | reverse complement strand
ATATATATACATATACATATATACACACATATATATACATATATATAATTACATGAAGCCAACCCCAAACGACAGCTTACCTGCCTGGCTGGGATTCAGTGGTCTAGTGCTTTCCTCAGGCACCTGGGTGATCGTCTGTGGAAGGAATATCAAGGATACATAAGACAAGGTTAGCACAGGTGTCGAAACAAAAAATTGCGTGGCTTTCGAGAAAATATACAGTGTGTGTATTTCTAGGTGGAGGTGATCCATTGTTTTCCATGTAATTATCCAAGCTCATGATCTGTTTGGATGGGCCTTTTGTGTTTATTTCAGGTGAAAACACATGTGAGAATAAGTTGCATCTACATCCAAAGTACTACAAAACACAAAAACGTGAGTCATGCTTGAAACAGGTGTATAATACAATGCATATTCAGGTGAGGAGTCACAAAAGGATTACCAACATGGAACATAGTGTGCCACAGACCGTCGCTCCACAGGCAGTTCCCGTAATCTGTTATTGGACAGACTCCTCCCCCCAACCATGAAATTAATTAGTCTGACTGTACAATATTGTGAGGGCGTAGTGTGGCAGCGTCTATTGGGACCTCATGTGTGTCTTCCATTCATATGCAGCTGATATTGTGGAGACAGAACACATTGTAATGTTACAAGGTGGTGTAGCCACAGGAGCCAGGTTAAAGCCTCATGCTACTGTATCCTCCAGGAAGATATCAGCAGCATCACAGTTGCATTATTGCATGTACATTGTATGTGTGTAGGCAAAATTACAATTGTTAAACCACAGGAAATATCTGGCTCTCAAGCCGCTAAATGCTTCTGTTCACCAGTAAGTGGCCAACTGTGTCTGTCTGCTGTCTGGTGCAAACAAACGTTTAAGATACATACAAGTAAATGCGTAAATGCAATCACCAGAATTTAGAAAAACTAATAAACGAACTACACGGTCGCATGACCTCAACGTCACTAAATCAAAGCAAACTAGTGTTTGGCGTTTTGTAGTCTAATTGACTCACTTGTAAGCAACAGCCCTTTTTTAAGACACGTAAACAGCTTCACAATTCACGACTGGGATATTTACCTGCGTATTTCATGTCCGACAACAAAACTTCAAAATCTCGTGTTAACAACAGACCTCATTCCACGCAACAAAAACCAATTGACTTCGAGACGCGACCCGGAAATGCAAAAATGCAAACGTTAATTTCTGGGGTTTAGGACTCGTTCCTGCTGCAATTTATAAAGCTTGGTAAAGCCAAGGGGAGCTATACTTATCACTTCGAGCAACTCCTTTCACATTGTTTGACATTGTCATTTAGGACATTTTATTTTGAAAAACAGCATTTATAGCCTTTAGATTGTAGTGAGTAATATAATATGAACTAATTTGGTTTCTTAGTTTATTTTTTTCCATTTCCAATGAGGTACGGGTATTGTGTTTTTGCATTTTCAAGTTCCTTGATATTACATTATATTTCATGACTCCACAGGTGGATAAAACTGAATACTCTGAGGAGGGCACACTGGATTATGGGATATTGAGTACAAGTGTCCAGCAGCTGCATCGTCCAATTTCACGCTAAAGAGGGCTGTTAGTGTTTTCTCTTGTGTGTGAATTTGGACACAACTAGTGAGTGAATCCCTACTAGCTCGGACAGATCGTTTACAATTGTAAAGGGAAAAAAGGATCGACTCAATATTGGCTGTGACACATTCTCAAATAACCCACTGTAAAGGGCCACTGACATTATTTAATCTGAACCCATGTTCTGGTCCTCTGAAGTCATTTGTGTAGTGGCTCTTTCACTTTTTGTGTGTTACTCTCAGTGCATCTCCTGTAGTCGGTATAGTGCATGTTATTCATCAAAGACGTTCTGTAGCGTTATAGCTAAACATCACTATGGCTGCTGACTGGCCTATTTGGAGGATTTCAGCAGATGGTATATAGTAACTAACTGATGGTTTGAGGAGCACTTGTCGTCTACCTGCTGTTCTTCCCTTGTCTTGTCTGCCCAGCTTTTCATTCACTGTTTGTAGTACACACACATTTACAGTATACAGTATATGTCAGACAATACTTTGTTTGGGATTTAGTGCAGAATCTTTGATGACTAGACTAAATGAGGAAATGCTAGAACCATAGCTAAACAAAACAGCTAACAGGGAACACTGTTATACTATTCTATAGTTTTCACTTCTGTTTTAAAGTATTGGGTAAATTTCCTAATTTGCAAATGTATTTACCACCAGGCTCATTACTAGTTAGGCCTATCTCTTAAAGGAAGTGCTTAATAATAACTTTGATGCAAGAGAGGTTTTGAAATCTCATCTCTGTTTCATGTCCACAGTCTGCTCTCGTCAGTCAAATGTAAGGAACATGCAAAGTATATAGACTCTCTACAGAGAGAGGTCAGGGTTTTTTTTTCAGCGGGGAGCTTATTTTATCAGGCTATGAGTCAGCTGTGATGGCTGAGACTGGTTTGGTGAGAAACTACCTGAGACACTCTTATATAAGACATTTCAACTGGTCATGTCCAACTGAAAACATAGAAGCTGCATACGTCAAAGACCCAGACACTCTGTTCTTTACTGTACATGGTGTGACGTCCAATCTCCCTCAAAGTGCTTGAAACAAGGAATGTTTCGCTTGTGTGCATTAACCCCTGCAGCACTTTGGTATGCAACATAAGAGTTGTACTCAATTATAGTAAAAATGCTATTTGGTATCATATATTTAGTTTAAAGTCATATATGTTTCACTTTATGGAACAGGATGTAATGTGATCCTGAGATACCTTCTCTTCACATTTTCCCCAAATGTTTGAAAAGTCACCCTTATTTTTGAGAGTTTTTTGTAAGTAAAGTTCAGAGTTTTGGCCTCACACTGATGCCACACACACAGTACAGTATGGAGCTTAAAAAAAAATTGAAATTAAAAAAACCTGCACGATAGTGAGCCCTCTATGTAAACTAAACACTTGATTTTAATATAGGCCGGTTAATAGACACCCTCAAAAGAATCATAAACACTCATCACTGATACCAGAAATCTCAATATAAAACCCAGCTCATCATTCCCTGATGAACTGAATCAGCGAGAGAGCATTAAAGGCGAGATGAATGACAGCACGAAACAGTGGGAGGTCCGCCTGCCTAGGAAACCAGAAAGGTAGCTAAAGAGTCATGTTGTCAAGAGTGGACAAACACATACCTGAAAATGCAAGTTCTGTTTTGTCATACCATGACATATAAGTGCCTTCTGGAAAGCTTAAATGTCATAATTTGTATAACTGTGGTCAGACTGAACAGATAAAAGCTTTAACATGTTTTCCCCTTTCTACTTCTCTGCCTTGTTAGATTATGTTCCTCTGAACTGACACGTTCACAAAGAGCTTTTGAGAACCTATACGCGTGCCATGTTGTACGAGCTTTAATCAAAGTCAGAGATCAGTGCAGTCCGCACGTTTAGCTGACTTGATGACTTTTTGACTCACAACTTTATTGTCCTCCTGTAGATATTCCTTTCCACTGCACTGTACATGTTATTTAGAGGCACAGACAAGCACACATGTACCTTTTATAAGGGCAGAAGTGAACACCTTATTTAGTGTTGAGCAGGATTTACTCATCAACACACAAGAAGGCCCATACATATACGCTCATTCACATAATGAGATGGCTGGTGCACACATACATTCTGAAAAATGTGTAAAAAACGTTATTTTACCTGTAAAACAGGTAAAATAAACTCACAACTGCTAGATATAATATAGAATAGATATAATGAGAATCAGCTGTGTCAATATGAACCAACATGTTAATTACTGCACCAGAAGCTGCAGCTGATCACACACCTGTGATACGATACCATATCAAGCACGTGGGCAAATATTCAAATGGACCCTTCCAGTGCAAAACAATGATTCTACTTCCAGTTGCACTCACCTGCATGATGTAGCTGTCCTTTTTGTCTTTTCTGACACAGAGCACAGAGTAAAAACCACTGCCCTCCTTCAATGGCGGTGGGACTCCCCAGTAACTCACTCTCCCCTGGATGTCCTTCGTCCTCTTCCTCTCACCCTATCCACCCTCTCGCTCCACTGGCTTCAACTACAAAACCTGGTTTTACTCTCTCTCTCTCTCTCTCTCTCTCTCCCTCTCTCTCTCTCTCCCCCACACCCTTTTCTTTCTACAGCAGTGTAACTAAATCCGGCTTGAAGGGTGCCTGACTTGCCCCTCTTTGAGACCCCAAGGAAGTATTAGAGAAGGCTTGTTTGTAGCCCTGTGTTCCGACACTCCGCAGATTCAGAGAGAGCTGTTTTTGAATGACCGAGCCCTGCTAACGAAACAAAACAAAACTGAAGTAATCCAGGTAACCTGAAACTTGAACCCTCCTCTCTCTGTCACTGTCTCTCCTCCCACTCCAAATGTTTAAACCCTCTGGACATAAAGCACACCATCTCTTTTTTTTTGCCCTGCTTTTGTGTCCTTTACTCCTTAGCTCCCCTCCAGTGGCTCTTTGCCTCTCAAATTTTACCTGAACATACACCAACACAGCCATGTGTCTGCACAGATACAAATACATGCAAAAAAACAAGACGTGGCACAGCGGCTCACTTATATGCACACTCACAAACTCAGACACAACATGACGTTAACAGTGGTTTGATGTGCGTACAGTAACATGCCCTGAGGCTGAGGTGTGTTTCTCTTCTCGCCTGTTTTGTTTTGACAGTCTAATGAGAAGTCGGTTGGTATCAGTCAAGAGTTCCTGACAACAAATTGTGACTCATGCCACGTTACACAGCATTAGCAGAACAGGAATATGACAAATACATGCAGCTGTGAGGCTGTAGGTACAGGAGGCAAACATGGTGCCATGACAGTGCTAACGTGCTGACTATTTCGCAGGAACGATTGAGTGTTTAGAGTGTTCTGAGTTACTGCAATTCATCATGAGTCTCGACCAGACAGACCAACAGAAAATTTCAAATTTAAAAGAATATATTGAAATATGCCTTTCATCTATGCAGAAGTCAAAGTTATTAGAAAACGGAATTAAACATGTCAGAAAAGTTATCTCTCTAGGTTACTGTAATGAACCCATATAATAAATACAGCAGCACATTGCTGTCCTATTTGTCACTGGTGTTAAATTACCTCTGGAGGATGCAGTCAAAGGTCAATAGGTCAGTGCTTCTAAAAATGACGCCACTGTGAATGTTATGGGACACTGAGCATAGACAACTGAGGGGAAAAAGCGCTTGATTGGGAGTGTGAGAGACTGAGGTTGGCTGAACAGAAGGAGCCACTGTTTGAAACAGAAGCTGATTGTGTCGCTGTACCTGAACTATTAATGCAATGAATCTTACAGCTGACCCTCAACCTGTCCTCACTCATAAAACTTGGACTATGGACTCAGTTGTTGTCTCAGAGTATACGTATGCGGAAATAGATAGAGAGATGGATGTATAAATGGGGGTAGGTACATACAGATAGAGCTATCTGAGGGGATCAGTTTGAAGCTAACGACCTCTGAACGTTCTCCACACAAGGTCTCTTTCAGTCAATAACCTCGGTTAACCTTGTTGATAATCAGGTTGCCATAAAGTTGCCGGAACATTTAGAGGCTCCACCCTGGTGTTACATTTGGTGCATGACCTCCTTTTGTGTGTTTGCCTGACTGGACCTAGTTAAAGTCAGTTTATAAATTGGTGGGCCACAATAAAATCATCTGTACGGTAAATCTCTCATTTTCCATTCCCTCAAATATGGCACATTTCCCACAGAGTTTACACTGCAAATCCAATGAATATTGTGCAGTAACGATGTTTATCCTGTCTGACAGTCCGACATGATTGAACAGTGGCTGACAAGATGTTTGCACAAGTTATAAAGGAGAAGATGAGAGCAATTCAGGGATCTAATAAATCTATTATGCGCTCTTGTTTGACTCTGGGCTTTTATTGTTCTACTGAGTCAAGCTGCTTCATTTTGTTCATAATCACATCAGCTCTCACGGCACGACAGTCAAACACACAGTCCATTTCATCCTCGTGAAGGTTATTCTTTTGTTAGTCTCCATTACTTTGTCAGTTAAACCACCTGTTGCTGCTAAAATGTTTCTTTGTTCTTTTTAAACTGAGCAGCTAAATAGACTGCTCCTGAACAGTTTATAATCCGGATGGATTACATATTAACAGATCTATTTGGACTATCGCTGTGATTTCTGCCATCACAATATGATTATGATGTGCTGACTTAGGGAACTGAAGTTAAAAGCATTCCATTCTATTACTTATTCTCTAACAGCATCTTTGGAAAATGTTGGAACCATTTCATTTCTCATTGAGTTGCAAACAATGTGCCAACAGATTCAAATTCTGTGCAAACTTCTCAGAAATCTAAGCAGGGAGCTTTTGAAACATTACTTTGAAGCATTTCATTTAATTTTAAGATCAATTTTGAACGAAGCAAAAACATCATGAACATAGTAAAACATCTGTAGTCCAATTGAAATACAAATACAGTCTCTTACAAGCAAAACATATTCTTAAGTCGTACTAAGTCGTGCTGCTGAATAACATGAATTTAAAATCGGGATCTTTCCTTTAAAGCGTTATGTCTGATAAGGATGATCATCGTTCTTTTTTGAGTTGGCTGAGTTTGTAATGCACCACCACATACAGTATATAAAAATCACTACTCTGACAGCATGGCATTCATTCTTCAATTCTCCCACAGATTGATTTTGTTGCTGGAGAATTGCAATACAAACACATTAGTTATAATGTAGCTATGACAGTTAAGGTTTAAGAAAAAAGCAGAAGTAATAAAAAAAAAACACCATAACAACACACACAGACAGCATTCCTCCCACCACTGTACTCTTCCTCACCTGTGAAGTAGCTGTCACTCCTTGTCAGAAAAGCATCTGAAGATTAGTGAGCTGGAGAAAAGTGTTCTAGATGTCTGAAAATTCTGCATTTTACTCAGAGGAGTTTCTCGAACGACCTTTATTGCTTAAACAGGGAACACCCTTCTGAATTCCTTCATCCCACCTCTCTGCCCTTCACTTCCACGGCAAACAGCTTCTCTCTCTCTCTCTCTCTCTCTCTCTCTCTCTCTCTCTCTCTCTTACACAAACACACATGCATACAACATCAACTTCCCATCAAAGCCATTACACCCCCATCTCCCTATCAGACGAAGCACCCAAAGCCTCTTTTGTCCACACAGGTGTGCATTTTGTGTAACTTAATACAAAGCCGAAGAAATGTTAGAGGAAGTGCAGCTTAAAAGAAATAACTAGTTAATAATTAACACCTTCCCAGCATGTTCCCTGGACTCTAAACAAAGTATGTTTTCCCAGTCTCATCTGGGAGAACCACGTTTCTTTTTAAAAACTGGATGTGGTATAGATGAGTATAGATATGGAAAATGGGAAATATAAATGACATTTTCTGGATATAGGACACAAGAAAGTGAAGGGAAAACAAACATGAATTGAGTGGATAAAAAAAAGGGACACGAAAGCTCCACCAGGAATACACAATTTCTCTCCAAAACTGTATACATTCACTAAATATTACAAAAATATATTATCTTAGGCATTCAAAATGCAACTTAAGGCTAAAATAAACCAACACAAATCCCGTGTTCAAAGTATTGGTTCACTGTCCTTTGAGATCACATTTTTTTTTTAATAGTGTCATTGTGCCAGCTGCCACCCACTTCACCTGGCCCACAATATCAAACAATGGACTTAGAGTTTGAGGAAGTACTTGTGTTGTTTGTCGAGAAATATGAAATACATCAACTCTTTACTCGTGCCATAGTGACAGATGATATTCTGGCTAAGATGAAATTGTTTACTGGAATTTTGCTGCCATATTACCAAGAAATCACAAAAACATTTCCTGAAAATATTTTGTTGTCCCCGCTCACCTCATGACAATACTGACACGCACGTATTGGCTACATTTGGGAAGAAGGATGCGTAGACACAGTTTTTAAAGTTACCTTTTTTCTCTCTACTTAGATTTTAATTGTTGGTTTAGTTTATTGACAACGTTATATATGTTAGGGAGACGTCGTTCTGGTAATCTGCTCCTGGGACATATTTCTGAATGTCTCTCTCTCTCTCTTTTGTCTGTGAGTGTGTGTATGTGTGTGTGTGAGTGTGTGT
>NW_022280054.1:2056685-2084080 GCF_004355925.1 Anarrhichthys ocellatus | reverse complement strand
TGTGTGTGTGTGTGTGTGTGTGTGTGTGTGTGTGTGTGTGTGTGTGTCTGCAACCAATCCCATAACCAAGACTTCTGCAAAGACTCAGCTCTGCCACATTCACCTTGCCAGATAGTTCCTAAGTCAGTCTGCCATTCTTGTTAAATATTTGCTCTCACCTAACCCTGTTAGGTACAACCCTCAACCACAGCCTATCCCTTACAAAGCACAGCAGGCACAAGCATTTATTAAATGAAATGCTCTGACAAAAAAAATAAAACATCTTCTATCTGTGGCTGTTCCAGTACTGCATTAAACCCACCTACCTGCCTGCCTGCGCTCACTCTGCCATTGCACTCATTGTGGGTCGCCGGAGTCTTCCACAAGCTGCCAAGTTGACAGCTGTGAGTACTAACAATAGCCATGTTCGTTGTTGAGGTTAATTATAATATGTTTAGGTTCATAACAATAATGTTGGGGGCGTGGCTTTAGAGGGAGGCCTTAAAGGACATGCTGAGAGTGCTGTTAGATTTCTCGCTAGATTTTGTGACTTTTTTAGCTAGTGCTGCTCGCTGCTTTCATTGGAAATGACTTGGCAACACGTAGCTGGATGTTTTTCAGTTATACCTACCCGTGCTTTGATGTGGCTTTTACGAAAACATCATTGCAGTGAAAACATGAAAAAAAATAATTCCAGCTGCTTGTGATCTCATTACACTCTAGGATGTGGAGCATTATTCATAGCGTAACGGACTGAGGGACATGTGATATTAAGCTGTTATGGTATAAGTGTTATTGTGCTTACAGGAAGAAGTTGTTCAAGATAAAGGTCATGGTTATTGCATTTACAGAGTTCAGGAGGTCAGTGAGGGTCTCATGACCTGTGAAGCTGTTAAACCTGTTAAACCTGTCAATCCTTCTACCGATGGGGATGGGTGGCACAAGTGAGGGTACCTGGGGTTGGCAGAGAGAGTGGGGTGGGATGTTTGTTGTTGTCCTGCTAGCCTGTTGAAAGTCAGCCTATGACCGGGAGCGGATTGTCAAGCCTGTTAAATCCGAGCAGGGGCTATTTGAGTGCAAGGACAGGGATTTGAGGGAAATCATTATAAAATCTGAATATGAAATCCATAAGTCATCCTCCCAAAATGAAAGAACATGCTCTTGAACAAAGAGAGGAAAAATCTCCACATCCTAATTTTAACATGGGAATGTCATTAGTTTAAAGGTATTTTGTCATGATCAAAACAATTCTTGGACTATATTATTTTCAACAATGATGATAAAGAGGTGTAGTACCTCCGTCATCCAGCAGGAGTCCCTAAGCACCACCTAATTCAGGTGCTATTACCTGGCTGTCTGTTAATGATTTGTTAGAGAGGGAAAAAGGGAAGGCTAGTATTGGAGCAATGAGAAGCTAAGGGACAAAAGAAAGGCTTATCATGTTATAGCTTTGGTTTCAAAATAGATATCTCAGGCTTGTGAAAAGTTGTTACAATGGACAGTATCAAAGTTTTCCAATGTGAATTTTTTAAAGCAAGCATTGCTAAGCAGGAATGTCCACGTGAGAACGACAGGCCGTCAAATCCCCTTTGTTCTAACATATGCTCATAAACAAAAGGGTAGAAGAGAGGCAGGCTAGAGAGAGAAGATGGACCGGTTTAAAAGAATGATTGGTATGGGGACATGGACAGGTAGACGTAGGCAAAAGAAGGAGGAAGAGAGAGTACTCTTCCTTGGATCTTCACAGTCAAGACAAATCATTTAGTAAGACTGATGTAAAGGAAGTGAGTGCGAGAGTTCAACAAGAAACGGACAGGGAGGAGAGAAGAAGACATACAAGACATAACATCGGTCATCCTAGCTGGTCATGGGGAATGGTGGTAAGAGTCTTTTAGCTGCAATGCTTCATTTCAATTATGTTTACACTAACTGTGAAACCCATAAACAACTTTAAAAAAAACTAATCTGCCTAGTGATGCAGCTTTATTTTTCTATTTTACTTTTACAACATTGTTGTAGTTGAATTCCAACACAATGTACTGGTCTGCTTTGGAGTCATTGTCTTTTAATGTTTGGTTGGGTTGCATATATCACACATCACATGTCTTTGAGCTCTGCTTGTTTCCTGTAACTACTAGCTCTTCTCAATGTGTAAGCTGCACCTTAGAACTTATATTGAAAGTGTCTTTTTAACATGCATGCCCTATTGTCATTAGTGCATGTACATATAATCTTGCTTGAAAGGTGCAACAGTAAACCAGCAAATACAATTTTGAAAGTTTAGTATTAAAGAGTTCTCCATCTGCTGCTGCTGATACTTATGCAGTTAGGATAGAAAACGAAAGGGCAATGTAATGGAAGTCTCCGCTGTTTACAGCTTGTGCCAGCTGTGTTGTGTCCCTAAAAGTCCCTCTGCACTCGTCATTTCACTTTGTTTTCAAAGGGTAATGAAGGCGGAGCCAGCATCTTTCCCTGAGATTGATTTCTCAATCTCATTTCTTTAGAGTGAATATTCACTCACAATGAACCGATACATATTGATCCAATTAAGCCAAGACAGCCAGACAAATGACTATTTCAGTTGGTAATCATTTATGTCAGGAATACAACCCTATAAAACTCAAAAAGAACCTTTTTGTCACTCACTTGGCTTGTTTATTGTTCATCAAATGTCTGTAAAATGATCTGTGTTAAATCTATGACTAAAATCTAATTACCTCTTTGTATTTGTATTGGTAGGGAGCAGCGTGAACTCGACAGCAGTCGGTATTGCTGTTGGCTTTGGGATTTTGGTGGTCCTCCTCACCATTGCCAGTGTACAATTCTGCTGCAAGCACAAATGCAAAAAATGCTGCAAGAAAAAGGGTGAGCAAAGCTTCAGCGAGCCAGTTCACCACAAACCCACAATTAAGATGGAAATATGATGAATCTGTCATGCTTTGTCTCACATCTCTTTTTTCTATATAGAGCCATCTCTGAAAGACAAGGTGCTCAAGTAAGTTGATTTTTTCCTCACAGGCCGTTCAAATTCAAGTTTTATTTACTCATATGTAATTGTTTCATTGTTGATCTCTCTATCTACAGCAAAGTTGGCTTAAATAAGTCTCCTCCTCCCTTCTCCATCAGCAGTGTCTTAAAATGACGGCTGACTTTGTGGCAGTTGATTGTGGCAACAACCACCATGACAGAAGCCCTTGTCTGTCACAGTCCTACGCATCACTTATCTTGTTTTTAGTACGTCATCCATTCCTGTTTGTACTTTGCTGCTATAATTCATGCTGATGTATTTTACCTGAATACTGAGGAGGGATATAACAATGTTATTTTTACATGACTTTGTGTGATGTCATGCTTTTGTCAGTGGCCAAAGATTTTTAGTCTTTGTCCTGAAAACAAACCAACTTTGAAAGTGAAAGAGGGGCATTACATGCTACTGTGTATGCAAAGTAGTACTCTTATGTCATTTTAATGACATTGCAAAAGAATGAATTAAAAATAATGTGGAATATACATTTAAATATATATATATATCCTTGCCATTTAATTGAATTAGTTTTGCTTTTTGTCTTGACAACTGTCTCAGTTTGAAATGCTGTGGCTTGTCGCACGCACACACACGTATGCACTCACATCCACACGCACCCACACACCACAGAGAAACAAAGGCATAGATTCTGCTGCAGATGAGAAGAACTATTGAGGGGAAGGTGAAATATCAGCTCAACCACAGCAACAGGTTGATCGTTTTTCTTGTAAACTGCACATATCTTCCCTCAATATATCTACTACCTTTTTGATACTTTCAATGGTTAGCGGAATTATGTCTCATAGTTTTTCCTTTAATGAAACAAAAACATGTTTCTCTGTAGTTGATGTTTTTCTGATATGAGCTGCCTACAATAAGGGTAAGAAAGGTCAACTTCTCCACTCAGTCAAAAACAAGAACTTAGCGGTGCACAAAATAAAAATAGGGGTTAGAAGTTTGTGAAAATGATTTTAATTATTTTAGATGACTTCAGGCTTCCTTCTATGCACAGAAACACAAATGGCAGATGAGCCACTTTTTATGCCACAGCAAATTCAAAAGTTGAGTCTGTCTCATTGTGCCTTGGTCATGAAAAGGTGAATTCGGGGCCAGACACTCAAAGGTGAGAAGTGCAGCTCATATGCCTGGGTACCATAAACACTTCCTGTTGTGAATCCCCTCAAATCCCCTCAAATCATCATCGACTTCTTTTATTATTGGAGTCACTTATTGTTTTTTATTCACCCATGTCTAATAGATTGCTGTTTCCATTTTCATTTCTGCAATGTGATTAACACATTTTTGGTTAACTTTCTGCAGCTGTGCTGATTTGCACTCCCCCCCACAAATATCACGTGACTGTACACACAAACTGCATTAACTCTTAGAGCTACTGGCAGTCAAAGATCATTGGATATGCATGAATTGTAACGCTTCATTGGGAATTTATGGTCTCAAAATAGCACGTAGAAATTTGTCTAGAGACAAAGATATATTAAGATATTGTAAATATCACTGAATAATTGTATAGCTCCCTGTCCGGTTCCAATACAAACTGTTTTGGTAGTTAATTACAAATTTGTTGGGGAATTTGAACCTCTAAATTAAAATGTCAATCATTGTGGGTCCCGACTAATGAGTTCATTTTTGTGATTGCATCTTGTAGATTGTCCCTGCCTCAAAATCTAATTTTCGGAGCTTTGTTTTTGAAACAAATTACCACAAAGTAGTACAAAAAGTATTATTCTAGCATTGGAGTACACTGGCAGCACTAAACAGTGATAGGATCAGTAGGAGCTCAACAGAAAATGTTTTCCACAAAGCCTCCTAACAGCAGCCAAACATGGAGTGGTAAAGAACAGAAGATGAACTATGATATACATTTGGTGATCGTTAGTTAACACGTACTACAAAACCAGGAACGTGATACTTTGCAGTTCGAAGACAGATTTTTTTTGTCAACCTTTAGCACTAGCCAAAAGCTGTCTCACTTCCCCTGTAGTCATGTATGTTTAGTAGGTCACAGGATCTCCTCACCTCTGACAGGGATCTGCTTTATCAAGAGTGGTATTTCCTAACAGCTTCAATGAAGATATTATTTCACCTAGATAACTGTTGGTTATCTGAAACGTCAGCCCTGTTGACAATATTTGCTCTATTCAAAGTGAAGCAGGACTTTTTGAACAGAGTGGAAGCCTGTAAGAGGAAGTGTTTTTTTCTTAGTTCAGCTTCAAAACCACCGCTCTGGTTCCTGTACACAGAATTTGCATATGGGGATCCCATGTACAGCAAAGTGATATGTAATGTTTGTTCTTTCCATTGAGTATCACTCTGTTGTTTCTGGGTTTCTTCGAGTCATGGTTTCTGAAATCAACATAATGTCATTTGGTTGTTTTTTTTTTGTGAACATTCCAGAGACAGTTTCTTTTAATGACAGACAAGTCACAATCACATTAATACACAATGAAAACCCAATAAATAACTTAAGCAGGGAAGTATCTGAAAGACAGACCGGCTATTTAGGCTACAAGGCATATGAATGTCACTGGCTTCATGTCTGAGACAAAATGTCCTGCACATCATTGAAAATAGCAAGCAACATGTTTGCTCTTTTATTTGACGCCACTTGATATTGAACTACTTTAAAATGATGAACAGGAATTTTACTGTTTAGATAGTGGTGAGAAAAATAAATCCTTTTCAGAAACTTTTTGGGTTGGTTACGGACAATGTTGGCGTAGGTGAGAGCAGGGAGAAGTCGCAAAATGTCAAAGAGCATGTAACTGTCAAACTGTTTCTCTGCATTGCTCCCCACACCAGTTTCACTTCCGGCATACAGCAGTTAAGTCTGTTGTAAATATACCCAGTGTGATAGGGTTGAATAAGGTCTTCTGCTCTTCATCTCCAGAAGCTCCTGAGACTCCAACCAACAGTTAACAGCCAGCAGCTGTGTGGTCTAACGTCTGTTTCCTTCATATGTTCAATAATAGCCGGGGCTTGTTCTGTTTCTCCTTACATTTTTCCCGTGTAAGAGCAATTCCTCTGCACTCAAATACTGACTAATGCTTCTATTTCATGACTCAAATTATTTATTTGAATGATTGTGTCATGGAGGCAAAGGAAATGATCCAATATAGTACTATGGTAGGGAGGTTATATCAGCATGATGTTATAAATAGCATTGTTGCATTCCGCAGCGCATCAGTCAGTCTTCAGCTGTACGTCACAGAGAGAGAGGGGCAGGTTGTTCATATTGAAGTCCTGTCCTCTGTCCACTAGGGGCAGTGGCGATAGAGCTGTTAGCAGAGGGAAAGTCTCCCCCAGTTGTATAAAAGTTGTTTCTAAGTCATCCACCACGACAGTGTCCATTTGTGTTTTTTTAGAATAACTTGAAAATGTGAGCTCCCCTTTGTAAGAGTCCACAAAATCACATTTGCTGCTCAATAGTCCAATTTCAAAACACATAGCTCTGTATTGTTTGATAATCTCAGTTCCATAATGGCCTTGTTTATGGCACCAAGTGCACTGTCCTGATCCTGAACAAATACAGGATTGAAGCCCAGCCCTGTAACCTGTGACCACTTCAGCCAAAACTGAGTCAGGAAGCATCTGTTTAAACAGCTTCTCATCATCACAGACATGAATCTGCACAGAGGGGCTATGGCTGCGATAATTACCCCCAGCAACCTCTAGAGATCCACTGTCCTGTCCATCCAGATTTGTGGAAGAAGAATCAAGCTGGCAGCACAGTCCCAACCCACTGTACTCCCTCTTCCGAGCCATGTCAGTACCAGTCCTCTCATCCTTCAGAGGGTAATCTGTCTGACAGCTAGTGGAGCTCTCTTGTTCTCCTAAGCTCCCACAGCCACTGTCCTCTTGTCTCATTGGAGGACTTCCTCTGCTGGTTGTAGCAGAATTGGACTCCATGCCCAAGCCGCTGTCCATGCTGGTCCTCCTGTCCTCCTCTCTATCGTCCTCTGTTACCGTATTATGTGTCACTGGATCTTTGACACAGTTTTTCACTTCTGCTTTGTAGCTGGACAGCAACCATCCTTTGTCTGTAACAACCTCCATAGTCCCTTCTCCAACAGAGAGTGGAAGCCAGCCACTTACAGTCGATTTCTGGGGTGAGAAGAGAAAAGACAGAGATTGTTGTTTTATTCATTGTTTAACAAAATCATGTTTAGGGTAGTTATGACCAACTGAACCATCTCAGCAAGGCTAATATCAAGAATGTGATGCAAGTAAAACAACCAACTTTTGGTTCTGTTTTCCACGTAGTTGACTGTACAAGTTTGTTTTTCTGTAATTTGTCCCAATACTCAGTTTTTGAATGTACTTACCAATACAGCAGGTGTTTTCTTTGGACTTCTCAGGTAACACAAGAGAATGCTTGCCATGATAGCAAAACTGGCCAGCACACCCAGAATAGTTAAGGATGACACAGCAATCATGTACCATTCTGGAGGGAACAAAAACAGGAAAAGCTTTAATAGGAGCTAGGGTGTTATCTGTTAAACCTGTAGATTTAAACTTGTATCATCTTGCACATTTTTTTTTCTTTCTAACAGATTTAAAATTTTGGCCAATGGATTAGTGACATTTTGGGAAATCTACTTATTTTACTCTTGCCAAGAGCAAACAAGAAGCTGCCACAAAGATTGAAAATGGGGAAAAAAGTACGTAATAATACTTAGTAGTTTTGTGCCCTGCCGGATGGAGCGATTGACATATGAATGTGTCTCATATATGTTATTGTTAGATTTATTTTAGTTGACATTGTTCTATTTTTTTCACTGTGAGATGTCTTTGAAAGGCTTTTTGTTTGTTTTTATCTCATAAGCTAAATTATTTTTTAATCCTCTAATGTATTATGTTTTTTTTTGGTATTACTTAAATAAATCCACTAAACTAACACACATTGTAACAATCTGATTGCTGTTCGAAGCTCCTGTCTCTTAGCTGTGCATCATCATTACAATGTTTTATTACCTTGCTCTGGTAGCAGCAGACACTGTTTAGGGGACATCCTGCTGGTGGACAGAGCTCCAATGCCCTCTACTTTGATGCTGACACAGTACTCTCGCCCCCAGCGCAGAGAACTGAAAGACTTAGTCCTCTGATCCTCCCCCACGTCATCTTTCAGGTATGCTGTTGTGTTCTGTAGGGTAAAAATCTAATTACCACGCAGATCAAGGCATTGTAGACCACATTTTACAATATAGCCTGAGATGAGTAAGGTTCAGATGTTACATCCCATTAAATATTGTAAAATTCACCACCAAGGCCCAATTAGGTTTATTAAATTACAGAAAATTGCAGAGTTGGACTTTTTATCTATTTCTCAACTGAACATAATTGAAAATGTAGCCACGTATAGCATTGATTTACTAACAAACAATTTACATAATAAAAAAAAACATGATAAAATTAGATGCTTCTGTTGTGTAGGTCTGTGTTTGAACAGTCCAGACGATCAATTTAAGTGTTTCTATTAGTCCAAACTTGTGTTTTAAATTTTTCTGATGGGTTGGTGGAAAGGGTGGGTGCTGCCTTACATTATTTCACATATTATACCTTTTTATGCTGTCCTCTCTCCTCCAGGTATATGGTGTAGGTGAGCCCATAAGGAAATATTTTTTTCAGAATGTTTTTTTGGTGAACATAAACTGTCAGAGTGCTGGAAGTTGCCCACAAGGTGAAGGACGGAGGCTGCAACTCGCCTATAGGACCAGAGAGAGAGGTAAGAATGCAAACCTATAGCAAAAATACAATGTATTAACCATGGTACACTGAGGTCCTACCAAACTATTCGTACTTGTATTTGGGAGAAATTTCTTCTGTTTCCACACAGACACGTCATCTCCTGCAACCAACTGAACTCTGACTTTGTATGCAATGCGATAGTCATCTACAAGGCTGCTAAGGTCACAGTTGGTACTCTTGATCCCGGTGCAGCTGGCCACCACGGCCCATTCATCAGTGTACCTGTGGACAGAAAACACCATTCACAAACTGGAAGGAGCTGAATATCATAAAAAGATGATTTCAATAAAAGTTGATTCTCCCTGGCAAATCAGATGAATCAATGAGCACAAATAACAATGTAAGCGGTGTGAAGGAAAAAGTACAGAATGCTGTGAAATTTGAATTGCAAAATAATAGAAAATTTGTAAACAAAGTTGACACTGTAACTCTGAAGTAAAAGTCAAACATACTTTGCCATTTCTACATTGTACCGGGAGTTTGATGGGGCGTTCGCAGGGTGTCTCCAAAGTACTATTACCTCCCCATCCAAAATATTCACAACCAGTTGGTCAGGCTGAGGGACGTCCAGTCCTGCAATAGTAAATGGGGGAATTATCATGAATATGCAAAGTATTACACAATCATTTACATTTCTTTAAATAAAAAACAGCTTTATAGCATATGGTCGGAAGAGGAGACATTTATACTTTTTGATTCCAGACTGTAAAATCATAAACCTTGCTAAGTAAATGCTGATATGTTTTCTTTAGATTGAAGGATGTGGTTGAAAGAAGAAAAGGAAGTCTGGCTGACGAAAACACGCTGCGATCTTGAAAATCATTTATGGGATCTCTGATGATAATGACACTGTGTGCTTTCGTACAGTGAACAGAGGTTCACCCATTACCACTCTGTGTGCTTCATTCACCGTGGAACAGGACATTTTGTGATAAACTTCCCATGTAATTCTCTTTTTTTCCACCTGATGCCTTCATGATGGAAACCATATTGTAAACATAGGCTGAGAAAATAAATTTCATTGTAACAACTAAACATTTTCCAGAATGTCTGTATTTGACGTACGGTATTTCACAAGACAGTCACAATTCCAGTCATGTGAAATTCATGTGAAATTCACAAAAGTGAAGGAAAACCACAGCAAAAATAATTTGAATACAAAACAGGATAAATAAAAAGATAAGACTGAAGATATTGTGTAATAAAAAGTGTTAATTACCTGACACACAGTTTATGTAGACAATCAGGAAGACAAGAAGCGGTGTCTTATTGCTCATATCCATGTCTGGTATCTGGAGAGGTATTGTCATTCAGTTATAATCCACGCAGTAGCCACCAAAGAAGCCCTTATTCCAATCATCGGTGAATGACTGATGTGGTGTCTGTTCATCTGTGGAAGAAATAACAAGAGGCAGATTGTTTTTGCCTAATTTTTTACATAGATCTCCCAAAATATCTTCCACTCTTGCTCAACCCCCTCCCTCTCGCATGATGCACTTCCTGTTGTGACGGCTCAGTGATGCTGCTGCTAGTTTCATCCCTCCCTTCTCTTCCACCAGACGTTTACCTTCCTCTTTTGCTTTTTCTTTTCCTCTTTCCCCACTCTCAGTAGGTTAATGGTGTACAGTGAACTGCTCGGCTCTACGTGGCTCAGAGACAAGAAAAGCGAAGTGTTTAGGGATTCCCCTTTCGCTTTTTGTGATTGCAGGCAGAAGTTTGATTAGAGGGGTATTCTGTTGCTTTAAACATAATTTTTTTAAACTTTTTAGTTTCCATAATGAAAAACATACAATCCGCAGACACATATTGTCTTTATTTGCTTCTGTTTAGTTTGTGTGTGCGTGCCTTTTTGAGTACAGCACATGTATTTTGATCTTTTCCTGTGATAGTCTGTGTCTGTAAAACCTCAGTTGTGGTTGGCTGCATTGCAGGTGGTTTTCGCAAAGAGCAATGGTAGAGCTGGCTGAGAGAAGGACAGTAAAAATACACATTTATTCTGGGGTAATTTGGATGAATATGTTTGACATGTGTTACGACCGGCTCAGGAGTCGCAACATAAGGACTGACACCACATCAAGTTAGATTCAACAACCACCGCTGTCAGTTTATTTACAGGACACAAACAAACTGTCAGGTGCAAATCCAACTGCAGACCAGGGTCTGGTGCCAGGCAGATGAGAGAGAGAGTGAGAGCGGAGCAAGGAGGCACTTATATAGGTAACCCACGTCTTCATCCAGGTGCCCTCAATCACTCGTTGGGGAGCTGCACCTAGTTCTCAAAAGACACAGAGTACACACACATGCACACACACACACACACACACACACACACCCAAGCACAAACATTCACAGCAGGACATAGAACCATACGTAACACATGCAAAACAAACATGAAAAAAAAGCAAAACAGGTAAACCATTACTTGATTTGTGACATAAAGAGAGGCAGGTACGACCTTTTTAAAAACTTGGGTGGGATATCTGTATCTCAATCTATGGTATTCACAAACCACAGTGACCTTGGAACTTTATCTTTAAAACTCACTTACTTTGAAACAGATCAGTTTCACATTTTGTTAGACTTTTTAGAAAGGAAATGAATGATATAAAGGTTATTGTGGGTGGATAAGTATGATGTTTCGCAAATTACTCATAAATGTCATCCCACTGGTCACCACAATCATTTATCCAAGGACCATTGTCTGAGAAATGCACTTTCATGTAATGAATGTTAATATGTGCAAAGCTTCAACCAAGGCCTAAAATGTGCACGTACTTTTTTCCCCCTCCTGAGTCCTCTAGATACTGCTCTATAATAAATCTGAAACTACAAGATGGATTTCTAATGCAATTGCACTAAAACTAAAGGGAGGTTTACAGTTGGATCAACTGTCTCACTTGTCTCTTCTGTTTACATTACAACAGTTCCAGTCTTTAGCCAGGTCTCTCACATGACTGTGTTTGGCAACTAAATACAATGTTTACATCCTCCCGAGACATTTGTCTCATCATGAAAAGACCAAACTCTTGATGTTTGAATGCTCACCTAATTTCCTTAATCAGTCCCATTGAAACTGCATTTAAAGTTGTTGGCATACTGTACATATAATACAGCCGCTCAAGGAGGAGAAGTCAATCATTAGTTGATAATTTGATATACTTATATATATTTGTTTAAACGCTTATACTCTAATACTTGGATTTTTATACCTTATTTCTGAGAAATCTCGTTTCTCTTAATTATAACCAAAACTGTCCACACAGTTCCCCTCTCTGTTTCTCACCTCCCTGTCACATGAGACTCTTCAAGTTTTAGTTCCTGGTAAATGCAAACACACTCATGAATCTATATTGCTGGCGTCATCTTCTGGTTTCTGTCTGGCAGACGGACAGAGACCTACTGAGTGAAACTGAACTGTGGGACGCCATTTAAATGTCAGAGATCATCTGCTGGTGTTCACAAGGGGGAGTTTTTTCACTTTGTTTTCACTTGATACGTGAGGAGTGGATACATGCAGATAGGAAGACTGTATATGATATCAACTTCTAGTTGTGTTACAAGGTACACACATCTTCACATTGAATCTTGTGGTGCTTCTCATAAGAATGATCATATTTAGATAGACCCACACAAAGACTGACAGTTTGCCTGAACTTTAAAGGTCTTGAAATCCAGTTCTGTATATCAGTATTCTGATATTATGAATTACTTAACATGCTTAAATGCTTAACAGTCATGGTTATATATTTTGGGGAGATATTACTTTAATGTGTGTTATAGCACAGAGTTGTGACAAAGTGGAGAGGGAGATTAGAGGATGATGTGCTACAAAGGTTGAAATCTGGGACATTGTGGTTGTGTGGTTGTGTGGTTTAGTCTAAAGTGGCAAAGTGGTCTAAATGGTCTAAACCGTTTAGACCATTTAGACCACGATGCCACTTCAATACCCTGTATTCATAATTATGTGCTGTTTCGTATGTTGTATATTCACAAAAATCAGGCGCTCAGCATCAAGTCAATAGAGGCACAGGTCCCCCTTATCACAAAGCACCCACCAGCTAAATTGTTCCTGATAAGTCCAATATATTGTGTCAGGATGAAAGATGCAGGAAGAGCACACACTGAGAAGCTACTGTAAGCGTTGGCAAGCTTTCAAAGGGCTAGAGATGTAGACTCTCAAGTGACTATGTGACTAGTGAATATACAAAACTAGAGAGGCATTAGGGGCTGAGAGACGAAGGTAGTGATCATTCAGGAAGTAAATCTAAAAATGAGCACGGAGGGAAAATTAAGAAATCAGAGGAACGCTCCAAAAGCAGCATCGGAGATCTGGTTGCGCAAAGGAATTGCAGTGTGAACGCCCAAGATGTGTGTAAGTGTGCAATTCACAGATTGAAAGCTAATAGTATTTAAATGTAGTAGTAGCTAATAGTAGTTAAATGTACTAATAGTAGTTATATGTTAAAGGTTTATGCTTAGTTTCTCTGTTCTACTTTGTTGTCTTTAATGTCCTTGTTCATTTGTATATTCCATGTATGTTGAGAGCAATGTGTAAAGCGGAGTCAAATAAAGCTGATTCTGATTCTGATCCTGATAAAAACCCTCAAAAAGGGCCACAAATGAGTGACACATTTAAAAATGTGAACACACATTGATCATTATCTTTATTTCCTGGATTCAATGACACAGCTTTTCTTTTCTGCAGCATTTCCTTGTACGGCCTATGAGCATACTGTGAAATTTACAGATAACACATACTGCATTAAACTGAAATAATGTAGAATTGGATTTTATGGGAAAACAAGTCAAGTTCTCTCTCTGTGGCGAAGAAGATATTTTGGTTCAGGGACCTGACAGCTCAGCTGGTGTCATTTGAGCCACCTTGGAGCTCGACACTGTGAAACAAGCTTTGACAGTCTCTGTCTTGCACAAAACCCGTCTGGCAGGTGGGAAACTGGTGTACTGGGCACGCCCATCTCTGTGAGCAGAAAAATGAAGGTCTGAGAGAATGATAGTTGCTGGAAGTGGGAGGTCTTAGGCAGGGAAGGCAGACCTACCTGTTGTTGCTTGGATGAAGGTCAGTAGAGTAGAAAGAAGAGGAGAAGAAAATAAAAGGGAGAGTAACCGTGTGGAACCACCATGCTGTAATCACTGTTTGGTGACTGAGTAAACGTCTAGGTGTGAAAAAGCTACACCCACCTGCACTCACCTCCACTCGCCACTCTTTGCTGACCTGAGTCTGATGGCAAAGAATGACCCGGTAGGTTCTTCTTTTGTCTTTCTCTTATAACACAAAACTCCCTCTTCATGCTAAAGTGTGTCTCTTGTCCTCTCCTCTGACTTCAACTTTCCTCAAATCAATAGTCAAACTTCCTGCTTGATCTATACTCACCTATCATGCAGACTCTGAATGGTGGCTCTTGGTCTATTTACCTCCCTCTCTGTGTGCTCTTTTTGAGTTTCAGTGTATTTATTTGTCTGCAAACTTGTGCTGTTCATTGCAGTGGTTATAGGCATACCTCAGAGGTTTTATTTGTTTAAATTTACCTGCCAGGCAGCAGGGAGGAAGATATTTTGAATATAGCTTTCATCTAAACCAGCTGGGTTCTTTCTTAAGTTTCTATAGGGCAACACCTTTACACTTGCTTGAAACTCTTTAGACTACAAGACTTTTTATTTTATTTTCACATTTTTGACAATGCATCTTTAATCCAATTAATCCTATTGGATCTAATAAACCAATTGGTGTTCATATTGGTTAATTTGTTTAAGAATTATAACATTTGTGTCCACCTATTCTGGAAAACTTAGTCTTTTAGCTTATCTAAAAAAATCCAAAATTCGTATCTATATTTGGAGATAATGGGATTTTCATTGAATATCTAGCTTTGTTTTGGTTGCATTCAAGCTCAGTTCACTCAATGCTCTTAAGAAATACACTGATCTGACTTGTATCAGCCTTGATTTCTTTTCGACCCTACAGACAAACATGAAGGGACACTTTAGTTTCCAGTTTCAAGTCGGGTATCTTTGTAACTTTATATTTTCATAGTTATTGTCTAAGTAAAATACTGACCTTTCAAATGTGAAACCTCTTATCTTTTAATGTTTTTTCCAGTCTTTCTCCATGATAATGGGCAATAGGCAAACTATGCAAGATGATCCAAGTACAGTACTCTGCCTTGAAATATGATAAACCTGCTCCTCCACCTATTTCAGCTCACCCATTTTCAATTAAGTGGGGGGTGTGCTGCCAGTAGGTGTATTTTTGAAACTTGATCAGCGGTGCAGTAGAAATGTCTTATGGAGCACCTTTTGTAGCGAGTCCATCCATAGCCAGTGTCACCTCAATAGGTTAATCCCTTCCTTTTTGCAAACATTTTTTAAGAAGATGATGACAAATGAAGAAGGGTCACAGCAGCTCATTGGCCATCCTCATTGGTTTTGGGAAACTAAATCTTGGCTTTCCCTGCACTAGCGGTGAGGTTAAGGCTCAAGACTGCCCAAATCAAGACTAATGTGACTGTTTTAAAACACAGTAACAGACACTGATTATGTCAAACCTCTGTTATGATGTCGAGCAACAAATGTTAATTACAAAAAAGTTTTTCCTCCTATGACTCGCCATGAACTTCCTTGTATTGTAACTTTCCATAAATGCTTGGGTGTCCAGGCCACAATGTGGACAAACAAGTTTAGTCATAAAATATTTTCCATTCCTAACATTCCAAAGTTGCATTCCACATACACAGCATAGCGCTATAATAAGTGCGTATAGCAAGTGTAGAGTTAAATGTATTTTCTCAATTTAAATTTAAATTAAAGAATTAGTTTGACATTTGGGATATATGCTTATTTGCTTTTTTGCCAAGAGTAAGATGAAATAACAAAACCTCTGTCACGTTTGTACGTTAAACGAATAGCTAGAGCAGCAGCCGGTTAGCTTAGCTCACAAAGACTGGTATCGTAACCAAATCCAGCATCTCTAAAGCTAACTAATTAACACGTCAGATTTCGTTGTTTGAACTCAGACACAAACTTACTGTGCCTGGCCAAAATGTATTGCATACAATATTCCCCAGTAACACTGTTGTTTATGTCCAGATAAAGTAGTGAGCTTTAGAAGTGGCGGTGTGCAGTTAATGCTAAGCTAACCAGCTGCTTGCCCTATAGCGACATAGTTTGCACAAAGACACAAGAGTGGTATCAACCTTCTCATGTAACTCTTGGCAAGAAAATAAATAAGTGCATTTCCTAAAATGTCAAACTATTTCTTAGAACAAATTTGTAACCTAAAAAAGCTAGTTCCTCTTTACCTAATCACTGACTCTTCTGGACCCTATTCTTTCATATTCATGGCAGAATGACAGAGATACACAGATACCATTGGTAGTCTTAGAGGCCATTGTTTATTAACCAGGGAGAGAGTCTGACTCACCTGTTTATCATCAGTCATTTACAGTGAGCTCAAGTACTGATTACATTCTTTGTCTCGAGTTCTTGATATTGCTACTAGGAGCTGTGAATCAAAAAGGGCAGAGGAGATAGCATGAACAGAAAAATGAGGAAATGAACCTGATCTTTCAGACACTGTTGCCGGAATACATCACATGTGTCTTTTTGGGTAAGGTTGTTACCTAGGTGTGGATTTAAACACATGCTTGATAATAGTGTTAGGATTGCATGGAGGACAAAAGCCTATGCTCAGTCCTGGGAAACAAAAACATGCAAATGATTTGCTTCTTTTGTCTTTATTGTCCGTCTAACTAAATCATTATACCTAAATATAGCATTGTGTCTTGTTCCCAAGGGCAATAGATGACACAATGGACAAAGACTCCACATCACATTGTGTGTTTTTAATAAGGGATTTATTTAACCCCTCGCTAGTTATTTACTTTCCCTCCGCCTTTTCTGTTTTTCCTCACAGAACGATCCCCCTCCTTCCTATTCTGTTGCCGTGCACACCCAGCCCCCCCTCAGGTCCTATGAGGAGGTGGTGTATGGCGTGGGTCCAGGCCTGACACCCTCCGCCTATCCACAATACATCCCCCAGTATGGACCACCTGTGGTTGTTACCCAAGTCCAACAGTCAAGCATACGTGAGTGATATTCACAGCTCATTTCCCTCATAATACAATGGATGTAGGTGTAGGAGCAAAACAAACGGAGACTGAGTTGTCCCAAGGATTATTAATGTGTGTTTGTGTATTTGTTTGTGTATTGTCTGTTTCCAGCCCCCAGCAGAAAGAGGAGGAGATACTGCGATGGTAATGCCCAGTGTTACGGAGGGTCAGGGGGAACTTTACTGGTGCTCGGGCTGCTGGCACTGGCCATCTGGCTTGGAGGTATACTGTGCTTATCCTTACAGATCACTGGACATTGTCATTAACATTCATTTGCTAATCTAATTCCTTCATATTGCAACTGCAATATTACCCAATATTATTGTGAATAATAATATTATTATTCACAATATTTCCTGTGCCCTTGTAGTTTTGATAACGATAGATTTGTTTGCATTTTGTGGTTTTGTTTTTGATAAAATGCATACTTTAAAAAGGGATTGTATGATGGAACAAAATGACTTTATTGCTGGTATATAATGCTTTATTTAGACATTAAAAAGAACAATATTGGGTTGGCAGCTTCTTAAAAATATGTTTGCAGTACCCTCCTTTAATATCCCTAAACATATAACCGTTTTATACAGTTAGCCTTTTATTAAGTAAGCCTGTTTTTCCCCCATTTCCATAGATCTTTGTTGGCATTTATAAAATATTGGTTGTCTATTGAATTGTAAAATTGTTATACAAATTTGATTACCGTGGTAAAGTAGTTATAAAGATTGAACGGATATTCATTAAGTGAGAGAGACGGAGGTAATGTATTCATTTAAGTTGCATTTTACTGTTCCTATTTTATGTCAACATAGTTTTCGTTAATTATAACAATAAAGGCACACTCTACCTCTCCTCATCCACACTCATTACTACCCCAACGACAGTTCGTTATGGCACCCGGTTGGCAACAGCAGCAATCCTCAACACAGAGCCTAGTGATGAGAAAGATGAATATCTGTCTTTGCCAAACTCTGACACCTGCCCCAACAACACTGTCCTATGTGATGGAATAAGTGACTGCCAACTGGGCAGTGATGAAACAAACTGTGGTGAGTAGGCACCTGTACACACACACACACACACACACACACACACACACACCCGTAGACCTTACCAGAACCAGACTTACAGATGAAGAGGTATGAGTTGGGATCTCATACATAGGTTTGGTGATGGGGATAGTATTCTATGGTAGGCTTGTGTATTTAGTATGCTAAGCTAATTTCTTTCACTTTTGATTTTTGCTTTTACTATAATCGTTTATAGTTGCAACAGCAGCAGCACACAGGCCAAAGACTCTACATTACTGCTGCATTGTGCATAACCCAGTGAAGAGTTGAGTTGAGTTGTCCTCTTTCTTTTTTTTTCCTCCAGTGAGGTTTGGCAAGGACAGGAGTCTGCAGGTCAGGACATCACAAGATGGCCGCTTCCAACCAGTGTGCTTCAAAAACTGGAACAAGAGATACGCCGACCTGACCTGCACTCAACTGGGATTTAGAGAGTAAAGAATGATCACTCATAACTCAATTATAGGGTTATTTTGTCAAACATAACTGGAAGTGTGCTAAACAACATGTAAAACAGCAGCAGATTTCCAACATCTAAATATTTATAACCATTCCCCATCATCATTCGGAGCTAGCTCAGGCTTCAATAAAGGAGGGATTTATCCAGTCTTTTTGCCGGACCCAAATTCATCAGCAAATAGCGAACATGTGGGCTTCTGTCTCCAACCTGTAATTTACCCACTGAGATCCATCTCATTTCTCCTCACCTGCTGCTGTGTTTATGGTTGAATTGATTCTCCACAGGGTCTCCCTGGGGTGTCTCAGTGTGACAGAAGCAGAATGAGTTTCCAGACTCAATCACGCATTGTTTCAACAAAATGATCTCTGTATGTGCAAGTTTATCTGTTTAGCTTTCTGAACTACGTTTCCCTTTATCTCCAGGTCCTATGTCAGCAAAGCAGTTACATCCCAGGACTCCATTGGTTTAACATTGACTGACAGCTCATCTTCCCATATCCAGGGTCTGGTTAACGTCAGGTAAACAATCTAGTCCTTTCTTGGGCTGTCCTTGACCAAAACAATTATTACACCCGTGCTTTTTTGACAGATCTGTAAAACTGAGTTTCTCCACAAAAAATGACAGAAAAGCACAACTTTATATCATGTGTTTGCCAGAGATGATAAGTCTTCAGTGTGAAAATGCACAAAGAAGGACTAATCGACAAAAGAAATCATAGTCGACTAAGACCAAAACGACCGATTAGTCGATTAATCGACCAAAAGGGGGCAGTCCTAGTCCTTGTCCCGCTTATGATCATTCCAATATCTTTGTTGTTTGTGGAAGCAGTTAAAAACATATTACCCCTACAGGCTAATTATCTGCTTTTTATTTATTTTTAATACTACAGAAAACAGCAGAAAGGTGCACATTCGATTACTGCATGTACTTATGATAACTGACATGTTTATCTCATTACGTAGCCAATCCTGTCCAGACCAGGAGACTGTCTCCCTGCAGTGTGTGGGTAAGGAGCGTCCATCTGTTCCTAAAGCCATATGTCACACACAGTCGCTCTCTCTTCCTCTGTCCCTGTCTTACACACACAGTATAACTATGACTGCAAATCCAACTATTTAAAGAAATCAGTACTTGATCAATATCACTTGACATTACTGTAGTATGTTTTTGATCATTTAGAAAAATTATGAAATTACTTGACTTCTTTGAATCTTAAATCTAAACTCAGAGACCTCGGAGTTGGGGTGACAAGGTTAAATATCAACAATGACAAAACCAAGACTGAGATACCATATCCAAAAATATGGCAAATATGGAGTGTAGCATGCAAGCTAGTATGTGGTATAGTCCTGGCACCGCAACACAACATATCCTTTCAATCATTACCTAACCATCAGTGCTTTGTGTTGTGCTTTAGATCTTTTAAAACGTGTCACGTCTAAACAAAAGAATAGTAGCCCCCTTTGTTTCGTAAAGTTGTAACAATGATCATTCAATCACCACCATTTCACTGAAACTCACTAAACATTAATATTGAATTATCTCTCAACCTTATTTTAGGATGTTTTAGCTGTTTCTTCGGTATTGTACAGTATCTAACATTGTCTTCTGTTCCCAGATTGCGGTCGGCAGGAGTCGACATCCCGGATTATTGGGGGCACCGTAGCAAAGGTGGGTCAGTGGCCTTGGCAGATGTCGCTGCACTTTAGAGGATCCCACACCTGCGGAGGAGTCTTGATCTCTCCTGACTTTGTGCTGACCGCTGCCCACTGCTTCCCAAGGTGACTGACTGCATGAGAAAATCTGTCTTGGCATATTTCCTACAACTTAATCCATGGATTTATGTGTGTTTATTTGTGTCTCAGTATCCATGCTGTACATTGTAAGCTCAAAACTGCATATTGTTGAACTGATACATTTTATAATTTACAATGCAAAGATTTCGAGTCTTCGCTGCTGAAAATATAAGCACCATTTCCATGGCGATATGAGCCTATTGGTTTCCATTGAACAGTATCTTTCTTTATTACAGCAGCAACTCTTTAGCTCTCTTGGAGAGAAACTGGAAAGTGTATGGTGGAGCTGTGTCTCTGGATCTACTACCTGAACCCTTTTTGGTTGAGAGGATCATACTCAATGAGAACTACAACAGCAAAACTAATGACCAGGACGTCGCTCTGCTTAAACTTACATCTCCAGTTAGTTTCGATGGTTAGTCACATCTTCACTTTATGAAAACAATGTTGATGTTCATCCTTCCTTCATAGCTGAGGCTGCGGTCAGAATTCGGTTTTAAAGTCAGCACCTGGTTAGCTGTCATGGTCTAAATCAGATGCAGCAAGAGAAGAGTCAGGAAATGCAACATCTGGAAAAAACAATACAGAGTGACTGCTTTTGAAATGTTTTTCTTTTGCTCTTCGGTCTTAGCTTTTAAAGTACTGAGTCCACAGTCTGTGGCAAAAACTGTTAATCTGATTTGCCCAGCGCTGTGTGTTTGTGTGGTGGTGTGTTTGTACATCTGTTTACAGTACTATCCTTTTAAGAACACAAGGTTGCTGCTGTGTTTGCTAAAGTTAAACATGTATTTTTGTGTTTTCCAGCTAATGTCCATCCGGCTTGTCTGCCAGCTTTTAATGAGCAAGTTGACAATGGAAGGAGGTGCTGGACCTCAGGTTTTGGCACCACTGAGTTCGGATCAGGTAAACTGGAATATGGAGCTGAGTTTACTAGAAATGTAACAAATGATATAATAAGGTTTACAGCTTGGTTTATTGGATCAGCTTCCACTGTAGCAGTCATTTGGTCTGCTTTAGGTGCATCTGCATTTATTTCTTAAAAGTGTATGTCCTTGTTAATTTTCTACTATTATAATTGTTCCATTCTACAGAAGCCCTGTAGATAACTGTATGTTGTAAAAGGTTGGTCTTGGGTCTAAGGATAACTAATTGTTGTTTACCCACTTACCGACTGGAATATGTACGGCTACGTATTTGGCCAGAGTTAAACAATAAAGCTGAAAAAGGTTCAGGTAACTCTTAAAAATATAACTTTCCTTATGAAAACAGGCAAACAGAGATGGTCAGCTGCATATAGAGTAAGAATGAGTAACACTTGACCGGATCAGAGCACACGTGCATGTTTTCCAGAAAGCAAGAGCAGTCAGGCAGTAGCCAAATAACAGGCAGATCTACTGTCATCCCAGGAAGTACAGGCAGAAGAAAAGTCTGGACCCCTAAGGGAACATGGATGATTTATCAGAGAGTAAATAATGGCTGCCCTCTATATAGTGAGACTGATAGTGAATGAGATATAGATGGACCTAAAACTTTATAATGGCTGATGGGCAGGTGCAGAATGACAGTAAAAAAACACAGGAAATAAGAATGCACCCGATTAATTAGAAAAGCTGGAGACAAAAGAAGAGAAGATATGACAGTGGACTATGGCAGTTTCTATATTTATTAATCAACCAATCCTTTGCTTGATTAATACATTTGTAAATAATAATAATGATATGATAATAATAAATATAATAAATTTGTAAGCTCAATGTAAAGTTTCCCGTTTATTCAGTCAATATTTTTGACATATTGTAGAGCCTTGATTTTAAACTTAATTAGCTTTTTTTTCTTTTTTCAATATAGGCACTGTCTCCAGGGAACTGTTGGAAGTGACTGTGGACATCATTAGTACACGAGTGTGCAACAGCCGCAGTGTGTATCGAGGCGCCGTGACCAAGCACATGCTCTGTGCCGGGGACCTCAACGGAGGCAAAGACTCCTGTCAGGTGAGCAGTCAATTACAAGGGACAGGTAATCAGATGAATATGCATTGTGCCTTTAACATCCAGCTAACTTCAGAGTAAAACTTATGTTAACTATGAACTATTACAGGGTGACAGTGGTGGACCTCTGGTGTGTGAGGGTGCGAACCGTTGGCACCTGATCGGGATCACCAGCTGGGGATCTGGCTGTGGTGGAAGAAACAGCCCTGGCGTTTACACCAAAGTCCAAAGTGTTCTGCCGTGGATCTATAGCAATATGAAGAAGAACACATGAACTAAATGAATAATGTAAGAGGGTGTGTTTGACATTCAAATGACTTAGATGCATTTAGATTAAGGCTACAGGTTTTCACCATTCTTCACACTTCCTGTGCCTACAGAAAGAGATCAAGAGCCATGGTGTCCCTTTGTCTCCTGCTGGCGGTCTACTCCCCCAAATCCCCCTTCCCTAATCAACCCTGCACTATGAAGTTGAGACATGGATGGATTCACACATAAAACAATGAATTAATGAGGAGATACTTAGAGACAGAAAATCACACAGGTGAACTGCTTGGTGGCTGTGATGTGTATTACCTGAACCTGATTATTGATACACACCAATCAATACACTGACTTCAGTCTTGCATTCTTGATTTTATTCGTCTGCCTCTTGGTGTCACAGTCATACAGTATTCTTGTGTTTGCCTTCTTTAAAGATGGCTGGCCCTTCTCTTATGTGTTCTGTGCCAATGAAACAGTCTACTGTGATCTCCTTTGTTCGTTTGAAAATGATACTCTTTAAAAATGATTTATGATTGTAGTCGTGGGTTTTTTTTCCCTCAGGGACGCATCTCAGGTGTTTCTATCGTGACTGTTGTTTCCCATATTGAAATAAAAAAGGACACTTTACAATCACTTTGTGAGGAAAGCAAGCAAGTGGACCCTTAACATAGTTTACTGTTCTAATGTGTGGGATCCCTGAGCATTAATCACTGAGCACAAAAATAAAGATGAAGGAAGATTCTTAGTTTGGAGTTAATCCATCACGAGCTGGCTTAATGCTGGGGATATATGATGAGAGAGAGAGAGAGAGAGAGAGAGAGAGAGAGAGAGAGAGAGAGAGATCAACGCAATGAAAAAGCAGACACTCCCTCCAGGAGTCACATTGTTATCCATCACATCTATTTTTCCAGGACATGTCGATGTGAGCAGTGTGCACATATTGGCATATGATAATATTTTGGAAAAAGCCTTCTGATAGCTGTCTAATTTTTTAGGGTGGATATCAGTTTGTTGACCAACTGCTGGAGAAACAAGCGGTAAGTTGATGTCATAGATGGTGTGCTTATTTTGTTGTGTCAGGAGGCGCCATAATAGCCACGAAAGACGGCTTGAAAGGGAACGCAAATTTTAATAATATTGATTTAGTATTAGCTAGTTTTGAGCACACAGTCCGTTGTAAATAAAACGATTTTACATTGATCACGCACATTTATAAGTGACATTAATTTACGCCAATTTATGCGTGCTGTTTGCAATATGTAGGCTCCACGCCCTTGGAGGTGGTCCGTGCTCGCATCAGTTTGCAGAGATGCCATTGCTTGTTGTTCATCAGTGCTATACATATATAATGAGGGTGTGTCTGCTGGCACTGATCACTATAACCTGGTTGCGCTGCAAAAAAAAAACAAGATTCACTTTCTCTCACTGCACGCCTTGTAACAGTAAATTGAAAACCAAATATCGGTGGTCGTGCGTGATGTCAAACGGCTATCTGAAGAAGAAAAGGACAAGGCGCAACAAGGCTCGTTTTTCTGCTCCATCAGGTGATCCACAGGTTGCGCGACGCACAAGTGGATGAATGCGCAGACGTCACGCATCGATTGTTGAATTAAAGGCTATTGTGCCAAATGTTTACATGATAATGGAGAGGTTATCGCTGCGTTATTGTGGTCGGTCTTTTTTGTCGGAGCGCAACACAGGTAACAAAAGCCACCGAATTTACAACCACTACCCCCTAAAGCTGATGTATTTAATTATGAAGGGATGTGTAGAGATTGTGTGGAAACCGACTGGAGACAAAACGTCTAGTTTGGACTTTAAAGCTGCGTGCCGCACCCCTCGCTCCTGTTTATGTGCGAACTCCATCCACCATTTCTCATTCGGCGCCAGAATATTTTTTAGATGCATGCTGTTACCATGGAGATAATTGGACACTATGGAACGACGCACCGTGTTGCCATGGGGATGTAACATCATTATGGTGACAGATATATAGGGAGTCAAGTTGTTGCTTTTTCCACTAAAGGTTATGGAGACCTGTGGCGTGACCTATTTACCTGCCCTACATTCTCTATTAATTAATGTTGAACAAATGCCCTTTCAATTGAAACGGGGACTTTTGCATTTAATATGTTTTAATACTTACTGTAGAAGCCCCAGGGTCATTGGTGACCAAACACATGTCCTGCACACACACACACACACACACACACACACACACACACACACAGACAGACACACACACACACACACACACATAGTGGAATGGGGAGATTTGGCACAATGATGCCAATCAACCTCACATTTTAGATCCTGCATTTAAAGAGATACACACGCATAAATACACATCCAACAAAACAGACATGCATATATATTGTCTCAGCAACACATACATTTAGAAAGAGCAGTATTTCACGTGAAGTTGCACCTGCCAGAATTACAGCGATCCGACCATGAAACATAAACAGCAAGCCAGGGAGAAGGACCATCATTTTATATAACACTTAATCTCTGTTATTGTGCAATTTGCAACAATTGAGTGATTTTGTGGGGTGTGGTCTCATGTAAAAAAAAAACACATACAATGGAAACTGCAGGCACATCAGTCATTTGAATATAGTTTTTATTTTGTGACCATGTCTACTTCTTTTCAATAAAGTCATCAGTCAAATTGTAATTTTAGAAGTTTGTGTCTCGTTGGTCTTAAGCTTGTCTGAGACTCACACATTTGCCAAATAGTATGATGTCAAAGGTTTGATCGATATGTTGTTCATGTCTCAGAGACTGGTGAGCACTCTGCTGCCATATAGTCCACTTTATCGTCTCACTGCTCCCGTTGCTCTTGGTTGTGTTATCTCTTTGATTGGCCTCTTCTTTATTCCACTCCCACATTTGCCTCACCACATTTCCTGACCTTCCTTTTTTAATGCGCTATGTATTGATGTTTTATATTACACAGGAAATGCTACTATCATACAACAGAGTGCCCTTCGACTGCCCTTACTCCTCAGACAGTGTCTGCATGCCCTTTGCCTGCACTCTCCTGCTAGACAATGTCTGTCCCTCTCTGCTCGTCTTCTATCCCCGCTGTCTTTCAGCCTGCCCTTTCCTTGTTTCCACATTACAGAAAACAGCCTCGCTGCCTGCTATTTCCTTGTCCTCCCCGAACAGATACAGTCATCCTGCCTGCCCATTTCTTGTCCTCCCAGACAAAGGGGAGCCTGGCTGTGGAACTTGATATTTGCTGAACAATAGAGCAGTTAAGGAAAGATGGAGTGATAACCGCTCAGGTGCCATGTATAATAGCGGGGGAGAGAAAGGCTGGCATTGAATAGCAGATTGAAACATTACATCTGGCAGTGCCATGGTGCCACACACCCTAAAGGATTCTCACAGGAGAAGCGTGTGACACTGACCCACTGAAAAGAGATACATATTACATCCTATCAACCGTTTTATTGTTTACTGTGATCTCATTATTTTCTATATTTATTTGAGGTTTAGAAAAGTACATGTTTTAACAAATATGAAATAAAATAGAGCCAAACTGATCACGTTATTGGTGTATAGGAAGAAATTGTTGTCCATAATTGCTAACCCTACTTGGTTACATTTCTCTAACCAACTTGTTGAACATATCTCAAGGTATTTTGTTTTGAAGGATGAAATTCTCTGATAACTTCTAAAGTGAAATTACCGTCAATAATCAATGCAAAACTTCTCTCAAATTGAGTTTTGTATCGCTTAAAGATCTGCTTCTTTTGTCTTTAAAAAGGGGTTAGGTATTATGGTGTGAATGGACGTCCAGCGTTTTGAGTCTAACTGACTATCTTTGGTTCTTCCAGAACCAGTGGCAGTCGTCCAACATGCCACTCAACCCTGAACACTCACTGTCTTATACTGTATGTCATTAACAAGTGTCTTCATGAGAGGAGACACGATAGGGCATCATATATTCTGCCTTTCCATTAGTATCAGATTGACAGAACTATCTTTAACATTATTTAGGAACATTTCGTTAATGGCGAAGTAGCTGCCTGATGCACAATTCCAATGTTCTTTAAATGTAGTAATTTAGTATCCTGTGCTGATGAGAAAATGTCATAATAACATTAGAAACATCGTTTGAGAAGTGAGAAAATCATGAAAACATCATTATTGTGGGAACAGATTTCGTTCTGTTGTGGTGGCAGCATGAAGCTGCCGTATGAAGGGCACACCTGCCTTAGCGTGAACGGTTTTGCCGACTCTGGTATTCAATCTGGATCAGTTTATTATGTATCTGAAGTTATGTATAGTTTGGGCTCGCCATCAATCGTTACCTCAGATGTGAAAAAAGATGTCTCTTTCAAGATGTGTATATGTGATTTAAAAACTATATTGTCATATTGAATAATTCATATCTGGGTTTGGTCTTAACTAGACTTTAAAAGTGCCGCTCTGAATAATAACTTATTTTTTTATAACACGTACTCAGTCTTCAGTGAGAATGAGAATCCTCTCTGAAATTCTCTTTTGTCACCATATTCATGAATGTTTGATTAATTTATTATTACAACCAACTAAATACCCCTCAGCTCAGCCCTCCCCTCCCTAGCATTTAGGAGAACTACGGTGGCCTTCTGGTAGGAAAAGGGTATCTTACGGATTTTAGTACAACTAGGGGCTACTCTTATCAATACTCGGTTCTTCTATATTAGCAAATAATTGTTTTGTAAAATGTATGACATCCATCAATATCAGTCATACCTCCTGTCTTCTGTCCTAGCAAAATAATCTTTTGCTTGTGTAAACATAGCAATGGTGGCAGCCAGGTTTCACTTTTGTTTAACATGTTTACAAAAGTATTGATAAAGTATTGGCTTTTTATTTGCAAATATTTTATTGCACGTACGGTAACAAGTGTAGTTGCCGTCAACTTGAGTAT
>NW_022280054.1:2038290-2056585 GCF_004355925.1 Anarrhichthys ocellatus | reverse complement strand
AATGTGACAGAAGATGACAACAGAGGAACGAAAGAATTATAAAACACACCCCCCCCCCCCCCCCCCCCCCCTAAATGTTACACACTGTCCCTTTAACGATTCAGTCCAACCTCACATAGGGTTTATTTCCATTTTAAGATTAGATGCCATTAGTCTAATGGATGCCATAGGCCTTCGGTTCCTCTGTTGTCATCTTCTGTCACATTATTTCATAAAAGTCCTTGTTAGCAGTCTGTTGCTCGATGACTCACAAATTAAATATACGAAGCGTCAACATACAAACCACAACTGGGCAGGAATGCTACCTCGGTAGCTTTGCTAATGGACTCATTTAAGTGCACTACATGTCCTCTACAACTGATAATCACTGAGACAGTCAGATGACATGTAGGCAGACAGGTGGCACTGTCAGACAAGAGTGGTAACGCCTGAGTTAAAGAAAACTTTTGGACTCGAGAGCTTTATACAAATGCGTCCATGGCCTAAGAATACATGTTTTACCGTAGATTTGTCAATTTCTATTATTTCACTGTGGAGATTAGACATGCCTCATCAAATATATTGCTGTCAAATCTTGTTCCCCACCTGTATTCGCCTATATTGAACAATCACTCTCAATACTCCCTGCTAGTGCCGGCATTTACTTACATTTAGAAAAGCCAGCTTTCAACGACAGGAGGGAGACCTAAAGGTTGATGTATAATAACTACATCACCAGACACTTTGTTTGCACTGCAGATTTTGGTGGGGAATTATACTGCTCATAGATATTGATTTATGACTTGTTGTTGCCACCAAGTGTGCATTTGTAGAATTGTTACATTTAGTAACACGTTCACAATGAGAAATCAGTACCTTTTAAAAACCTGTCTTTTAGGGAGTTTAATAAATGTTGAATACACATTTACTTACTCTATCTACACAATGTTTCTTATGTTCAGATGTAGTGCTTTGACTTGCCAAAACAAAACCACAACACTTTGATCACAGTTTAGTAGCAGATATTATAGGGGGGGGGGGGGGAATAGGGTGTTTTGAGTTGGCCGTGAATATTTTGTAGTTAAGTTAGACATAAATGGTTCATCTTCACATTTTATAGGGGACGCAATTGGCATGTGTGCATTAAATAGCCTCCATGAAAATAGGCCAAGGTTGTGAGATGTCCACAGGGAGGCAAGAGTAATCTCTGCCAGGAAAAGAGAACATGTATGCAGGCTTTGAACGTGGATCGTTGTGATATTGAATGTGTGCTAGTGTGTGTGTGTATAAACGTTATGTGTATATGTGTTGATTGTTTCAGGGGAATATATGCTGGTGTAGTGTAGCTTCCTAAAACAGACCTCTTTCACTATATTTTTTTTCATTCCCTCTCACCCTCCCTCTTTATTACTCTATGTCAACAGTCGCCATGGAAACTATTTTGCTCTTCCTCTCTTCACTCCTGGTGTGTGTGGCTGGTAAGTACCCCCCCCCCCCAACTCACACAAGCACCCACATACTCGCATACAAACACACAGGCTTGAACACACCAATTGTCCATCGGGAGGCAGTGTTGCGTCAGGGAGTGACGTTACATGAAAAGGCACTCTCTGGGTGTGGGCTCGTAGCAAAACATCAATTACTGCTTTGGAGCTTCGTGTGCGGGTTTCACAGGTTTGCTGTGTCACTGACTGTGCGTGTGAGGTCTGCCTATAGTGTATGATTAAATGTAAAACACATAAACACATGCTCACAGTTACACACTATAAATAGATGATGAAGCTTGTGGTAGACAAAGCAAAGATAGAGAAATACATAGTGTTGACATATTTCTCACTCACAGTCTCCCACTGTACCTGATTTCCTGTGTTTCTCCTTTTTCCTTTTTCCTTCCACCCTCTGACTCAAACCACTTCCTCCTCTCTTCGCTGCCTCTCAGCTTTATCAGAGATCAGTGAGCAGCGTGAGTACACTTGATGTCATCTCTAATGGGGTCACACGCTGTCCGAAAAGCCACATTGGTGGCTCCATTGGTTTCCAGATCAAATCAGACCCTTATGGATTGCTCTACTGCAGCGAACAGTCAGATGTATGGATTAAACCCAAGAATGACCAGATCCAACTGTGTTGATTTTATTATTTTATAGATTGAAATCATTGTTGAAGAGATGAGAGTGGTTATTTGGTAGGAAAGAGAGCTGCTAAGGAATCTGTAATATATTAATGTATGTACATTATGTATATTTATACATAACAAAATATATGAACTAGTAATGCATTGAGGGTTTGCTATAGCATTATTTTTTCAAACTTTATAGCCAGACAAGTATTTGACAAATGAACTATGGTTATGGTTGAGGTCTTTTACAAAGTCGGTGAAGGGTGACTCAACTCTTTACCTTTAGTACAATGCCCTTCACTCATGTTGCTGATCAGGAGGGAGAGGATATGGGTTAGATGAACAATTTAGACCTCAACCACATTCTTTGGAAATAAACAGCTGAAATCTAATTGCTCCCCTTATTCTACCATACTACAATATTTCTCTCCTAGCTACCCACAGTCAAGTGTGGTCTAATATGATTGCAGAGGTTAGCTAGTCACCCCAAATCCCATTTGATTGGATGCATTTGTTTAACTGCCACCAAGTTCAAGATGAGCCATCAAAAATAATTTTACATTTTACAGGAAGAGGAATTATGTTGTAAAACTACTCAAAGAATACACATTCTGTATGGAGCATGAGATAAGGGAAAAATCAACACAGAGACACAGGATTACAATTTAGAAAATATATGTTTCATCTCACTTGTCTTTTGTTGTGTTTTTAACCAGATTGATCGAATCTGAACACATTGGTTCTAAATATGTGGTTTCCATTACATTTTTACAGATGACAAGGGGACAGTTGAAAACCCATTTGTTTATGGTAAGTTTAAAAAAGTCTGTGTTTTCTGTAAGCACCGGCCAGTGTCTACACATAAATATACCTTTTGCAATGAATAGCACATTGATTAAATGTCTTTCTCCTTCTCCTGTACCTCTCATTCTGTCATCGTCTTCTTCTGTAGACTATGAGAGCCTGAGGATTGGGGGATTGGCGTTTGCCGTGGTGTTGTTCACACTGGGCATTCTTCTCATCCTTAGTAAGTTGACCTCTCTCTGTGGGTATCATTTTATTATGTGTACAAGCACTCAATGCATTTGAGCGTTACAATCAAATTGAAAATTATTATCAGTAATGGAATGAATCATTATTACCACACTATGTTATTACTCCTTGTTTTCACAGTTTATTTTTATTGATTATAACGTAATATATTATATATACGTATATATCTTTGTCATCGGGTAAGAGTGAACCACTGTTAACAGTGATGACACAGACAATGCATCTAACTAATTAGACCTCTGATCAACACAGCTGATGATTTCTCAAATGTCTAGGTCGACGATGCCGCTGCAGTATCAACCAGAAGCCCAGGTATGTCAGTGTCCCTCTCTGATTAAAAAAAACCAACAAGCAAACAAAGCCTTTTGCAACGTCTTTTTTCATACAACATGATTTGAGTCATATGACAACCTGTGGATCCTCTCTTCAGGGCCCCCAGAGACGAGGAGGTACAGGAGGAGAACCTGATCGTCTCCAAGGGTAAGATGCACATTTTAACTCTGTCAGCTCCTTTCACCTCTGGCTCACCTCGAGACACACATCCATAATTGAGTTTCCCTTAAGGAGTGCCCATTGGACAGGGGAGGATGGGGGGCATTTGCTCTGTGTGCATGTGTCCGCACATGTTGAACTGTACTGTATGTGTGTGTGAGAGAGAGAGACAGAGAACATACAAGCTAAACTTGAGGTAACTGCTGACCTTTCTCCAAGGCATATCACAAGTTTGACTTCATACCTTCCAAGGTTTAAATTCACTTTCATAAAGTATAGAAATCAACCAGCAAACAGTTGTTGAAAACTTTGTCACCTTTACATTTTGTCAAAATTAGGTTATCATAACATTTAAGGGAAATTTCACCCCAAAATCAAAAATACATAGTTTTCTTACCTCTTACCTGTGCTATTGATCAATTTAGATTGTTTTGGTGTGACTGGCCTGGTTTTGGAGATATCAGCTGTAGAGATGTCTCCCTTCTCTAAAGTATAATCAGACCATATGGCACTCGGCTTATGGTGCTCAAAGCAGATCTTGTCGTGAGCGGTTTCATGGAGGAACTATTTTCTTTCAACCATAGTTCCGACAATGAAAACGATGAAACTGTTTCCAACAATATCTATGGAATAGTTTGACTAACAGGGTCATGTTGTACATTCGAAAGAAGGCAGACATCTCTCTGGCCGACATCTCCAAAACCAGGCATCTCACACCAAAACAATCTAGATTGATAAATACAGCTAAGAGGAAATGTATGCATTTTTCGATTTTGAGGTGAACTGTCCCTTTAATTGTAGTTTCAGCATGTAGTGTTTTAATATCCCTCCCCGTTGCATTTGAGGATGTTCCACCTTTTCAGATTTTCCCAGTTTTAAATGAAAGAAACTTTCAAATGCGACGTCAACGCTGTCGAACCGAAAGCTGATTGGTTCCGAGATTGCAATCGAATAGAATAGAATAGTAGAATAGAATAGAGTGAGGGAATTGAAACCTATAATTCAACAGTATTTGCACAAGTATTCAACTTTTAACTTATTTCAAAGGTTGAAATTTTAGAGAAGACAGAAAGAAAGATAAATATTCAGATCTTTTGCTCAAATTAAATTGGATATAACACACAAAAACCCACTTCACTTGTATTTGAGTAAATGTACTTAGTGGTAGACGGTTAGAAACAAAGCTCATAGTGTTTATTAGAAAAATGTCACAATCTTAAATATTGTGAGTATTACCAACTCTTAGTGAGTAGCAGGGCTGTCACTAGTCCTCTGAGTGATGGATGTAAGCGAATGACTGAGAGAGAGAAGGCCTGGAATTTTTAGGCAGGTTTAATGTTTTGCACCCGTGCTTTAACTAAATTGCTCACCTTTGACCTTTCAGCTGCAGCGGCTGCCAAAGAGACTCCAGCGGAGAACTGAAGCAACTCCACCGGACTGAGCTGCCTTCTGAAATGACCATGGGTGATTATTATAAGTGGTTCTATGGAAGGGTAACAGGGAAGTTATATGTTAAGAAGGGTAATATGTACTGTATATAAAATGTTTAGCCTCTGAGACAAAACCTTCCGCCCATTGTGCTCCATTGTGACCGTGCCAGTCCCTCAGTGCTCTTGTCCGTTCCTGTGCCTTTCTGTGACAGTCTCTCACTCCGGTTCTTTGTCTTAGCCAGTAGCACCTTCGACACCAGATTGTCTTTGAAGACTGAGAAGAGGTTTTAATGTTCTGTGGTCTGCTGTTCTTTGTTTTGTATTTATCTATTGCCTTTAGGTTTTAGAATACGTCAATATGTTGTTTATTTTGTCAACTGTCCTGGATAATGTTTGTCATATTTGGATTATAACATGTATGCATATATACTGTATACATATATAAGTATATATATAAAAATATCCTTAATTTAGGTCTACCATTGAATGGTTGGTTTGCGTGCACATGTGGGTATATAGTGTGTATGTCCTGTATGTATATATATATATATATATATATATATATATATATATATATATATATATATATATATATATATATATATATATATATGATTGTGTATATATATATATATATATATATGATTGTGTATATATCCCAAGTGCATGTGTATCTCTACATGTTAATGTGATGAGCCTTATATAAGACAATCTCAACTGCCACAGCTCTCTGACTGAGCACAGTAATAGTTTGCAGGTATCTGCATGAGCTCCTCCACTGCAGTGTTTTACCATCCAAGATGGAGAGAGCTCTTGCTTCAGCTGTCTCACTGCCTTTTTCTCCACACATCTACTTCATCGCTACGTCACTGGCTCCGCCAGGATTAAACTACTCTCCAGCAGACTATGATTAGTTCCCCTGCATACATTCTCTAGTTCTAAATCGACTAAGCCTGGGTCTCTTTCTTTCCTCTTCCTTGTTTGTCTATTAAATTGCTTGCTCAGTCTCTCTGATGCCATTATGCTTTGAGTGGCCATACAAGTATTACATTTTCTGAGAAAGAGAGAAAATGCTGAGTTTGAGAGAAGTGAAATGTAAAATTGACAATATCTATGTGCAAGACTACATTAACGTAAGCCAAATCATAGCGGGAGAACAAATGACCAATCCTTGTTGTGAATCTCCTGTCAGGTTAGGCTTTAATCAATCTTAAGTCGGAATGTTTCAAAGACGACTGCTGTACACTTAAACGCTATGTTCATTTTACGCATGAGGCCTTGTTGTGGTGCTACCTGTTTTGCTTTTGGCAGAAACAAATAAAAGTGTCTGACCATTCACATTAATGTGTTTTTGTGTTCAATTAGATGAAGACCAGACTTTAGTGTAAATCTTAATCACTTTTCTTTCAGAATTCTCTTCAGGGTCTTTATGCCTGAACATCTTAGCCTAGAAAAGCGGATTTCACAAGAAGCCCTCTAACAGCACTTGAAATCAATCTGATAATTTCCTATCAATGTCAGTCAAGGTTATGAGCTGCTACTTGGTGCTATGAAACTATATCAGAAAGTGTGTTCCTCACCAGCAGAGCCAGTAATGTACTGCTCATTCTACTACGATTCCAAAGGTTGGCTGATATACTATTTATTGGCATCAAAGTACAAACTTTATGAGACTGTGTAGATATGAAAAGAAGCGGCTATGACTGAAATATGGATGTGGGCGTGGAGAGGTGGTTTGTGTATGAGTGTGTGTGTGTGTGTGTGTGTGTGTGTGTTTGTTAGAGGGTGGAGCACCTACCTCTGGCACTGACGGGGACACACACACACCTGGGCAGAAGAAATATAGAGCCTTCAGCAACTCAGGTGAGCAAAAACTTAATTTCCAAAACAAAATGTTAAATTAGATGTGCAGGTCATACAAATAAATCAGTTGTGTCCATTTCAGATACCTATGAGTTGGTAAAATGATGATTACGATGTGAATCCATGTTTCTTTGAGATGTTAGATGATGTTAGATGGTCTATAACGTGTATTTCTATGTCAAAGAGAACTTATTGTCATTCTCACAATGCGAAGTTTAACTTTACTAGTTCCTCCATTGTTTAATGAGGCAACATATAAAAGCACACAAGTTCCAATTAATATGTCTTGTGAAAGTGGGTTAGGACAGACATTTCTCTGTTGTCATTGTTCTTGTTAATTGCACCCCATTGAAGAAATCTAATAACAGTGATTCATTGCTGCACGTTAGGGGTGGTGTGGTTATCTGCCAAAATCATTGCGTATCAATTCTGCATTATTAGCTGGGTGTTAGCTACTCTTCTTTGTCAAATCTATAACCTCTGTCAAAGTGTGCAAGGTTCAAGGTTAATGGTTATTGGAGCCGTAATATATTAATGAGTAACTGTCCCGGTATGCTCAGTGGTGCTTTGAAAAGGCCCAGAAACATAATAAATGAAAGCACTGAAGTCAACAATTCACAGTGGCATGCTTCAACACAAAGGAGACAGCAAGGGAAATTTTTCGTCTGTTAATCTGTGTAAGTTAATGATTATAGGTCAGGAGATGTAGATCAAACGAGAAGCTGGTGTGTGTGCGTGAAGGGTGCAGAGAGAAAGGGTGGGGGTGGAACGAGGATCAATATCGCCATTAGCCCGTTAAAGTTCTTAGTGAAGAGCAACGCAATCACTTTGGGCCGAAGTCTGTAGTAGAGGAACCCAGTGAGGCAATTTATCAGGGCATATAGAGTTTCCAAGCTTTCAACTACATCTCATCTAAAGTGAATAAGCCCATTTAAACGAGCCTCTACAAGTCTCAAATCTAATTTAAATGGAGGGACGATTGAAACCAAATCCACAGAAATATCCCTCCCTGCAAACAACAGTTTTGAGGGACCAGATTTGATGGTGAACACTTTTTTTGTCATTATTTAAAAACAAGATTAAAAAAAGATGCCATGGCTATCACCAGCTGCCACCTGCTGTTATCACCAGCCTTTTGTTAACTGTTTGCGTTATGTCCCTCCAGTTTTGTCAGCAGAACACACATACAGACCAGGCATCATGTCTTCTCAAGGTAAGCTACTCAGCGCCGGAACTGCTGATTATCTACGAACAGGAGAGACAGCCACTTTAATATGACAACATTTGAAGGACATAGTATTTGAAAGATCACAGCCATTCTTGTTTTTCTGATTTGGAGTTGAGCAACAAAAACGTACCTTGTTAGAGCAAGGTTGACTTATTAACTGCTAACTGTATTATGAGTAACATAAGCAAGCTGGAGTCCAGCAGCCTCAGTTAAGGCTCACCTTCTCATTTCAGCATACAGCAAATAGCTCATGCTAGTGGCACTGCACATGTGGCAATATCGTGACAAAGTTACAGTGATGGGTGTTATTGCCTTTATTCGTTGGAACATTTGTAGTTCTAAAGCTGATTTGCAGCCTATCTCAAACTAACCCGAAATAGCATGCTGTCTGTGTGGAAAAACACCTGCAGGGAATGGACTAATACTGATTATGACCTATTTTCTTAACTTACTTATATAACGAGCCATTCAGCTGGTAGTGTGTCAGTATTACTACAAGTGAATTGGATAAATTAAATGTAGGCTAATTAATTATGTGTAAAAAAAGGATTTTATAATATTTCCTTGCAGCATGCTACGTTTTGGTAGAATTACTACATGTTTACTGTGTTTCTTTCAAACCACGTCCATTCTCTGTCTATCCCCAGGTGCAGACATCGACCTTGATGCAGACTTTGTATACGGTAAGTGACTAAAACTTTGAAAGTGTATCTGCGAGGATAAAATAGTTTAAATATTTAACTTCTGCCAGTGCCCTAAAAAGAGAATGTGGAAAGCATGCACAGGATAAAAGGGGTTTCTGCGAGCACATAGTTGTTAAATGGGTCAATAAAGGGAGAGATGGGAAAAAACAAGTAACAGGAGCTTGATTGTAGAGGGCGAAAAGGAAAAAATGCACAGGCAGAGCTTAAAATGGTTTGAAGGAAAGCAAAGGAAAGAGACTACAGCAGGTTAAATGAAAGACAGTGATGATGTGGTGACATTGTTCTCTGTGAATATGTAGACTACTACACACTACGTGTTGGAGGTTTGGCCTTCGCCGGGATCATCGTGTTCCTTTCCATCCTTCTGTTGGCAGGTAAGTCAACAGCTGAGCAACAGCAACAAATATGAATTTGAGGAGTCTGATACAAGGACACAGAAGACATAACAGTGTGAAAGAGAAGATGATCTTAGTTGTGTGTGTGTTTGTGTGTTTGTGAGTGGGTTGAGATCATACAGCATGTTGCTGGACAGATAAAAGTGCATCAAAACACAATTTCATTGACTGATGGGGGATAAAATGTATATATTGCTCCAACCCTACAGCTCTGTTTCCATCAGGTTTGTTATCAGAGCAGCTTTGTTAAAAGAAAAGCACAATAGTTCTGAGCTTTGGGAATAACTAATCTCTTAATCCTATTTTTCACTAAAGGCAACAAGATCACCAACTGTGGCAAATCCAAGGTAAGGGAAATGAAATCCAGCTCTAAAGTGACATCTGTTGGCTATAGAAATAATTTCAGAAATCTAATAAAAGTTTTAACTTGTGCATTCTTTTAGGTTAAATGTAACAAGCTATTGTTAACAGTTGATATTTGCATAATATAAAATGAGAAAAAAAACTATTCAATAAATAAATGAAATAAAAACTACCTTTTTATTTTCTCCAGCCAAAACATGCTGAAGATGTTTAAACTGAACAGAACCGGCCAGGAACCGAGGAGAGTGCTGCGATGTGCTACAATGCTGTTATGTGTGTGAGGATATGAGGCTTTTGTACTAATAAAGTGTTTCTAACCTTGCTGTGTTTTTGATGTTAGACATAATTTCTGACCTGGATTTTGAAATATTTTGCAAATTCACACAGATAAATAAATAAACATAAATACGCTTCCTGAAGTATTAAACATAACAATTTTTTTTTCAATATTTAAGATCTAAGAGAGCTTTGTTTTTGTATTTTCTCTGACAACAAAATAACAGTTGCACCTCCAATCAGGTGACAAGTAATTAATGAACATAAAATATGTAAATGACATAACAATATAAAGCATCAAATATAAAATAGGAATTCAAGAATATCAAAATATATAATATAAAATAACTATATGAAACTCAATGTGCAATAACAAATGTAACAAGAGAGACATCTATTGAATGAAAGTAAGCCTACTTTTAGATACAGATATCATAACACAAATACCAAAACGAGGTTGTCAGAAATCCCCAGCAGAAGAACCACGTGAGCATGCCTCTAGCCGAAAAGACACAAAACAAGCGCTCCTTGGAAAGGAACCGCCCCTCTCAGGTGCAGTCACTTCACCTTAATGAGAGTTCGCATAATGTTGCCTCCTTCCCTTTGACTTCAGCCATGTTTTGAATGCTCCCTGTAAGAGGATTTCTTCGTGTTTGAGTCAATTATTGCACCCAATTTCAGTAAATATGTTTGATTCACATGTTAATCATTTTCTTTACTGACTGCAAAGCTTAAGTCACACATGGATATCAAAATACCAACTAAAAAGATTAATAAAATAAAAGCTCTCGGCATTGCAAAGATCGGCATCATGTCTTATCTATGGGTCTCTCAAACACTCTTCAGCTGTAGTAGGCAAGCTGTAGATTTTATATTATAAAATTATATTATATTTGTATTGTAAAAGTATGGCAGTAATAGTTGTGGGAGTTTGGGTAATGGATAATACACACCCTCTGAGATGGTGCGAGTGTATTTCGGTTTTGTAACAAAACATGTTTTCATACTTCCCAATAATAAGGGATAGAGAAAAGCGGATGTGTATATGGTTCCTCTGACTTGTGGTAACCAAAACGCTCACAAGGTGGCGTCATGAGACCAGCACGAGCACAGGAAGAAGAACCGCAACTGCGCGCATCAGGCTGAGAGGAAGTGAAAGCTGCTGACCAAAGAGTGATCAGATGACCCCCAAATACTGTGGAAAAGAACAGGTAGGTAAAGAAAATGTGTTAATGCAATCAAAATGTCGTCACATATATCATCACGAGCTATAAATGAGACAACGGTGTGGGAAATGTTAACGCTACAGATTACATCAGAGATAAAATAAAACATAAACAGGTGCACTATAAATTAACTGAACTCCAGATCGGGACAAATAGGCCATCAGCTGGGCAGTAGCAGAACACCATTAAAAAAATACTAGGTTGCATTAAGTGGTTTTGTTTGCAGAAAGGGCCCAAATCGAGTTACATTCACCACTTAAAACAGGACGTCCCGTTTTGCCAGCTAATGCCGAGCAGTGGCATCACATGCTGCTGTATTTTCATCGCTGCAGCGCAGATGACAAAGCGCATTAATCATACCGCCAGAAAACTGCGCCTGATTAATTATCCCTGAATAAATAAGTCGTTACAGGCAGAGACAGGAGCTGTCAACTGGGTGAGTCCCAAGGACCCCCTGCTCTCTCCCTCCCCCCCTCCCCCCCCTCCCCTCCCCCCCCCCTCCCCCTCCCCCCCCCCCCCCCCCCTTCTCCTTCCACTCAGCCTTCTGAATTTGTGGGGAAAATGAAGGACCAAGCTGTAAAAGTTAACACAGCCAACTGCCCAGCGGTGAAGCAGGCGGTTTTACCGGTTGGATCCCTCAGGGCTCAGGTCATCTGCTTCCCATAAGGGCTACAGTTGAGGTAAGCATGGGAAGGCATTTATCACACAGTTCACGAGCTGATAGCATCACAGCACCAGCAGGAACTTTGGAGAACAACACAGAAACAAAAGCACACTGGTCAGTACTGTTCCCATAAGCATTTAGGATGGCCATTGGCCACTGGTATCTGCTGAGACTGAGGGAAACAAAGAGGCGGAGACTGGGTGAAATATGTTTCCCTTGTTCAGATGGAGCATTTTTATGGGCAAGAAGTTGACCTACACACTTCATGACAAGCGACTAAGATTGATGCTGTTTCTCTCCTAGTTGTTCTTAACTTTGGTGACAGTTGCTCTTCTAGTTAGTGCAGTGTGACGGTGTTAAATTGTAATGGGCTTGTCCCGGAACGATTTTGCAATTTTAATTATGCTCCTGTAGTTTGGGTTTAGAAGATCTCTGCAATTCTTAGTTCTGCTGCTTCATCTTATAAATTTAGTGTAGAAACAAGGCGTAGGAATATAGGGCTTAAGTAAGCATTTCCCCGATGTGCAGCAATCACAACAACATTTTTATGTCTATTTCCATTCATTTTGTTGTCAGTGCATTTTGTTAGTGTGTGAGCTTATGTGTGGCTGTCTGTGGAACACATTAAGCTGTCAGATAGAGGTACAGGAGTGTTAAAGCGTGGGAAAGTGATAAGATCAAAGCACAGAGGGTCAAGTTGGAAAATCTGCCTGCAGCTAAGCTCTACAACGTCCTCTCACACCTGCTAACTCATTCTCTTTGTCTCTCGCATCTGTTTATTGTTGACTTAATGTGATGTAACAGACCAGAACTGTATAGATTTGAGTGTAAACAGTAGTTTATTTATGTTTGTTCATCCCTTATTTATACATGTTGCTCCTCGAAATTCCCCAAAGCTTCCTTTGATGTAATATAGTTTACATGCAGAGTATTACTAAATAACTTTTAATGACTAGATAAGACGTTTAGTAACCCACTTTGTTGTCTGGCGTGCGTATTGAATGAACACACCTGTCGATGCTGTGGTACTTTGAAGATAGTTGCATAAAGAGGTCTGTTTATTGTCTTGACAAGGATATGCCACATGATGTAATAACTGGAGTATGACATTAATCTAGTTATAACATGTATTTCATGCAACAGCAGAGAGCCATGGCTGAACACACCCCCTACCTGCTGCACTCTGTGCATTGTGAATATACCCTGTTGCTTTGAAGTTTTCATTACATACAGTGCACACAGCAGACTGCACATGACAGCTTCATTATTTCCAACCAGTACTCCTGTCGTGGAATAATACTACCTGCCCCCTGTTTTTCTTTTTGTTTTGTCTTTGTCAGTTAGTTTGTGGTATTTTGAGTAAAAGTGACTTTTTTTGAGGAGCATGTGAGTGCCATGAAGAAAAACTAAAACAGATTAGGGCGTAATGAAAGACGCTCCTTAGTTCATGTTGTACTTTAGTGGTGCAAATTCCCTTACAAATATACAGCTAGACATGTTACCAAAACCGACTGATATAGCAGTGAGCAGCAGACACTTTGTTTGGTTGGTAGTCCTGTTTTTTTTCAAATTGAATCAAAATTTCATAAATATTTTACAAGTAACACACTTCAGTGTGTTAAAGTCGAACACCCACATTTCTTGAAGGAGAGAAATAATTGATTGGCAGGGCAGACTTTTGGCATTATTGATCCATGGACCAACAACCTTGATTTGGAGTAACCAATTAGTTTGCCCCACTTAAAATTTAACCATCAGCATTTGTAGGGAATTCAGTAATGTATGATCTTCTGATGATAACATCTTTAATTGTGACCACTGGGTGTCACTAGATATCTCTGATCAATATCTCTGTGCAAGGCACGACCATATTCATCTGACTCGGTCTTTAAACATATTCATATTCAAATGACGAATGTTAATCCTTTACTCAGCTGTTCAAATTTCATTCTCCTCGTTGTGCTTGATGAACACACAATCAAAGTCAGAAAGTGTGTTTGTGTGTCACCCACTACAGAGCGAGAGCAACGGGTCTCTAGGTTGGTCCCACAGAGGATGCCTCCAGCGGCAGCCATCTTGAAAGTGGTGGTATCGCCCTGGCATGGTATGTTTTTGTCTGCGGGCGTTCTGTCTGTTTCAGAATCTCACCGGTCCTCATCTCCAATTTTTTTCTTTCTCTTTTCAATGTAATTGTCTTTCTCCCCCATCTCCCTTGCCTCGCTCTTTCTCAGCCAAGCAAATAGCCTCATTTGCGAACGTGAAAAATCAAGTGGGGAGGAGAAAAAGAGAGAGATGAACCTCCAGCCGAAGAAGGTGCCCCCCTACACACACCACTTCAGCCCCTCACCCCATCCTCTCGTTATCCTCCCCAGCTCATTTGAATAAATTAGCACCCCTTGATGTCTCATGTTCACGCGCACGTACGTACGTGCAAAAACACACATAAGCAAGCACGAACACACTCAAGCGAACGCGCACTCCCAAATACGTGTGCACGCACACCCGACTGTCTGGTAGGGGAGCAACCAGATATGCATGTCCTGTGCTTTGCCGCCATGTAGACACATGCTCACACACGCACACATCCTCTGATGTGCTGATACACTCTCACACATCTGCCACAACAATCACGCATGCTTGGTTTAAAGGCAAACACACTCCGTTGGTCGGCCCCTTCCTGTTAATGTACTGCGGCACAGTGGGGTGTGATTCATATTAGCCTAATGCAGTGGCTCATTCATACACAGTGGCGTGCAGAGCTAGCTAGGCGGCCTCACTGAGGAAAAGGGAGTTCTGCAGCACACTGCTTGGCTTTGACCGTGTTTAGGATTGACACTTAGCGCAAAGTGGAGTTTTTGTGTTTTTAAAGTACATTTTCACTGCCATGGTGAGGTTCTAAAGGAACATCATGCCTCCATATGACCCATCATCCAGCGATTTGCCTCTCCAACCACAATACACCACCGTCGCCCCTGTTCCTGCAGCTCACTCCCCACTGTCATTTAGATTCCCTGTGACCTTGCACAAAGCTAAGCAGTAGCACCATGAGCCCCCTTTCTGTCCTAATTCTGACCTTGCTAGGGTTTCATTGGGCTGCGGGGCCGTGCATTAATACTGGATACATTAGCGCTAATATGATCCTAGCATGTAGTCGGGGCCTGAGGGGGAGCTTTGATTGTCTGAGCATTAACATTAACATCCACATTAACTTATCCGCCTCATCACTCTCTCTGTTTGCCCCTCACCCCTCACCTCTCCCTCTGCTTTCTGTTTGTCTACTGCCCTGCTCACCCATTTTCTTCCACAGTCAACAAACTCTCTCACTCCCCTCATTTCCTATATCTCCTTCCCTATCTCCAGGCAACGACAGAGCAGAGTGATGGAGATGAGTCACATAGTGCTGTGTTTTTTTTTTTAGTGGTGTGGTGGCAGCTTGTCCTGGGTACTGTCCTCACAGACAGTTGCTTTAGCTGTCTGGGAGCTGCTTGCCTTTTCTCTGGCCTGGCTGGCCCGGCTCAATCTGTCAGGCTCCATGATGATCACTGGCTGACATTATAGTACAACCTGCTTGGTGCTGTCAGGCTGACTCACATCAGCCCTTTAACCAGCTTTCCCTGCTGCCTTTTGAAGTCTTGACGGAGCCCTTCAAGTGTCACCATACACTGCTGCAGGGTGGGACCTCTGTGTGTGAGGAGCTTGGTTTGAGTGTCAAGGTGTTGGGTGCTGTTATATGACCAGTTTGTCATTGGGAGAGGATACATACTTGAAGCTGATTATATTCCCTGAGGGTATCTAAACAAGAGTTTCACTCACCATACACTATGGGCTGCACTATTAATTAAACCTGGGCTATGGTTCGTGGCTGGGGGAGGTGCATAGAGCTGAAACGTGTTCATCTATAAAAAGAGAATTTGAGTACACATCTGGACAGCTGTACAGCTATGTAATGGAGGTGCTTCTGTGCATGTGTCGTTGTCGTACCGTGGTTTTTGTGCGTGCAGGTTTGTGGGTCTGTTGGAAAGAGAGATAGAGGGTGCGTGGGGGTGTGTGTGTTTCCACCTGTTGCATAATAAGAGAGTGGAAGCAGAGTGTGCTGCCTTGCCTGCCACACTACAGCGGCTCTTCAGTTGGAGTGAGAGAGGCCACATCTTGCCTTGGCTCCAATCCAAAATCAGGACTACTTTTGGTTACGCCACTCAAATCACCACATTACAGTACTGAGAGAGACACAAAGGGTGACGGTGGAGGTCATGTAGAGTAGGAGGTGTTTGATGTCAGATAAGTTGTGTGACTGAGCAGACAACAATTCAAGTTGTTGTGTTTGGTCTCAAATGGATGAACAACAATCAGCTTTGCTTTGGTATTCATTGTGTGTTGATTGTTCAGGAGTTGAACTGAATGACAGTAAAGAGGAGAGGATTGAATGAGACAGCTTTGAGGTCATGTCATGTGGGTCAGTATAATGTTTTTCTTTAATAACTGATTTAGAGTGTAATATAACGGCCCAAAACGTGTTTGCGAAGAAAATGATTTCATAGAAAAGTCAGCGGATCAGTCAGTGGTACTGACACTGCATCTGGTGGGACATCCACTCCCACTGGGGCTGCTGATGCTAATATGTATAGATCCAGATTATGATGAACTAATTAAATATTTAAAACATACGGGGTCAACCCTTACTGAAGTCAAATGTTTAGATTGTTTGGTGGGCAGGTGTTAAGCTGCAGTGTAAACACATGTAAAACAGGCTGACTGCAGATATCGTTCTTCTTCACTCCTCTTGTTTATAGTTTGCAGTCTGTCACAGTATTCTTAAATAATGTATTACTATGCATTGGGTCATATATGCATTTAACATGCATATGAAGTTTTGGTTGTATTAAATGCTTAAAATAGGTGAAAGTATGGACTTATTGGGACACACAATACTCGAGTCAACAAAGATGACTGATCAGTCGAATTGAATGAATTTATTGACCATATCGATCACCGTATACACGACTTTTAAATGAGGCTGATTGTAGAAAAGCCCCCTATTTTAATATCAACAATATTCAGTCGCTTTTAAAGTGATTTGAGCAACAGGAGTGTTTTTTGGAACACGCAGGTGCGCATCGCAGAGCACATAACCAGTTTCACCTGAAACTGAGGCTGCAGCTTTTCTGCGCTTGTTCCACTTCACACTCACTACCCAAGCTCTTTCATCACTTTACAAGTGTGTTTGTTGGTTTTACTTTCATTCTCTGTGCGCAACACTGCTAAGGCAATAGCAACTGATTTAAGGAAATTATTGAGTTCTTGATTTGCATGGGAAATCCGCGCCGGCATTTTCCTCCACCGGCTGTCTTATCTTTAACTTCTTTTTAAATGACTTGCATGGTGCACATTTTTGGTCAACTTTGTCATTGGAACTCCATTAAACTGTTGGTTAAACGCATATATCTAGTGCGCGTAATACAGAGGTCTCGTTTGGTCTTCCATTAATGCGTATAACTCACCTCTCCATCACGGCGCTTCATTAGGATACCGGGGGTGGGGCGACAGCATCCTGTCCCGGCAAGGGGAGGAGAGAACAGGGAGCAGAGGCGGTACTTTCTCCGCGGCTCGTTTCTCGGCGCTGGAGAGTGCGGGACCAGGGCTGGAAAGACCGCCGGGTTGTATCAGCAGAACCAGTCCAGCACGGAGCCTCGCCTGGCCGACCGCTGCGCAGTGCACTCTTCTTGGGGGACTGCACAACATTCCTGTGAAATATAACTGCTTTTAATGGCATGTGGCTTGTAACTTTACTTCTGCTGTATTCTTTACAAGAAGGTAGGTTGGAAATCTGTCTCTTCAAGTGTTGCTTATCTGCATGTTGTCTCCTCTTCAGTGCAATGCTGAAGTTGCTGTGCCTATTTATTATCTTATCAGGTGGAAAACTGATGTTGAATTGAATTACATTCACAAAGGAGGGCCATAGATGTCAAATCAAACCCTAAATCACCTTAGCAGGAGGTGTGGTAACTTTTTCTTAATGTTTTGAAATGCTGTTTTCCTGGTCAGCTTTCGCTTTAAGACTGACCGAGTGCTCGGATTTATCTTGTGTCCTCAATGTCTCATGATGATCAGCAAATGATATGATTAAAAACGCTAAAAAAAAGCTTGAGCGTAACATTAATATGCACTTCATTTGGACGAACGGTCCCAAAATCACATAGGTCTCAAAAGTGCACATTGCGTTCGTTATGGTGAAAAAGACAACTGCATTTGCATTTTGCATGATGAATATGTGGAGGTGTCGTGAATATGGAGGCTGTTGAATTAGAGGAGAGGCTGATAAGGATCTGCAGGCGCGCGCACTGGTAGGCGGTCGACCTCGAGCGCTGATGCTGGCCAAAGATGTAGGCTGTTTACTCGCAAAAGTCCAAGGGGGCAAAGGAGTTTAATGTATTTGCCGACTTTCTCTGCCCTGTCCCAACACTGTGTGTGTGTGTGTGTGTGTGTGTGTGCGTGTGTGTGTGTGT
>NW_022280054.1:1998843-2038190 GCF_004355925.1 Anarrhichthys ocellatus | reverse complement strand
GGGGGGGGGGGGGATTTATTTTATTAGCTATTTTTTTGGAAGAATCTCTCAAATAGTGCATAAACACCAGTTTGCCCCTGTGTGCGTGAGTGCGCGGCTGTGTAGCAGCAAGGGTCAATACATTTTATGAGAGAAGTGATCTAATGCTGGGGGTATCGAGCGCTGGCCTTTAATTTGTAGATAATGTGCCCCAGTTGGATATTTAAAAGACAAGGCCATATATAACAGTTTGTTTTCTTTAATAAGGTGTAGGAGTGTCGGTGCATGCAGACTCAGTTGTTATCATGCCTGGTCTAATTATTCATCCACCATTTTCTGTGGCACCAGATTCTACTGATTGGCTTCGCTCTAAATACTGCAGATGGAAGAGAATGATTCACTTTACCTTTTACAATGATCCGTTTGTTTGATATATATTCATTTATTTCACTTTGTAACAACCACACCGTGGAGAAAAAACGATTTTATTTTTTTACTTAATATTCATCCGTTTTCTTTACGCACGGGTCTTTAACTGAATATGCCTGATTATAAACCGTATTAGTCTACACATTTGAAATATCATTTGTTTATAATTGTGGGCAGTTCGTGTGTTTCATGGTCCTGGTCTCAAACAGTGGCCTTGGCAGTGCCCTCTGCCAGGCTGCAGCTGCGGTGAGGGCTTCTGCGCTGTTTTTGTTGTATGTAATTGGATTACAGGGTCTATTTCGATTATACACACTGTACATCGCCCTGTCCCGTGACTGAACGAGACGTACTGTGTGTTTGTGTGTGTGTCTGTGCATGTGTGCGCGTGCGTGTGTATTTGTTGAGGGGGGAGGGTTGGGGGCTGCAAACAGCCACTGGAGCGGAAAGAGTGCTTGAGATGGGAGAGATGTAGATAACGCAGTGGAAAACAAACTTCCATTTTCCGTTGTTTTTCAACGCCACGTTCCGCTAATTTTCCACGAATCTGCTGTGATTTATTGTCTCGTGGCTGCTGTGAATTTCAGATATGTGTAATTTAAAAAAAAACTTTATTTTAAAGGAGGAAGCAATGTCTATTATCATACATGCATATGCATTAGTACTGCGTATTTTCCCGGCTCGGCCGCGCCTCCTAGAATGGCACACAGGTCTGCTTATTTTCATCGGCTACTTCAGAAAGAAAATATATTTCAGATCACACCATTACATAATTATAAGACAATTTTGTCTTTTCTTTATCCTTTTCTGTCATTAATTCTACATTCATTCGGTTATTACTGACAGTTTGTTGCTTTTGTTTGGCTGCATATCAGCACACCTGCACCCATGAGTGCGGAGAGGAGGGGGAGAAGGATGGATAGATAGATAGAGGGAGAGAAGGGGGGAGGATATACTCATTCTTCTTTGTCATGATTTGGGAGGCTGCTTGTCATTTTATGGAAATAAAATTGAGACAAACTCAGCTGAGGGCTGTGTGTGCATCTACTTTCAGGCCCGATAGGCCAGAACATGGCCTGAGAACCTGGAAAAGGCTTAAATAATATTGCAATTAATATATTTCTAAATCAGTCAGAAGAAAATGACAGTCGCTTTGGTGTGGAATTTGAGGGGATTCAATCAGCAATTATATGAAGTTCCAGGAAACATGCCTTGCATTGATAGTGATGGAGTGAGAGCTCTTGCTGTAATTATTTCATCAATTAATGTGATGCCGGTTTTATCCAGTTTAGGTCGACAGGCCTCCAACAACAACACACACACACACACACACACCTCATTAAACTGAATATAGTTCCAGTGTTCCTGCACATATGTAAAACACTTTGGCTCCTATATGTTGTGCACGCACTTCATTTAAATGTGTGGATTTAATGGAGCAAACATCGTATATCCCTTATTTATTTATTTACACCCGTGTGTGTCTGCCCAGAAGCAATTTGATACGATGAAATGTTGTCACTTATGCCATTTAATGCCAGGTTTTTTTTCCTGATTAAAGTAATTTACATGGAATTTCACGAGCATTGCAATATATGTGAAGTATAAAGGGTATAGGACATCTCATCTGCTTTAGGATCACCTGTATTTGGTCATTCCTTTACAATGGGCTCTTGTGTATTCTTGTGACCGGCCTGAGACGCTGATCTGCGGTGTTGCAGACCACGGGCTGTGTGTAAATTTGGAATCAAAACGGATACCGACTAGAGAAGTGCTTGCAGGGGTAGCCCAGTAATTGCGGTATGAGTCAGACGCTGGTGGCTACCAGGCTACACTCTCACGATGCACTCAGATATGTTGCGTCTGGATTGTGAAGTAATGCTTTAGGGGTTGATCGAAGTAGTGTGACAACAACTTCAAAGTTTTTTTTTTTTTCTCCCACTCTTTCTTTCTCTCTATCCACATATCAGGGTATAACACATGCTTTTATTTTGGTACTGGGTTGTGTGCTGTGTGACATGTAGTTAAAGATTCACTGTTTTGGATTGTTGGATGGAAAACAAGTTAAAAAGAGATTTATACAGATGAATGTGCCAAACTTGGAAGGAGATATGCGTAGGCATGTTTGTTGTATGTCTCGTTCCACGTATTCAGTAAAGTGACTCAGCGTAATTTCACTAATGAATCGTGCCTAATTCCGACATGTTAAAGATTAGTTAGTTAGTGATGAATTCACATAGTAACACTCCACTGAGATCAATCATTTGGATGGAATTCACCTCCAACTTTTATGTGTCCAATAATGCAAGACCATTTTCATATCAAAAACACAGAAAGGGCCCCAGTATATGTCTTATTTCTCCGGATCGGAGTTCCGCTGTACCCTCACCACCTGTAATATTCTTGGAGAGAGACAGCTCCACGGTATAATAGCTACATGTCACTCTCAGGTTAACTCGCCTCACAGTGCTCCGGCGAGCAAAGCATGTCAAGTGTTGGCACTCTGCGTTTGGCAGTTGACCCGTGCAGCAAAAACACGAACCATCCGAACACAACACTCTGTCTCATATTCAGTCTGGACATTTTTGTTTGTCTTGCAACACACGAACACGTCTGCCAATTAATGTGAGATGATCATTTTACTTTAGGTATTGTCTTGAAGGCACATTATATCGCATGTATGTAAATTCTCCTAACATTGATTTGGAGATTTTTGTTATTTTCAAAGATTTTATAAGCGATCAACAGTGCACGAACGGACTTGGTCAGAGGGATAATCTTGCTTTTAGCCTATTCCGTTGTCACGCACCACCACTCAAAAACGAGCCCATGACGATCCCAAATGTCTGACTGTTTATCATCACGCAGCTGTAGATCTTTAAGCCTATAGCAACAACATCGTAATTGCACTAAGCTGTCACTTAGAGAATTGGATTTGGACCGCCCACTCAACAGGTTTTGCGCACAACAGTAGTGTCCGGTAGCCCGGTGCCCTCTCCATTACGCACGGAGAAAGATTGATGTTCATGTCTTAAATGACAAACGATTGCAACAATCTCACTTTAACATCTCACAATCGACTCTGTCTTTCACTCTCTCCTGTTCTGCTTACTATCAAACAATTTATGGCCCTGTCTCTGAGGGAGAATAGGAAAAAACACATCTACAAATTTGACACTCACTTCAACAACGGAAATCATCCTTTTGAAGTGGGAGATGCGAATTTCTAAATGCTGAAATGGCTGCCTATTTTACTGACGCTGCATAAACTGTTTATAGGGTTTTTTAACCTGCCCCACCCCTCCCTTGTATGTGTGTGAGCATGCATAGTGTATTCACACCACTAAATCATGCCATGCAGTTTTTTTCTTTATTTACTACAGTGTTTCTTCCAGTGAAATGACACCATGCTATAAATGATTTCCTTTCTGACTGCACACAAACACGGAGAGACACATTGTCATGCAACCCTAATGCATATCTCAATCTGGAGTCATTTTGTGTAAATGAGCAGCACCCTCTATCAAATATGATCATATCTTTTGCCTTTTATGCTCTGCCATATTTCTGTAGCATCACTGCATAGACTGTATTTCCCCTGACTTCAATGCTTCATCTGTTATTTGGCCTGAATGTGTTTTGTGTGCTGTTATCTGTAGTGCTACATGGTTCACCACATAGAAAATCTATTGGCTATTATGAACGTATAAATGCAATCTGAAATGTATTTATGTGACTTTGTGTGTGTGTTTGAAGGAGAGAAAGAGTGAGAGTGGGCGGGAGGAATGGGATTTATAGCCCTGTTTTTCTATGCACGTGATGGTAGGAATCTCAGTGTGTGTGTGTCTGAATGAATGTAGATGAGACAGAAAAAACTGCATTATGCATAGCGGTTCACCATAGGCAATATCCTTGCTTCTCCGGCATACATATTCATACTCCATTTTCATATCCACTGCAAAAACAGTAAAAAAAAGTACAAATGTATTTGATTGTACAGCAAAGAAAGATTTGAGTTAAACGGGAAAGTGAAGGTTAAAAAAACAGTAAAAAAGGAACAAATGTAAAAAAAAAGATTGGGTTGTTCAGCCGACAGGAAAAATGTTTCTGAGGGTTTCACCCTAAATCACTTTGACCTTTTTTATTGTAATCAACGCATTCAGGCTTGAAGTAGGAAATCAAAATACAGTTCATGATCGGATGAGTGCTGCTTCTTTGCTCCTTCTTTCTCTGCTGGGGAAAGTGAGCCTGGGGCTATAAGAAAGGACTCTGATAACAATCTGAGGTTAGTGTTGCCCAAATAAAGAGGAAAAAATAGGTTATTGTGCTCCATGTTTTTTAGTTGAGATGTTTACAGTTGATTACGATGACATTGTTTCTTTAGTTTCCCTGTAGTCATCTATACATTTTTATTTTTATAATCATGCTACATATAGGATAATGCCTACTACATTTTGAAAATAATGCTCATGATTGCTGTCTCATTTGCACACCTCAACTCTCAGATATCCTAAAGAGGTCGAGGCTCCATGGAAGAAAAAAACAAGAACTCCACTATTGTCAAACAACAAATTTCAGTTCTCCATGTCTCTATCATATCACACATGACCAACAGCTGTAGCATGGGAACCCTTAATGCCAAGTGACAAAATGTGGAAAGTTTTCAGGCAGATGTTTCCCTTTTTTTAATGATTTTTTTACACTTTCATTTTATACTTTTCATCCTTGAAACTCAGTGACCTGAATTCATACCACAGGACAAAACGATTAGCTGCTGACTTTGAGTTGTTGCATCCAAGCTGTTTTGAATTAGCTTGAGGCCATTTTTGATAATATCACATGATGGTTTAAGGTTTGTTTATTTTTCAACAGATTATCCAATTTTAGAGCATATTGGGAATACGCAGTGCATCACGACCCATACAAGGGATTGAATAACAAATCTGAGGAGTAGGGAGTTGATTAACGGGCTAGGAGAAAAGCATATTTCTGCTACACAAAATGCAACTTATGTTTATTTCTTCACACTTGCCTCTTATCTTTGAATCACTGGAAAGTTTTACCTCTTCCATCCTTTAGAGGTTATTCAAGTGGTTCAAGAGGGGTAGTAAAGACATTGTTTCATTTGAAGGGGTGTAAAAGCCACATTTTGGGAAATAAAAGCTACCGGGAATACTTTTACCCTATAGCGGGTACTTTTGCTTTTACCAGGGAGTACCTGTAACAATTGTGAAGTAGCTCAGAGAAACACCCACAAAAAAAAATAGAAATTATGATTTGATAAAAGAAACAAATATAAGATGTATCCATATCTGATCAGATGCTGATCTTCAACATGTATACGGTCAACCTACAACAAGCTGACTGCATGACTCGAGTCAGCATAACAATCTAAATAGATGGTTGACACTAAGTGGCAACCTACGGTTCTGAAAAGTTAAGCCAATGCAGAAGTGCTTAAACTTGCATTCTTTCTGATGGCTGTCAGGGGGCGACTTCTCTGATTGCAAAAATTTGAAGTTTATGAGAAAATGACTCTACTTCTCACTTGATTTATTACCTCAGTAAACATTGTAAACATACATTTATGGTCTCAATCGCTAGTTTCAAGTCTTATTCAATACAGCATGATGTTCATTTGGTAAATGATGGTCCCATTTAGACTAAAATAGACTATAAAGCAGGGTATGCTTTAGGGGTTGGCTACCTTGTGATTGACAGGTCGCTGCCACATCGTTGTCTGGTCTTGGGGTTATCCATGCTTTTGTGTTTGAACTTTAACTGTTTCACAATGTGTTTTCAGGTCATATAAGTTAATTGCAACATTTGGACGCCTAAATATTGTACTTTTACTTAACGCCACCCTCTTGTGTCACTGCTTAAAATTCCCAAACTACAAGATGTCGACAGCCGAAAACCAAAAAAACGGCATACTCAAGGTTTGCAAAGACACAAGGATCACGTGCAGCCACTGATCTACCACAACCACCTTTTTTTCTGAGGTGAAATTGTTATCGATCAATTCCACGAAGACCATCCCATCTATTAATTGTGTATAATGAAGGGATACTTGAGCCCCTTTTATCGAGCTTTTGAGGGTGCATTTGACATAAAAGGTTGAGAACCATTAGTCTGAAGGATAACATTATTTTGTGATGCAAAAGAATGATAGTATTCTGAACACAAATTCTTACACAGTGATATTGTTTCTTTCATGAGGGCTTTTGCAGCTCGAGTAAATTGTTTTTGTCATGAAAATATTCTGCTTCTAAAAATAGCATTTGTCATCAGAGAGATGCAGATCACTGTCACTGGTATCATCTGGTAATAGCTTCCTCCTTATTTGCTTGCTATGGAAACACTTCCATGTGTTACATTGCGGTGCTCTCCGTGGTGCTGAAAGTGCAGATCAGTCAGCCTAGCAGCCTTTGAGAGTGATTGACATGGATTCGAACGATGGGATGGATTGAACTTGACCTGAATTCAGATTTTTGAACACAAAGGATCTGCTCCAGTTTTAGCTCTCTATCTCCTCAGCATCTCTGCCGTGCCTCGAGCAGTGATCACATCTTTTTCCTGAACACCTCAGCCTCTGCTGGTGGCTGAGTTTGACATCAAGAACTGAGGCAGTCATTCAACATTAACCTCTCTATCCCTTTGACCTTACCACACACAGACTCACACACATGCTCACTCACTTGGCTGCATCCAAACACCTTTGCACTTGAGCACCTTTCCCCCAGACCAGCCACCCATGTCCTGTCTACAATATTGCACTCCTGCCTGACCCCCTGATCTCTTCTTCCGTTGTACACCCACATATACATGAGAATCAGGGAGGTCGGACACCGGCCTCCCACGGCAGTGCGATTACAGAGTGGATAGACTGTGTGTGTGTTAAACGCGAAAAGAGATTATGTGGGTTTAACTCTCTGTGTCTGGCATACAAATTCCAATCACATAACATTGCCTGTCTGTAGTGTGGAAGGAAAAGACAAGAGAAAGTGTCTCGGAGGGTAAGGGTGAGAGACTGACGGCAGATGGGAAACGCAAAGAAACAGACAAGTAACTCAGAAAGATAAGTCAGAGCGATGCAGACAGATGCATAAAGTGTCAGACAACAGACAATGGAGGAGAGAGTGGAAATCACCTAATGTCATTTTCAATTTAATCCCTAATCTGTGCTTTTTACCTTTTAACCTTTTCTCATGTGAATCATCGCCTTTAATGTCATTTTATTAATGGCATCATGTCATTGCATGTTAGTATTCATACGGAACAGAACAGATATGAAAATGGTCTTTTGTATCAACCATTCATCCATGTTCTTGCCATTTATTAAGAGCTTAAAAAGATCGCCAGTGGGCTTTCTGTTTCTCATTTCATAGCTAGTTACTAATGATATCCATTGATGTAGAGGATCTATAGAAATCAGAGCCTAAATGACATCTGATAGTGTCTTTATATCTCCATTGATGTGTCTTAGCCAACACCCCATCTTCTCCCAGCACAGAGAGAATCAAAGAGAGCTAATCCAGGCATTGTTGACACAATCCAGAAAAAGGGATTAATTAAGTATTATGGTCTGAGAGGAAACTTCTCTGGCTCTGGGCACAGCGTCTTCCCATGGCCTCTAGCCAAGCTGAGCTCAGCACTTCTTTACACTCCTTTACACCCCCGGCCCCCCGGTCACAGCAAACACACACACACACAGAAACACACAAATCTTAAAAGATCCCTCGCTACCTCACTCTAAACTGGAAGAGGGCATTTGAGAGAGAGGATATATGGTGGTCTATCTCCCCTAGGACAACTTATCTGGCTGTAGCTCTTCATCTGTACCACAATACCATTGTTTTACAGCAAACATCTGTGTTACCCAGCTCCTCAGGCTTATACAGCTACAGATAGAGAACTACCTACAGTGGATATGACTGACTTCAGAAGGCCTAAGAAATGCAGCAGTTTGCTATCACGCTAATACTGAATGACGAAGGGTATTAACATAAAGGATGAGAGTGGTGGTGGAGTTAAGTTATGTGACCCGTTTTTCGCTTCTTTTGAGAGGCAGATTCATAAAGGGCTCTGTGGATACATATATTAGATTAGAGATATTAGGATAATGCATATGGGATTAGATGGATGGCTGCAGTTTGGCACGCAGGGAGGAAGTTGTTTGGGTTAAGGTGACCTGAATGCCTGTAGATCCAGCTTGTACACTTTATGTGGGTGTCAGATCAGGTAGTATCTTCATTTCAAAGTGAGACTTGCTCACTTTAAAATATTTATTTTGCCTTCAGAGAACGGTTTTAATAACCAGGTCTTATTGCAATGAAGGCTTTCTTTATTTCATGCTGTAAGGCGCATATTACTTGTAATGATGTAACTTGTGTTTTGTGAAAACAACCATAAACGGAATACAAAAATATCTTAAAACTTTTTTTGGCAACCAGTTAGTTGGCAAATCTGCAAGAATAAAAACACTGATATCCTGATCTATTAACTTATAGCTTATCTTAACTTTTCTCAGCAGTCAGTTCAACATCATTTTAGTCAAGAATGGAGGCAGAAACACTCCACATTGTTCAGCAATACTTTTCTTAAGCACTTCTTTCAGTAAATATTTGCCGCATTGGTGGCAGGTATAGTGTTAATGTTCTTACATTATTGTTGGATTTGAAAATAGTTAAGCATTACAGTATTATTGCATTTCATTATAAGTTTTAAGTGCACCTGCTCCTCTCTTCATATCTGTCTCATATGTGAATGTTGCCTGTATGTCTGACACTTGCCTACTAAATACTTGTCTCTCTTTTTCTTATCCGAACAGTCAACAGTGAGGATGTTGTCTCTACGCGGCTGTACTTTGTGAACGCCTCCCTGCAGCGGGTGACCTTCTCCAGCTCGGTGGGGGTGTCCCTGCCCTGCCCTGCGGGCGGCGCCCCCCATGCCGTCCTGCGCTGGTACCTGGCCGCCGGAGACGACATTTACGACGTGCCCCATATCCGCCACGTGCATGCCAACGGTACCCTCCAGCTCTACCCGTTCTCCCCCTCCGCCTATAACAGCATTATCCACGACAACGAGTACTTCTGCACTGCTGAGAACCAAGCAGGCAAGATTCGTAGCCCCAGCATCCACATCAAAGCAGGTGAGGATTGGACACACTACATGCAAACTAAGGATTTTTTCCTGGGGAACTCATTTTTCTTACCACCATAGCACATCAACACTCTCCTCTGCTTTTGTTTAGCTCTTGGCATTACTTTTGAATGCTGACATTACCCCCGCTTAGCTCTATTGTTGTTTGTCTCTTGACAGCACCCAGAGACATGAACTGTGAACTAAAGAGTAATGGAACATTGCCTTTATTAGCTTGTCCCAACCTCCTACATACAGTATATTTGGAAATCAACCAAAGTGAACCTCGGATACTCTGGGGTTCCCAGTTGGCACCAACAGGGCCCCCCAACAACCTTTATACTACTGATTCTTCATGTACAATGTATATGAATGTGTTGTGTTTCAGGAGTGCTTTTTCTGGATTCCGAACTTTTTGCTCCAATTATAACTCATTCTTTGTAACTCCACATCTTCAGTTTGTAACACAGATTTTCTGTAAACGATTTTCAGTCTTTAGCTCAATCTGAAATTGCCATGATGATCTTCATGTGTAAAATTAATGGAATTTCCCTTCATGAGTGCTACGGTTCTATGTAAAAACAAAATCTCTTTCCAGCCATTCCAAAATATATCTCATTGCTACATCTTTATATAACAGCATCGCCTTGCTACGGCCCTGCATCTGTAAATATGGTCACCCAAAGGGCCATATTGGCATCCTAAACCAACAACTTCTCTCAGCGGGGGTGAATTGTCTCAAAGTGTAGCGTCTTGACCCTGTGTATTAAAAATCCGCTAGAAAACAGACACGCAGCCACATAGACAGTTGGTTTGGTGACCCGTCGGCACTCCCTGCCAAGGTCAAAGCTGGAGAGAGGTGCTGAACACAATGAGGGAAGGTGTTACTGCTCTTTCTCAGACACACACACATAAACATCATAAACACATGCATATGACCCAATGTGATATGCACCGGATAGACGTACGCATGCATAGATGTTCACATGCATATACACATGCACGCACCCACTCAGACACACACCCACACTTACATGCACACCAGCCTGTGTAGCTCATGCCAGCAAGCCTCCTGTCTCCCAGTCTCTCCATCTGTCCATGGACTGGAAAGTCCCCTAACCACACACACACGCACACACACACACACACACACACACACACACACACACTAAGAGCCAATTTTGTCAAGCTGGCTCTTGGTGTTTAGTTGCCAGCTCTTTGTCAGGGTGTTTGGCAGGAAATATTTTGGAGAGTCAGCTACAGACATGGAAAGATGTGAACATAATCATATAAAAGTGGATTTTTAGGTCATGGTAATAGCCAGGCAGACATTTTGATTGTGTTGATCAATCCTGCATGAAGAGACAGTCAGCAGTTCCTTATCCCATGGATACGAACAAAATTATTCTGCCAGATTGTCTACCTCACCAAGACCACAACACACACACATCCACACACACATAACCACCCATATGGCCGGTGTGGTCCCTAGAGGAGGACAGTCCCTACAGCGTGAGAGTGACCTTCTAGCCAGCCTCAGTGTTGGGATGACCTTCCCGCCCAAATAATTACAACAATTAATCAATTAAATGCTGAGGCAACCACAAATCCACGGCTCCATAACCAGGGCTTATGTGCATGTGTGTGTATGTGTGTGTACCTCATTACCTCCAGAGTCCTACACAACACACGCACATGCTCACTGGCACGCTCACACATACACAACCCTGCAGTTGCCATGGGCGACAGAGGCGGGAGCGCCAGGGTGTGGCATGCCCTGTCTCAGGTGGCGCAGGAGAATGATGGCAGCTGACAGCTCGCAGTGTGACACCCCCCAAAAATCTGCCGCACCCCCACTCCCCCTCTCTATCCGCCTCGTCCTCCCACCCTGCCTCTCTCTCTCTCTCTCCCTTCTCTTCACGTCTTCGCTTCTCTCTCTATCCCTCCCCCTCTTTCTCACCCTCTTCCATGCATGCTGATTGTGGGCCAATAATAGCACTATCACCTGTCTGGATAGTTCTACATTTATGAAAATGACTATGTCGGTTGCCTGTTTTCCTGTACTGAATGTTTTTATTTGGCTTCCGAGTTTTAAGTATATTTTTCTCAAGCTTCTTTGACAACGTCTTTCTAAATTCCAATCTGCAAACATTTCTTTTATGGTTAAAAAATGAAATACCAATGAGGTTTGAGATACAGCTAAACAGTTATTGAATAAAAAATAGTTTGGGGACAAAAATATTGACAGAAAGAAATCACCATAAAGTGTGTATTGCACTCCAAGCATGGTCTTTATCCTGGATTGGTTCATTCTCAGACCACACACGTGTTTTTGCAGGTTTTATCTCATTATCTAGAAATGATGTATACTTACTGCTGATCATTTTCAAAAGCATGTTGTAGAATTTACATTTTTTTAAAAGATATATATATTTTTAATATTAAGCATTTTTGCCTTAATTTAACAGAAGACATCACAGTTATACTTTATGGCATACATGGTAAGCACCCCGCTAACAAGGTATCTTTTAGTACTCTTCAGTAAGCCATTGGTTCCCATTCATTTCTGTGTAGTATAAAAATCAACACGCAAACTTTTAAAACTTTTAAAAACTTGAGTGATAATTCATCACATAACTTTTTTTTTTCTACAACTACTGTACGATGGCAATGCAGCTAGAGGTCCAGTTTGATTCCTCATAACAATTAGATTTAATCCAATGGAGGCTTGGAAAGAAGGAAAATGACATTCAAAAATGTTAACAAATATTTTGCAAAATATTGTATGTGCCCTATGATTTAAGTTGAATGGGCTACATGCAAAATCACTGGTGAAGTCTTTGACAAATATTTTTTTTTCAAGAAACGATTAATTAATGATTCTTTTGCACCGCAGGTGATTATTATTGTATAGTTGTTTCACTTTCTCTCCAAACTGATTGCCTTAGATGTACAGTGTAATGCCTTTAGTGTACAATGATGTTGGGTTTTGAAAGAACAGAACGGTAGTTGTTTGATTTCTAAAACATCATTTATTAGTTCTTCTTTAATATACCAGTTACTTGGCAGGCTGAACTTTGACCCTTAAAGTTAGATCCACAAAAAACATACAACACCTACATACATACATACAACATGAATATAATGTTTTATTATATAAAATAATACATATCTGTAATGATAAACAGAATCATTTCTGACAAATGTATCTGTTGTTAATTGTTCCTATATGTAACAGTGACTGCACTCGATCGTGGAGACTGGGTCTTCTTTCTGTTTCAGTATTGAAACTGCCAAAGTTAACACATCATCTTCACCTATTCTTCCCTTCAGAAGGATGAACAGTTTATATTCCAGAAAGATCTGTCTGTTGTCAAACTGAGTATTATCAAAGAAAAAAGGCAGAGAAAATCAATTTCACATTGACAAACAATCCTTACTCCTAAAGCAGAGCTTTGTGAGTGTGTGTGTAACTTTTAGCAGTTTGGAAGCATTTATAGCCTCAAGGATAAGGCTTCACTGTATTTCAAGGATCTCTCTTGTCCTCTTGCATCTAAGCACATCTTCCCAATACATTTCTTTACTTTCTCTTTTCTCAGGACACACAAATAGTTTTCACTTTAGGTAACAAGCGAAGTCACCCAATGACAAATGTGTGAGTTTACTTTAAAAATAAAAGCACAGCTTTTGCACATACACATCGTCATTATAGTCTTTAATGCTAGAAAAACATTCCGCCCGAGCCTGAGGGTTTTATCGTTTTGTGCACCCAACTCCTCTTGACACAACATTGAGAAAATGAAATGAGGACACCTGTTCAATGATCTCACCTCAGCTCCCCTTTGTTCCCGACTAAAACACACAAAGCCATGTAGGCTTGGGCCAAGACAGCATATGTTTAGATCCCTTTCCTTTACCTGCCCTCATCTTTTCTCTGGCTGACATTCTGTTAATAATATAATAATTAGGGTCTCTGAACCTGATACACAAGGACTGCTTTTCCTATCCTCTCCATTCGATAATGAAACCTGCGTCCATTCATTTGTCCTGTCTGTCATTATTTTTCCCTTTTTCCTTGTCTGTTTTTGCTGCTCGCTTTATGAATAAGTAAATGCAGTATTTGGTTTCCCCGTCGTTAATTATTGAAGCGACAGTGATACAAGACTTGCCTCCCAGTGCGCCCAGTGCACCAGACCCATGTTTTAGCTCGTTTCTAGGCAACCAGGCTGCATATAGTCAGGCATCAGTAACATCCTAATGATTCTGCTGCGCATGCGATGAGGGGGAGTGCAATTTACACACAAATCAGTTGAGCTACCATTTGCATCCTGTCACAAGGCTCAAGAGAATGAATATGCTCTTTCATATCTTGGAAGAGTAACGTGTGTTACATGACAATGCTATCACAACAGTTGCCTCTCACTGGAGCTGGTTACATAGTTACAAGGGCATGTTGCCATACAGGGCTTATTCAAATCATTTTAATGGGCAGTGGAATGGTTGAACAACATTTTCTTAAAGGTTAGCAGGTGTGGGACGAGCTGGGGTCAAAGCACAAGAAATACAAACCTAAGGCAACCTTGACTGGGTTTGAACTCCCACTGAATTGATACGTGATGACTGTTATCATTGTACCAAACATTTACAACCTGTCAAGTGGGGTTTAAACACTCTATAAGAGGCACAGTGGGCATCGGGGATTTTCCCTGCTATTGATGAAAGGCAGCAGGGTCAATCAGAGAGTAAATAAATGATTGAAAGAATTGGCTCGGCCACAATAGCCGAGGCTACTCAGTCGATCCTGGCTATTGATCTGTAGGTGGATGGCATCAAGGAGAAGCAGGAGCTGTTTGACTGAAGAAATGAAATGAAGAGTTGATTGGAATTATTTGTCCTTTAGCTTTGACTTGTTTACAAATGAGGCCTCAGCCCACATTAGTGTCCTGTGGCTATATTGAGAAGTGAAATGCTCTCCAGAGGATTCCTTATTGCAACCATTAATTTAGCTGAGGTACAAGTCATGAGTAACCCCACAATTGATTTTCTAACCCCTAAATCCAGTGTTATATACCTCATCTATGTTTGGCATGGTCACATACTATACACTATATGATGCAAGGTTAAATTTCACCAATGTTGGAAGAATAGTCCCCACTCTACTCCAGTCTAAGCTCACCACAAGTCAGGAACTAAGAAAGAAAGTCTCCAAAGTTCAGCCAATTATGAAAAAGTAGAACAGTGTAAAAGCAATGGACAGAATCAAAGAGAGACTTTGGAGATTAAACCTCGGACTTTAAGGTGAAAGACTCCCCACCATTTGGACAAGGACATTGGCTTCGGTTCCACTGGGTTCCAGTGACAGTGGCGGCTGGCATAAAGCATTATTAATGACCAAGGAAACTGGCCTTCAGGCTAGGTGTTAATTATATGACTGGAGAGCTGGGGGAGAGAGCAAAAACACGGCAGGGCGGGGGCCACTCCCTGTGTTGTGTGTGTGCATGTGTGTTTTACATTGTTAAGCCATTACTGTCCTCATTTCTAAGGGAAGCCTGAATCGCGGTGATAGATCGTGTTTGGATTGTGGTGCCAGATACACTCTCAGCCTTTCTGAGACCCCATCTCATTTCTGTTTTTTTTTGTTTCATCTTACTCATGTCAGAGTCTCATTTTAGTACAGTATATGTCAAAGTTATTGGAGAAAAATGTGGTAATGCCCCTTTATGCCAGAGAGATCAAGGTAAAGGTTAAGCCGTGCCCAGTTCAGAAAGTACAGGCCAGTGTTTAGTCAGTCAAGCTGGCATGCCCTTGAAAATACCTCCTCACCAAAATAATCCATTAATTTAATTTCACTTTACTTAATTTTTTTAATGAAAATGTATGCTCTGATTCAGCATTTCACATTTCTCACTTATCTAAATGTGACGGAGTTAACTAGAGAGATAATTTGGTTAGCTACAGGCTACTGTTTTCATCATTAAGCCCATCTTAATCACCACCATTCTTTCTGTACACTGGCGCAGATTCACAGCCTAGTGCTCTGCGTGTCATGTGCAGGGGGAGTGTTTTTGATGCCTGGCGCCTGCATGTGACAGGTCCATCGGCCGTGAGCAGCCCTGCACTCCTCTCCGTCGCAAAGCATCTGTGGCGTTGCTCTTTAAAAGGCCAAGGGCCACTCACTGTGTATCCCTTTTAACGCAGCTCTGTGTCAACCCTCCTTACAATCATAGTGTGACATCAAATCTGAGGCTAAAGAGAGAAATGATGGCCTAATGGGGTTCAACAGGACACCAGACAAGTTTGTTTACAAGACCTGCTCCGGCTTTTACTCTTGGTTAAGCCAAACATTAGCATGTTAACTAAAATGAGGACTGAATTGTAACTTATACACACTGCCTCAAACAATTAGTCAATTAATCAATTGATCAATTTTTAATGAATCAATTGAATAATTTACAGAAAATGAATCGAAAATGTAATAATTGATTATATAATTTATTCAGCAAAAATATTTGCATGTTCCAGCTTCATAAATGTAATATTTTGTTTAATATCATGTCATCTTTGGGTTTTCGACTGTTGTTTAGACAAAACAAGCAAGTCACCTTGGGCGAGTGAGACACGTTTTTGCTTCCGTTCATTTGGCTGAAGTGCAATGTTACATGATAACATCATAGCCATGATAACCAACCATTTTGGTCTGGCCTCAAAATATATAGAAGAAATCTTGGCCCCTCATGAGTCAGCTCGCAGCCTTAGATCCTCAGGTCGAGGCTAAAAACTAAAGGTGACCGTACTTTTTTTGTTTTATGTCTTAGTTTGTTTTTATCTTATAAATTAGTTTTTATGTTTCATCTATTGCACTGTTTTATCAGGCTTTAAACTTTACATTAGTAACAGTAGCACTGTTCAGCTTTCTGTTTTATTGCCTTGCTTTTGCTGCTTTGTCTGTCAAAGCACTTTGTAAACTGTTTTAAAGGTGCTATAAATGAAGTTATTATTATAATTGTCATCTGCCAATGTTATGGTATCCTCGCTGTGACCATTTGATGATGCTGTGTTTTTTATCATTGTAAATTTAATATATTTGTGTTTTGGACTGTTTGACCGAACAAGCAATTCGACATAATCTTTGGCTTTTGGAAAATGAGATGGACATTTTTAACTATTGTGTGGGATTCTCTTACAAAATTACTTGCACCTGTCTAAGATATCCACCATCACCATCAAACAACATCCTTCCATCGACTAACTTCCGCTCTTTTATCCACACCTCAGTGTTCAGGGAGCCCTACACAGTCCGTGTGGCCGACCAGCGCTCCATGCGGGGCAATGTTGCCGTGTTCAAGTGCCTCATCCCCTCAGCCGTCCAGGAGTACGTCAGTGTGGTGTCCTGGGAGAAAGACACAGTCTCCATCGTCACAGGTAAGAAATTCATCAAACGAGAGTCATTAAAGGTTCACACAAAAACACAAGGGGGAACACACCCGCTCTTTGTGCTACTCTCCTCTCAAACTCCATTCGTGCGGCCATGTGAGTTATATTTGGCCGAGTGTGTGCTCGCTGTGTTTGATCAGGTGGTGGATAATAATGGAAAGCGAATGATCTAATGTCATCCCAATATGTCAATGAACTCAAGAACATTTGCCCTTGGAGAAATGAGAAATCTCTCCTGTAATTTTTAGACTGAATAAATCCCAAACCAAAATGTTTTATTTTTATAGTGGGATTTTCTATCAAGAAGATTTTTTTCCTCGTTTGCCATGTTTGTGATTATTGACAGCTCTTAATCGATGAAATTGGGTCACTGGCATCTTCTATTTTGTCAGTGAGTGAAAAAGGTCCAATCATTCAAAAAGAAGTCTGATGAAATGGCCTTTGCTTGGCACATCTCTGGCTCCTCACTCACTGACTGACACCGCTGTGGTTAATAGCTGTTTTACAGGGATAAATCAGGCATTAGTAGACATGTGATTGTGTGTGTGTGTGTGTGTGTGTTTGTGTGTGTGTGTTTGTGTGTGTGTATGAGAGAGTGAGAAGGACAGAGGGGTGTGTGTGGGCTGGGGGGGATCTAATTTGATGAGTGATAGATCTGTTTAGCTGCTCATCACAGTCACCCAAAAGAGAGCAGCCACACCTCCTGGGCTCTGCTGTGTCTGGAGCTGTTCTCTCGGCTTCATCTGATCTTCTGTTCATATCATTCCATGTGTAAGTGAGGAATACTAGTATCAGTTTGAAACTGAGCCTCCTACATGCTGCTGTATATTGTGTCTACGTGTGCTGTGTGTGTGTGTGTGTGTGTGTGTGTGTGTGTGCAAGCTTGTGCAGTGCAGTGTTAACATTTGCTCCATGGAGCAATGGCAAATTGCAGAGTGTCAGATGAGACTGTTTAGGTCAGATGATACGTATTGCTCCCTCTGCCCCTTATCTTGGTCTCTGATACCGAGCACCCCTTTCATCTCTCTAAATAGTGTGTGAATAGAGGTGTGTGTGTGTGTGTTTGTGTGCCTTTTTGTATGGCTCTGTCCTTCACACGGGAGCATTCATTGATCCACCACAGCTGTAGTGTGTGTTAGTGTGTATGTGTGTAAGTGTATGTGTTAGTGTGTGTGGCCTGAGGGGGGTTTCCAGTCTGGATCGATTGAGCTTGCTGTTGGGTTCCCCTCTCTTGTCACAAATCCCTCAGTGTGAGTGTGGTGAGATCAGGCCAGTCTGTTTGAAGGTAAAACATGCACATATGAACAAGCAAGAACATGTGTGTGAACATGGACACAGGCGCGCAAACGCACACACACATACTCACATGAACAGCTTTCAGTGACTAAGCGGATCATCCATATGTTTAAATATTAAAAGCTTTTGTATAATTCGACCTATGATTAGAATAATTTAATGTCAAAATAATTGAATGCTGAAGAGTCTTTATACGTTTTGATCATGTAAAATGATTATGTCTATTTATATACAGCTTACAATACAGTGTAAAGCTTTCTTGTTCCGCTTCTTCAGTGTGTGGATTTTGAGAGATTTTTGTTTTCCATCTTTCTTTCTCTCTTTTATCTCTTCAGAGCTGATGAATAGGTCTTATTAGTAACACAGTGCTCCTCTTCTTCTTTCCATCTATCTTTGGCTCTAAGCCTCCTCTCATCTCTTTCCCTCCCTGGTACAGACTGGTGGCCTGTGTCGGCATCATGGCCACTCACACATGTGTGCTTACCCCCCTCATCTACCCATCCATCCATCCATCCATCCATCCATCCATCCATCCATCCATCCATCAGCTCCTGCTGGCATGTACAGCTTTCTTTCTTTCGATAGCACTCGAGTTGCTCTAGTGGTTTTCCATTTATAAGGAACAGTGTATGCCAAGGTATTGGCTTGACAGGATGACACATGTCACACAGACGGCTGTGTTGGTCAATAAAGCTGAGTTTGAATGGGCTTTGATGAAGAGGCAGGAGGGTGTTTGCTGACAGCTGGCCTCACTGTGAGACGACCCTGCCTGGGTGTCGTGTCAGTATTTGACAGCCAAATCTGTTTTCGTTGAGGCCCGTTCACGGAGCAATGTGGGGGGGAGAAGACAGATAGACAGGCAGACAGTCAAACAGAGGAGGGCTTTGTGTGTTGACTGGCTATCCTGGTTTTTACTCCGCTGTCATACCTCCCCTTCTCCTGCTATCTCTATCTCGCCATGTCTGTCCCTCTAATTGATGGTTTGCTGGTGTTGCTGTTGGTTAGAAAATTAGCATTTGTTTGCTTGTCAGTTGGGGAACTGAAAGAGGATGCTCTGTTGATGGATGTGTATGAAGGAACTTCATGTGTGTGTGTGTGTGTGTGTGTGTGTGTGTGTCACTTTGTTAGTATCCATCTCCTCCTCCAGTTGGAGCTTAAAACAGTGTGAGTTTTATCTGGTCACCATGGTAACGGGTGCGAACCGGCGGGCGGAATGAGGAAGGTGTGAGGATGCATCGCTGGCTGAGTTTTATTAGTGCATCACAACGGCTCTGCCCTTGCACACACACACACACACACACACACACACACACACACACACACACACACACAGATGACATAGCTGCATACTTATGTACACTTCAGTGACAGGCAGCGTACATGTCATCACTGTCAGGAGAATGAATCTTTTATCTCCAAATGTGGAGATTTTAACACTTTTCTCTCTATCTGTCTTTCATGGTTTGTGGGAGACACTGTGTTCCTCTGCAGTACACATTAGAGCGAGACCAATTAATTAGATGGGCCAAAGTACTGTATCTGCAAATATCCTGTTTTTGCATCTATATAGGTATCTGTGTATATGTTAGCCAATGAAGGGCAAGACATTACATTACCATCTTGCCAAAGATATGTCTAAAGGCATTTACTAAGAGTGAAACTGTTACATAGTTTCAAAACAAACATAAACATGACTATCAGCTCTTATATATTAATGAATTTTTTTAATTTCTTAAATATCAGTAATGGTATCAACTTAAAAAAATCGAGTGTCGGTTGCACCATATGTAGTTAGTTCAGCCTCTCAGGAGTTAAGGAAAATGTGACTTATAACTATCACTGTGGAAAAAACACAGTTCAGCTTTGTTTATGTTTTATTTTATCTTATGTTGACTTTAATGAAGAAATTGGACCAATACTGTAGAATTTTACACACTGACGTTGATGCACATTTACATTTTTTTTATTGATAGTAGGCATCAATTAGACATTTACAGATGTCTTTCAGACAATGTATGAAGACATCTGCATGTGCAGATTTTCAGATGATTGAAGCACACATGTTTATGAATCACATCACATACCCTGATAAGCTTCATTAAATGTTGGAGACAGTGTGAATCATCTCGGTTATAACTTTGCATTAAATTTCATCCAATTGGTGACTTAAGAAGTGTTTCTATTTTTTGTTTCTATGTTAAGAAGATTTATATAGAATGTAACAATAATGTGAATAATAACTTGTTCAAAAGCTCCTGTGGATGAGATTGTAGAGTAGACACTCCTTCTTGATTAAATGGGGAGGCTTCAGAATGACAAAATACCACTAGAGAACCATAACAAGTGAAATAAATAGATTTATTGATTCATCTGCTTATTGAATCATTGATTGGTTGATATAGTGAGAGAGAGAGAGACACAGAGGGAGGGAGAGTGTTGATGTGTGACGTCTGAGTTTCTGCATCCATTGATAGAGGTTGTTTAATCCCCCTTCTCTATCACACACACTGCCTCTCTCTCTCCGTGAAGTGTAGCGTCACCACAGCTGCTGCAGCTTCTGTCCCAGTCTCCATTTTGTGGCCACTCTGCAGAGGCCCGTTAACTCTCTCTACCCCTCTGCCAATCCACTCTTCTCTTAACTTTTTCTCTCTCTCTCTCTGTCTCTCTCTCTCACGCTTCCTTTTTCGAGACACTTATTAGGGGATGAAGTGACAAAGCATCGTTTTTTCCTTCCACTCCATCAAACCTGAAAGTGAACAACAGATAGGCACAAAAAAAATGCCTGAATAGGCAGAAAAAGAAAGACAAAGTGGCACAAAAGCATGACATGCTAAATTATGCAGATGGAAAAGTGGGCATAGGATGGAGGGATGATGGAATGAGGCGGATAGGTATGAGGACGTATGAGAGGATAGGCAGATGGACAAAGAGAGAGGTGTGTGTGCTCGGGTTTCTTGTTGTCCCCAGCACCCCAGGGAGGAAGAGGAGGCCAGGGGCTCTAAAGCTGCTGTGCCCTGCCATTAAAGATGCATCTGACAAGTGCTTAATGCCCACCCACCTACCCTCTCTCCTCCACCTCTCTCTCCATCAGACTCTTTTTTTCTTATCCCTGTTCTGACCATTAACTATTATCTATGTATGTTTGTCTTTGCGATGGTAGCAGGTTGTGCTTAGTGTGAGTGGTGGGAGGAAGAGGGCAGGGGGTAGCTGTGGAGGGGAAATAGGTGGTGTTTACTTATTGATGTGTGTTTATGGGCTGTGGTGTGTAGGTGTGTGTGTACGTGTATTTTTGTGTGTTTGTGCGTGTGTGAACCTGGCAGCTATTCGTGTTAGGTTGGGTTATTTATTCAGCACTCGTGTTTGGATGTTTTACAGAGAGAACAGGTGCAGAGCGACTCTGAGCGCGCTCTGTTTGAGCGGACTCTGTGTGTGTGTGTGTGTGTGTGGGGGGGGGGGGTTAGTGAGACAGACAGACAGAGTATAAGAAGACACAGGGGCATTCACTGCTGTCCAGACACTGATAGGGCCACACTGTGTATCTGATTGGTTGAAATTTGAGCGTTGAAAGGAAATGCTGATTTGTAGCTTTTGAGATACACTGAGAAATAAATGTGCAGGTTATTTGTGGAATGATAGACGGACAGACAGAGAGATGCTGTACATGCACGGGAACATGGATGTTCTGTGTAGAGATTGAAATGGCGGAAGAGATGGAGGGAGATTGAAGGAGGGAGGGAGGGAGGTAGGAAGTGAGAGAGGGCTGTGCACGAGAAGAATTTCAATGCCACTCCAATCATGCAGGCAGTCTCGTTAGCCCAGGGACAATTTGCATAGCGCTTCGGCGAATTCATTTGGCCTTACTCAGAGAAGATGGCTCCCTTTCCTCTCTGCTAGTCATTCATTTTTTGTTCATTAGTTATTCATTGACCGCACTCAGCGAAGGTGTGAGCGAGTTCATACATGTAAATCTGTGTGTTTCTGTTTGTTTCTGACCTGCCAGCTGTCATGCTTTTATACTGTATAGTCTTTGTCGTTGCATGAGATCATTGCTTGCTGTGTTTGAAGCTGAGCGGTGCGTCTACATCTTTCTTACTGAATAGATATGTACGATCGTCCTGCATATGTACTTACATTAGTGGTGTCATTACATGCCAGCAGACAGAATCGCTGTCAGATATTTTGCCAAATGCAGAACCGACGTCAGAATATTACTCATCACCCACCATGATGTCCTCGCCAACACCCTCTTCGTCATACAGTCATGCTGTGCCTCCTCCTTCAGCCCGAGAACTTAATTAGGGAAAAATACATGATGGGGGTTCAGACAATCAGGTCTATACTTGAAGCCATCACTAATGGGGATCATGACTTGCCCTAAAAAAGCATGGGACTTTTAGGGTGGGATAAGAGTGTCTGTGTGTGTCAGGGGTTGGGGGAGCGGGGTAGTGGCAGTGACGAAGCTCAGCCAGTAAGTGAAGATGACACACATGATGAAGAAATACAGTGGATGTGTTATTCTAATTATCCCTCTGACACTGCCTTGCAATCTAATGTTGTTTGACGGTGCACAACAACCATGGTGGAGAAGTGTGTGTGTGTGTGTGTGTGTGTGTGTGTGTGTGTGTGTGTGTGTGTGTGTGCATGGGTGCATGGGTGCACATGTGTATAAATTAGCAAGCAAGCATTTGCCATAGTCTGACTGTGTTTGTCACATCTGCCAGAGTTAAAATGTGAATTTGTTTTGTGTGACCTTTCCCAAAGATAAGTTGTTCTGTTAGTTAGTTTAAGTAAACAAAGACAAAAAAAACATCCCCATGCCCAACATTATTCAGTGTGTACTGTAGCTTTTTCTAAAAAAGAAAAAAATGATTCTATAGTAGCTTTAAGTGGCACACCGTTTGGTCTCTAATTCTTTGGTTGGAATTATTTGGAAAAATGTGACGTGTCCAAATTTTCAGCGTGTGTAATTGTGTGTGTTGGTAAAGAGAGAAAGATGAATAAGAAACAAAAAAAAGATAGTGAATCAAGTATTTATGTGTGCGCTTGTGTTGTTACAGATGTGCATGTGTTTGCACGTATTTGTATTTTAGGAGCATGGTGGGGGCAAGGCAATATGAGAAAGATCCCGTTAGAACACATCCCCCCTGGAGCTGACCTAATGACCCGTGACCTGAAGATGTACATAGGGAAGGAGAGAGGGTGGGAGGGAGGGCAGCCAAGGAGGGACAGAGGGGGAGAAGTAGGAGAAGGAAGGTGGTGGGTCGAGAAACCAGGAAGAAAATGGATGAAAACTGCAGCAAATATAGCAGCACGAGAGATGCAAATGTGTGCTGTGTGACGCATCAGTCTCTCTCTCGCTCAGATGTCCTAACTTGACCACAGTCCTATCCATCAGCTGGAGGAGCTTTTCCTCTTACCTCCTCCCGTCTGTCTTCGCTGCTTTCACTCTTTTCTTTATTCATTCCTTTTATCGGCCTCATAGATCACAGTTAATCAAAGACTGGATGGAGACAGCCAGTAGAGCTCTGACATGCAGACCACAATGGACACAGGCAGCGGAAGCGAGAGAAAGATAGAGAGCCTCAAAGTGAAAGGAGGACATGGAGATAGAGGATGAATAACTTGGTAGGGGAGTGGGCAGAAAACAGGTGAAATAGATTGACAAAGTTTACCTGCTCTACTCAATTTATCTTTTTTCCTTTTTGATGAACTCTCGACTTTCCTGTCCTGCTCTTTCCCTCCAACCTCCCCTAACCTCTGCCATGTTCATTTAAACTGTGTAGCTGTCTGCGTGTGTGTGAGCGCCCTCGCTGACCTCCCCTCTGAGCTATGGCATCTCTATGCTTTATTAATAGCTAATCAATGGGCTCTCTGGGGTGTATGAGGGGCCCTGAGGACTCCAACAAGACGTATGCTGGCGTGTTAGCACACACACGGACATTTCCCCTCACACACGTCAATAGTTCATAGAAGTCAGTGGAGTATAACACATGTAGAAGTTATTTTGCCAATTATTTTGTAAAGAAATTCATTATGTTTTTATTTAGCCACTGCGGCACAATGATGCAAGTAGCTTTAATCCACTAGGCAGTTTGAGATGTGTCCTTTATCTTCCCTTGTTTGGTTTGTTTGAATCATAAATGCTGTCTCTCCTTCTCACTTTCTCTATTACCTTACCCATATGATTCTCTTACTGCTTGACTTGACATTTATTCTCCTCAAGAGCTTATCAGGCCCACCTTGACCGCCTCTGGTTTTGCATCATTATTTTCCTTCCCTTTCTGCTATTTTCAGCGTGCCTGCCCTCTTCCTATTTTCCCCTCACCTATTTCTTTTCTTTGCTGCACTCTTTCTTTCTGTACCTTGGTTATTTGTATTTTGAAAGTGCAGTTTTTTTGTGTGTGTGTGTGTCTGTTTTGTTCATGTGCATAGCCATTGTTTTACATTGCCCAGGGAAATGCAAGTTTTCTGTTTCTCTCACTCTGTCTCACTGGAGACATTGTTTGAAAACAGCGATGTGAGTTTCAGACATCTTGTGAGGAATCCTTCATGTTTACCTTTTTTACCTCCTTCCTATCCTTCTTCGTCAACCCTCACTGAGCTAATGGCTCGCTTCTTACTCACTTCTTATACCGTGACATGTTGCATGAATAGCACTCGTTGCCACGCGTATAAATTACGGCTAAATTACACGTTTTACAATTTGTTTTTCTATTATGTGTGCATTTCAGCATTCCACACTAAAGTAAAGGAAGAGGCTAGCATTATTCTCTACTTTTGTCATTATCAACAAATCCAATTTCATTTTTTATACCTGCATCAAACTGCCCTTTGGCTAAGAACATGTGTGCATATCTATCTGTGTGTGTATGTGTGTGTGTGAGACAGAGAGAGAAGAACATCTTTTACATCTGAGCTTAGCTGACTAAGGCTCCCAGAAGACAAAGCAAGAGGGAGAGGAGAACGGGAAGGGAAAGTATAGAGGAAAAAGAGAATGTAATTTGAATCTAATATACATTTCAGTTGAAAGTCATTCTAGCCTTGATACATTCTCTCTGGAGTCACACATGCACACACACACAAGCACACACGCACATACACACACACACTTCATATCCTGAAGACTTACCGTAGCCCTAACCATAACTGCTACCATCCGTCCTATACCTAAACCTAACCGTACCCTAAAACTCAAACCAAGTTTTGACCCTAAAATGCTGTGATTCACTTCACGGGGAAGTGCATTTTGTCCCCCTAAGGGAAGGTAAGCCCCCACAACGACTGAGGAAACAGATTTATGTCCCCATACATGCACATACACATATCCTCTCCCCACCCACTCCTGTGGACAAAGCTCCTGTGTATGAGCACAGATTGATAGTTGAGTGCTCGCACTACAGCTCATTCATCCTTGTTCACTACATCTCTGCTGCCAAGTTGAAAATACAATGTATGTCAGTGTGCAGCCTCTCCACAAAATAAAATATATTGTAATAGCTACATTCGCTTGCACATTTAAACACCCTGAATGCAACATTAGAGGCTGTACAATAGAAAGAATGGTAGGAAAACACAAACATTATACAGGCAGTAAGCTGATTTGTCTTGGTGGTCTTTCTCCCTCCAAACATATTTATACACTATGCTCCACCACCATCTCATAAGAGGAACACAGCCATTTTTATACTAAGTTAGGTTTCCAAGTCCAATCAGTTGTTCTCAAAAATCATACACATGTTGCTTCTGTTTACTACATGACTACAAGAAAAATGTCTGAACAGCGGCCTTGACTTTTGCACATTTTATGATATATTTTCTGGTCATTTTTTATGTCAAAGTAGTGGAAGTGACGCTCATGAAGCTTTCAAGTTGCTGTACTGTATGTACTGTAATTTAGGCACACAGCCATGCAAAGGATGAGCTACATATCAAGTGCTTCTCAGGGTGTCAAGTATATACACACAATCTTTTTGCACTTGTTTCCCTCTTTAAGCACCCCCACTCGCCAACAGATCCCATCTCTAGATTAGCCATTTGTGTGTGTGCATCTGTGTGTTTCTCTCTCTCTCTTTTGCTCTGCATAAACAGTGTGCCCTTTTCTTGCAGGCTGACAAGTGAACGCCTTGTTTATTTCTGTTGAGGGGAAAACAGTCGGGTATTTATTCCATCGCTCCCCCACCTCTATTCTTTCTCCTACTCTCATCCCCCTTCTTTCTGACATCTTCAGACAAACATCGAGCTATAGCAGGGCATCATACAGTAATGAGCTAATATGTCATCCAGGTGATGTTGTTTGAGTGAGAGAGAGAGAGAACTGAATGTTGAGACAGTTTGTTGTAAATTATATTGGCATTGGGAAGAACACACGTATATCGTTCCAATATTGTGGATTCTGATTCTCATCATTGATTCCAAACCTTTCTGTTTCTTTTAGAACATCTGTCTTCTCTCCTTGTGATTTACTCATTCCACACGGTGTATACAAATGTGAGAGGCTGTTATTATTGAGCTAACTAAGCACAGTTGTTGTCCTGTAAACAGCATGCCTTTAATTCTACCAGATAGTTAAAAAGTACATCGTTACACTTTTGTTTTAGTAGTTTTAGGAGTTAAATACACATTTACCATCTACAACATGTGATATTCCAAACAAATCCAATCGTATCTGTAAACAAAAACACTGTATCACTGCTTCTTCATACCCTACTTTTAAAAAACTTTTATTTAAGCTTATTTCCAGGTAATATCATCTAAATATTCCTTATTAAACAGTATGACTGTATATCAGCATTTCCTAAGATTTAAAACAATAAGAGAAGTACTTACAGAACCCATGGTACTTTACACTACTGCTCAGCTTCAGGCAAGCCAATGAGTGAGCTATCGGAGAGCAGTGCTCCTAACCAGTTAACCAACCAACCAACCAACCTTAACTGGTCACTCTGTACAGTCAATAGTGGTACACACAAGAGCAGCACACAAGCTCAAGAAGATCGCCAGTCAAGATTGAAACAAGGGACATGTATTAGCCATCTTTAATATCTATAGAGGGTTACCCGAAGGTATGTTACTTGTCAAAACAACAGAGAGCCAAAGTACACAAGTGGCTGTAGCTGAAAGTTGAGTGGACGAAACCAAAGCTGGCAGGTTGGGTAAATATTAAACTTGTATTTGGTGGTCAACAACTCCAATGGGATGTGTAAGCAAGTAACTGTTTGCACACAGTTTCAACCTGAGAAGTTCTTCATTGTCTTCTTTTACTACTTCTTCTCCTTCACTGCAGTAGGTTCCAGTGATGCAGCTATTTATATTTTTTTTGGCTTAAAGCACCTTTGGTTGTCTTTACTTTCAAAATGCAGCTTTTCACTTTCACATTCATGGACGGGTTTGTCCAGCCAGATTGTGTTTCTAAACTATTTGACTTAGATTGTCAGAGGATCATGTTTCACCACTTTCGGCATTTTGAAGCACTTGGTTCTGATATTTTCATGTTCCTTTGTGCATGGCACAATACCCTGCAGTCAGTCCTCATCCTGAACCAGAGAACTGATGCTGCACAAATGGGTGGTTGGATAGATTGATGTAGATAAACGTTTCTGCTGTATAAAATCAGTTGTGCTTAAAAAGACTAGATATGATGGTGGAATGTATATCTAGTAGATAAATGAGAGAATCTGTGAAAACAAGCTGATTTTTGGAATAGCTACGACATAGATGCAAGTATCTACCAATAACCAGGAAAATTGTTTCAAGGAACAAGTCCTGAGTCTTAAGCTCTGTGCATTTAAGACCTCACAAGAGTCACTGGGACCTAATTTGCATCTGGAAGTCTCAGTTTCGATTTTTGATCTTCCTCCATCAATAGTAAGTGACCTAATTTTTCAATTACACAAATTCCTTGGCTGTCATTATGATCATTATAGTTTCTTATAGGGAAGTAACATACCTATTGCTCACAACGGTGCACACACGCTGTGAAGGGCCGGATGCCAGGTGGAGCGGTGGGTAATTGTGGCATCAGTTGATAACCAGTGGACATGACTGTATGTTTTCCTCTTCAGAAGTCAACAGCGCGTAGCAGCGTTCCACTAATGGGGAGAGTGGCTCTGCATATACGCAATGTGTTGCTGTGCAGGAGAGAACCATTCTGCCACTGTCAGAGTGTGTGTGTGTGTGTGTGTGTGTGTGTGTGTCCTTATACTGTCTGTGTGCATGAGTTTGTACATTTATGTATGCAAGGTTGTGTGTCTTCGTACATATGCGTTTGTTTGTTCGTTCATGCATGCTTGCATATCCAGCATTCACACATTCGTATGTGTGACAATAATATTGGGGTTTGCTGACGGGCAGAAGATGAGATTGAGATTGTGAGAGAAATAGATATAGGAAGAAGAAGGGTAAGATGAAATGATGGCAGAGAGATACAGCATAAAGAAAAAGAGCGGTTGTTGAGGAGGGAGTGATAGAGAGAGTACTCTCCAGAGAGATGCACATGGAGACCAAAGACACATTCTGCCACCATAAGCATGTTTAAATTTTGAACAGGCACTTAAGAGGGACAGCACAGAAATGCATATTTCTCAAAGAGGTTCGCAGCAAGCACTTCTGGGTAAAGCAGTGATTTGTGTGCGTATGAGAGGGGAGAGAGTGGAGAAGAGGAGAGAAGAGTTAGATGAAGGGAGGGAAAAAAGATGCAGGCTTTCTTAATGGAGGTGTTTTTGCTTTACTAATTTTAGGGCTCATTTAACAGAGTGTGCTCCTCTCCCACTGGTCCTGCCTGCCTCGCCCCCCCCATCCTTCCATCTCACCCTCTCGCCTCTTCCCCTACATCTCCAGTTAATTTAATGAAGGGTTGCCCGATTGCTTTTAGCATTAATATTCCAATACCAAGTGATGTAAATAATGAATGCAACCTCCCTCTATTCTCTTTCTCCCTCTCTCTGGATGATGTTGAGCCCCATCTGTCGTCGCTGCGGTGGCACAGAACATTCCCAAAGGATGAGAGGGAAAAGTAGGATAAGAGGGCAGAGAGAGAAAAAGAGGGAGAGAGAGAGACAGAGAGAGAGAGGAGGGTGAGGAAGGTGTGCCTAGAGGGATAACACGAGCATTTTTTCCATTTAGTGTCAACTGGTTGTGGGTTTGTTTCTGTCTGAATGAGGGATTTATTCTAACACCTTTTTAAAATTTAGTTTCATAATATATTATTACAATTAACACTGTGGACTTTAAGGGTCTTGAACTACCGTACCAGATCCATCAGACAATTTCATAGGATCCCTTCACATGTTTCGATTTTTTACATCCAACCCACAAATTACTGCTTTACATTTTCCCCTTTTGATTCAGCGTTTTATTTTAGAATAATTTCAAAATAGTAAGACTGTTAAAAAAACTTGGATCTTTAATTAAAATGTAACATTCAGCAAACTTTGGTGCACCTTAGTGTGTGTGTAATTTGCAAACATAAACAATGACTGACTCAGATTTTCCATTAAAACACTTCCAAAAGTGCCTCTCACTAAACCTAAAAGAAAAGGTGATCAGGAGCATAGACAGTTGGACTGTGTGCTCAATGCAACTTCAATCAGTGCCATTCTCAAGGAAAACAATTTCAAGTGGCACTTCTCCACTAATCATGCAGAGCATACAATAGGTATAAGGGAACAGATATAATAGTTGCCCAGCTCTTGAGTATATAGTCCCTAATGGTGTGTGGTGCATCATTTCCACAGATGTGATCTCTGGACTGTTTGTGCGGTCTGTGTTGATTTGACCCATGAAGCAAATGTTCTAACTCTGAATGATCTCAGAAATGGAGCTACACTTCTTTCTGTCTTTTTCCTTTTCCTCTATTCTCTGTATATTTATGAAACATTTTCATAAGGCCTCAGGATAAGCAAAGAATCATTGTTCAATTCTAGTGAATACGTCTTGGCCCCAGTTCATGCCAGCTGGGCAAAATTGCATCTCTGCGTTCCCACTCAGACGTTGTATGCATTATTGCGGACTCTAAAATTCGACTTGTGTTCTGTCTGAACACACCTTAAGGAAGAAAAACCTGCCCAGTGGGCCCCAGGTAAAGTTTAACCTGTACACCTCCATATTTAGTATCACAGTGGATTAAAAGAGTAAACATGGTGGGCTTTCGGGGTCTAAATCTAAGCTATGAAGGTTTTTAGTCATAAGAGAGGGTGAAAGAAGAAGTGATGGTAAAATAAAGGGAAGTTAGAGAGCTGGTGTCTGGTTTAGACTGCAGGCCTCTTGCAAACTAGTAATGAGTGGAGCTAATTAATTTAGACTCTGCCAACAGATGGCTAAAGCCACATGGCAGCCGCTAAGGGAGGTACTCCTCTTTCCTCTCACTCTCTCTTTCTCTTTTCCTTTAACTGTCTCTGTCCATCGCTCCAGCAGTACACGCTGTTAGGCCCTTTGCGTGTGTGTGTCTTCGAAGTTGTCACCGGCAGCCGGAGCATTTGATCGATCTTCAGTGAGCAAAGGCCTCTGGGGTAGACATGGGAGCTCTCAGGCTATTAAACAATTACACACTCTCAAGGTGGTCACCTCAACCTTCAACGCACAGAGATAGAGAGTGTGTGTGTTTTTAATCCAGGTATGCGTTTGTTCCTCTAGGTAGAGAAAAGACAAATCGAGAAATGGCGGAAAATTGTTTTGGTATTAATGGCTACATTTGTCTGTGGCTTCGCTAGGTCATGTAAACACCACTCCGACATCATATTGTGACCCACCCACACACACACACATGAACACACAAACAACCACTAGCCACTTATAACTCCTTCACTTACAATACCGCCAGACACAAACACAGAAGCCACACTACAATCACTCTGGTGTTTCTGCAACCAAAGCCATTTCTGAGGAGTTTCCTTGAGTACTTGAGTGGGAAAACGCATTAAAGTTTAACCAGTGGAGGAGGGAAAGGAAGAAGGAATAAAAGAAAGGGGACATCGGAGTACTGTCACACACGCTATTCTCACCCCAATACTTTCAATCTTAATGCTGCACTCTCTTTCGTTACGTCCTGGCTAAATGGAATGGTAAAGGAACATGGTACATGCAAGGCTGGTGAAGAGGAAAGGGGAGGAGAAATTGGATTAGTAGAGTAGAGGAGGTCATCAGGTATTGGAAAGAATATTGATGTTCATTAATAAGTCCATCACACTACTGATGCGTCATTCTATCGCAGATTTCATGCCGAGTAGGGTAACCAGTTGACGACAACTGTATCAATATGTTTTTGTCACTGAATAATAATAAACAGCCTACTGTACAACGCTGAATAAATGTAAGTAGTAAAAATGACATGTCTCAATTCCAACAATCTTTCCCCCTTTTCTTGCCAAATCTTGAATATCAAAGGGTGCAGAAACAAAAACAGATAGAAATGGAGAGGGAAGAGAGAGGAAAAAAGGGGGACAGATGGGGGAGCTGGCAAGCACGTGGCACACTTTGCATGGGAGTGTGTGTACGTGTGTGACACACAATAGTGGTAATTATCTTAGCCGTTGAGTGCACAGAGGGCTTGGCAGTATAGGGTATGATGCGGGGATGGAGGGAGGGGGGGACACAGGCAGTCAAACAGTAATATAATCATAGTCCTTTGTGTGAGCGAGAGCAGAGGGCAACTCAGTGTCAGCTGTTATTGAGTGCTTATCCCCTAACGGCCTCCCCTACACACCAACACACACACAATATATAGCCATGTCCGTAAACTGTGCTATTCATATATTCATGCTTTGCCACTTTCACACGTCAGTTCCCTGCAAATCCATCAGTCACAGCCGAACAAGGTGCAGTATTTAAACCAAACATTATGCCTAATCTGACATGCAGTGAAGGGTATAGTGGTTGGGACAGGTGACAATTTGATCCGTTAATTCAAAGCCTAATCGCTATAGTAACTATTGTTAATGTTAGAGTTGTCTTAACTACAGGCAATACAAGCATATATCAGCTGTTCTTCTCTTACCTACTGTACATGCAATCTCCAATCCCCCCTGTTTGTGTAGAAACCTATACTTCTGTAGTGTAGTGTAGAAGAAGTAGGCCTAAAAAAGTATGGATGTGGGGTATGGATGTCTCTATATAAAGTATTTATGGTCTACAGTGTTTTTTAATGGTTGATGAATTAGTCAATTGCAAGAAAACAAAAAACAGAATTTTGAATTTGAATCTTATGAATTCAGATTGAACACCTAGCCAATTGTTTGCCTTAAATTGTTTAAATTTGAGCACGGGAGTGTTTTGCACTTTTTTGCAATGCTCAGCCAATTTACTGACTGTTCAGACATTAGCTGTAGCTAGCTAGCAATGTACTCACTCATCATGTGTGTGGAATGTGACTGTACATGTGTTAATGTGAAAGTTAACTCTTACAACTCTCCATCAACTCATTTCTTTTTCTAATTTTCCCCCAGTTTCTCTCTGTTTTCCCACAGTCCCTGTACATAAAATATTTAAGAACAAAAATCAATTTACCTTAATTTGCACTACATGCCTAGAGTGGATTAGAGTCTGTTTATGCAGAGTTGTGTCTTTTCATTGCCTGGAATAAAGTTTACACACTCTCAAGATTAACACATCTTTAGGACTATTATCTATTTTTTATCATTGCAAATTAAATCTCTTTCCTTTTTTGTATTGTTGTTTTGACAAAACAACCTATTTAAAGTTGTCACATTGGGCAGATGTGATGGGCACAAGATTAAATAAATTAAACATTGAATCAAACTCTAGAGAAAAATGTAGTAGAGGAATTAACCAATGAAAAATCCCTTTGCATCCCTTTTTTATATCCAATATCAAGATAGGAAAGCAAAGACATAGACAGATGGGAATAGCGTCTATAGAGTCAAAGGATGGACTTGAGCCTGGACCATCAACATTAGTGTAGTGAGGGGTTAAGCACACAGTGTAGTATGGAAGCCTGTTGAGGACTCGTAAATATTTCTCTGGCTTGGTCTTGATCCTTCAGCCCTGAGGAAATCCCACAGCTGACCACAGAAAATACACAGGACACATCTTAGACTTGACCTTCCACTGTATACCCACACGCAAAACACACTCAAGTCGCCTTAGACATCTCTATTTCAACGTGGCCTCTTTCTGTCTTTTGACCCTCACTTACTTTCTCCCTCTCTCTCAGCTGTGCAGGGATCGGCTCAGCTGCTACACATCCCCGATGATAAATAAATGTTTCGCTTTGTCTCCTCATCAATAATGCAGACATACTTTAAGTGCTGCTATGGGGGCTTACATTCTTTGTCTTTCTTTTTCTCTGTTATTCCCTCTCTCAATTTTTTCCTCACCTCAATCCCTCCATCTGAGGAGAAGAAGCAGAGAGGGGAAACATAGAAAAGCACTCAAAATCTCATCCAGTCTTTCAGAGCCCACCTGTGGCATTGTGAGAGAGTAGCATGGGTTTACCTGAGCAACAGGAGACAACAATGACGTAGTAGAAAAGACAGGGGATTACAACAGATTCAGCTTTTGGAGGACTTTTTGATAATAATAACTAATTATTAATTGTAAAAATTATGACAGAGAGTGGATAAAGTTGTTTTTCATGCATACAGTGTGTTGACCGGTAAGATAAGCAGTGTCAGGTCTGCAGCCTTTTTCAATGCTCAGATTTGCTAACCATACTGACTTTTACCAGTAGCAAGTACAATGATGTGTTTGTTTGTGATTGAATTATTCACAAGGCCTTTACAATGAGAAGGGTTTCCCTAAAAACCAATGTACAGACTCGTACAAAAAATAATTTTCCTTCTCAATCATCACGTATGACCCACTAGAAGTAGGTGGTGGTATCTGTATCTGCAGAGACCGTAACCTCTGTCTGTATTTTCTTATGTTGCTGTATTAGGGAAGTTTCTGGGGGCCAGACTCTTTAAAAATGTAGCGACAAGCTGCATTCAAGAGGAAACTTTAAAAATGGTGGACACAGTGCAGAAAAAAAGACAAATGGAGCGAGGCGAAGAGCCAAGCAGACGGAGCTCTTTCCAAAATAATTTATCTGTGCTTGGCATTACCTGCTGGGGAGGACCGTAACCCTCGTTGAGCAGGGGAGGAGGGGCCAACTTTGAATGTTGTGTTTACAAACTGCAATCGACAAATCCTACTTTTTCAACTTTTACTTATTTGTTGTTGAATTGTTTTGGTTCATTTATAAAATTAATTTTTGTGCCATCTCAGCTTATGCAAAAAAAACTATGGAAATGTTTCAGAATATGTAGATATACGTATACCTAGTAGATGCTTTGCCCTGTGCACATAAACCTATATTAATGACGGGGCAAAAGATCAACATTTTAGATGACATTACCCATAGCTTTAATAACATTACCCATAGGTTTAATAACATTAGATAACATTACCCATAGGTTTAATAGGGTTGTCTTCCACGGAGTCCGCCATCTTGCAACGCCAGAACGGACACGCCTTTCACGTTTTACGTTATCTGAAGGAAGGGCTTTTTATTAGTACTTGCTAATGTTTTGATGTCCTTTTATTATCACGATGCAGCGCTTATCTGCTCTGCTCTCTGTCGGGCTGAGCTTATCATACTACACACACACACACACACACACATACAAACAAAGCGCGAGCAGATAGGTCGCTGTGGTGAAGTGAAGGATACTCGAGTTGACGGTAACTACGCTTGTTACTGTACGTGCAGTAAAATATTTGCAAGTAAAAAGCCAATACTTTATCAATACATCTGTGAACATGTAAAACGAAAGTTGGTTAGTTGGTTGCAACCTGCCACAAACCACTAGATGCCCCTAAAACTTACACACTGTCACTTTAAATTAGCATATACAGTTTTGTTGACTCCAGCCAAGCCCATAAATCCCCCACAGTACAGGCTGTATCTCTTCAAGATCTCATGTATGTTTGCGATGCTGCAGCACCCCAGTGATGAAAGAATCTCCCATTTCAGTCAGGCAGATGAGTTGCATTGAGTTCCCTTGGCAACAAAATTATTATATGAACTACCTCACATCCCCTTTTCCCTTCTTTAATTTACTTAACTTCTTTAACTTAATTTACACTACATATTTCAAAAGCATGTTGTCTGGTGCTGTATGATCAAAATAATACTGTTGTAGTTGTTTTATGTCGTACTGAATTAGGTATTGAAGTTTATTTTACTGTTGTACTCGGTGTAACATGTCTAAAGTGTGGTTGCACTTTGTTAAATTTCCATTCAAGAAGGTAATTAGACTGTTGGTCTAAAGCCTGGAATCAAAAGGAGCATAGCTTTTGAAGGCTTTTTGCAGCATTAAGGAATCACCTTGATACTACAGTGATACTGCAATGGCACATCTGTATAATGTACCTTATTGAATGTGTGGGTATAAACACTTGTGTACATGTACAAATGTATTGCGTGCTTGTGTCTTCATGTGTGTTAGTCTTCCACACTCAGAGAGTACAATTGTATCTTTTGGAATATACCCTGTTAAGTACAAGCATTGAGGTTTCCTCTTTTTACAAGTCAGAGCAAAAATATTATGATTATTATGGTATATTGAGCAAATCAGAAGGCCACCTTTTATTTCACAGTTTTGAATGCCCACTGCAGCCCTTGCTGCTGGTAAGTCCTATTCTTGGTGTAAGGATAGTCGAGAGACGGTACAGTGTAGATAGAATAAACAGAAGGACTTGCTAGAGATGCAACAAGGATTTAATCCCTCAACAGCTCCCCGCCTATGCTAAACATTGGAATTTGTATTCAGCGGAGCCAAACGAGAAACACTTCTGCTGGGAATTGAACCCTGATACCTGCTCTTACCTTGTGCCACCCAGGCCAGAATAGGTATGCAACTGCTTTCATTTAGGCCCATTATGTTCCTGTTACGGTACATCTATGAAAAATCGACTTCTATTTAGGATTAGGGTTTGATATTCCATCAAATCTAAATCCATTAAAATGCAATAAAAGATTGAGGAAGGAAATAAGTTAACATTCATGCTGAGTGAATTAGAGTGTTTTGAGAAATGCAAACCCGATCCAAAATGGAAGGGGTTACCAGAACCCAAACCTAGGATGGGATAATCTCTTTGATAGTTAATGTAATATGGAAATATAAATAGAGCTATTCAAGGTTTTATGGAAGTCTGTAATAATTTGGGATAGATAAAAAATAACCAGATCTGATGTCATCACATTCAATCAAAATCATATAAATTCAGTAGACCTTTTTCATGGATGTAAAAGCACAGGTGTGATTAATAAAAGTAATGATTGCTTCATTCCATTTAGCTGCTTCAGGTTCAGAGTCCTGATATTGTACTGCACATGCTGGCTCACTGTCACACTTTCATGGCTCCCTGTGACACTTGAATAGAGCGGAGCTATCATTAACGGTAGTAACACTCGTGTTTTCCTACTTTGACAAGTCAAAATGTCTGCTTGTAAAAAAAAAAGGCTTAAAGCTCTGCTCACTGATTTAGCACATTGCCCCACAATGGCTTCATACAACCACAGATATCAAATGGATATATACTTTGAGATAAACAATATACTTGGTTGACAAAAGCTCTATAATTTAACTGTACATAATATATTGTCATATTGCCCAAACCTACTTCTATTGCATCTCTACTATGGAGTATAGTGACTTTGATTGACTGCATGTCCTTTCAGAATACTGAAGGATAATACTGTACATAGATATGTGTGTGACTGTGTGTCTGGTAAATGCAACCTGACAGTAGAAAATGCCTAGAAGAGTGTGTCAGCATTTGGTAAAGCAAGCGACAGTATCTGTGTGTCATTGTGGTCCATGAGTTTCTGGGTATGGAGCTGCTGTGTATCTGATGTGATGTGCAGGGTATGCTGTGTGTCACAGCAAAACAGCTGTTCCTGCTTAGAGCCTTTGGGCACCTGTGTGTTTCTGTTGGGGTTTTTGTTGGGGTGTGTGTGTGTGTGTGTGTGTGTGTGTGTGTTTGTGTATATATATATGTGCAAGGGGCAAACTGCCTTGTATCACTGTCACTCAAAGAGACAGAGAAAGACACTGATGTTGTTTCACACCGACACCTTTCTGACTCCACTGTCCTTAACTCTTTTCCTGCTCCAGGCAGATATATGCGTTCTTGTGTGTCATACAGTCACATCACATCAAACGAATGGCACCCAAACTCTGGCCTAAAGCCCATTCCTCTCTTCCACAATTATTGTTTGGCTCTCTCACTGCACTCCTCCTGCTTCTTTTCTTTCTCTCCTTTTTCTAACCCTTCAGCAGTCTGGATGGCTCTTTAAAGCGTAAGGATTCACAAATCGATACAAGTGGCTTTATTCCTGTTTGTTGTATGTCCAATCACATTTGCGTGTGTGTGTGAGGTTTGGTTGGTTCAAAGAATTTTATTGAATCTGAATCCAGTATTGAAACAAGTCAAATTAGGCGATCATCTTTTATGTCCTTTATAATATTAAAAAAATGACTTTCAAAGCTTTCCAAATGGATTACAAATGTACTTTTTAGATAAATCAATGAATAAAAATATAATATATACCAACTTGGATTCTTATCCAAGAATGGACACAGCTTTTGGAAACACACCTCGTCATCTGTGTAGAGCGTATATTTGGTCCACACAGTTCAAGCACACACTAGACATTAGGCTAGGTTTGATGGCTGCCATATTGATGCCATGTTTCTGGCCTTGTAGCAGCACAACATTGTAACCCTAAGCAGAGGTTTGTGGGTCCCAATTCACATACAGACATATGGACGTGTAACTGTGTTTTTAGTACCACTAATGTCATGAAAGTTGAGCCAAAGGAACTGAGATCTATTATGAAAGAGAGAATTATAAGTAATACTTTGGGCTAAAGAGAGGGTTAATTGTCTGCTCTCCGAGTCAACCTCCTGGCTATTATTATGAACTGAGTTACACGGAGAGTTTGATGTTTACCTGGAGTGAGCAGCGCTGTACAGAAAAAAATCTTTTTTTCTGCTCTAGTTCTGTTTCAAAAATACTTTCTCTGATGTTGTTATGCTCTGAATTCATGGGTTTAGGCCATGGCTTGCACACACACACACAAACACACAAACTGCACGCGCACACACAGTCAGCAGTCATGTTCCGCCAGCACTTCTTGTAATCCCTCAGACAAATTACGTCTTCTCCTCCTCCTCCTTTCTCCTCCTCCACCTCCTCCACCTCCCTCACTCCACTCTCTCCTTCCAGCTGCAATTGGATTTGGATAAAGATGGCTTTTCCTTTTCTTCTCTATTCTTCCCTGCTTTGGCTAAAGAGGGATTTGCCCGGGGAGATTACACACAAACACACAGACACATATACGTGCATGCTGACAGACTGCAGCTCAGAGACATAGCATATGAGGGAGAACATCTTCACTAACAAATAACCCCCCCCACCACCCGCCGCCCCTCACTCCCCCCTGCCTGCACTATAGCAACAAGCTCCATAGCCAGAGGTCAACAACCTCTCTTGCCTTCGCTGTCTTTCACCGCTTTGCATCTTCTTCTCTCCCATAAACTCGGCCTACACAACTTATTAATCATTTTGCGCTACTTTCTCTATCCTTCCCCTTTGTCCGTTTTGCACTTCCTTCTCACCCCACCGCCCATCCCACCCCCATCTCATTATTGCCTTCAGTGCTCTTGTTCAGGTCAGAGGAATTGGCCTTAACACAATGTGATGTTAACTTAGAGCCCCCACAGAGTACTGCTTTCGCAGAGAGCAGGGGTTGACCTCCTGCCACTCCACTACGAGCAGCTAAACTCATGTAATGGACAGTGTGTATTTGTGCTCTATCTCTCTCTGTGTGTGTATTTGTGCTCTATCTCTGTGTGTGTGTGTGTGTGTGCACGTTGTTTTCATGAAGGAGTACAAGAAAGGCAGACTCCATCAGAGTGACAGTAACAGATAACTCAGCCATTTTGCAAGTACAGTGTAGTATGCATCGTATTTGGCTCCTATGACACACTGATAAAGTAAATATGCCCCCAGGGACTATTGTTTTGTGTGTGTGTGTGTGTGTGTGTGTGTGTGTGTGTGTGTGTGTGTGT
>NW_022280054.1:1985972-1998833 GCF_004355925.1 Anarrhichthys ocellatus | reverse complement strand
CAATATTTAAGCAGAGAAGGAATGATACACTACACACACACACACACGCACGCGCACACAGACAGACACACGCAAGCATGCGTTTATAAACTCAGTAACACATTCTTAGAGACAGTACATGGTTGTCAGTGTTGATGATGTATGTGGTGTGTTTTTCTGCACACCAAGGGAGTTCGTACTGTGTGTGCAGTGTGGGAGCAGGAGTTTAGAGTGAATGTATGTTTGTGTGACGTGTGTTTTTGCAAGTCATTTTTGTTAGATAGTCACACATTTTGCATGCTTGTGGCCAATATGCAAAAATGTATGAAAATTGTTTTGTGCAGGCATTGTTTTTTATGCAAATATCTCATGGTACTATATGTACGTGTATATGCAGAAAGGGACACACATTGTACAGACGGTTGGGAAGAACCAGTGTCTTAAATTTCTCTCTTTCTCTCTCTCTCTCTCTCCCTCCCCCCTTTTCTTTCTTTCTTTCTTTCTTTCTTTCTTTCTGCCCTTCTTCCTCCCTGGGCCACCAGTAGTGGTAATGGGGAGGGACCTGTCAGCTCACTTAATGCAGCTAATGTTTGCCTGCGCCTGGGGACACGAGCACAGAGACACACACAGTCCTGACACACACAGCGCTCTGCTCTCTCCCTCTGTCACCACTCTGTCACATTCCCTCTCTTCTGCCCCCCCCCCCCCCCTCCCTCCCTCCCTCTCCCACTCTCCTTCCCTCCGTGCATCCCTCATTTCCTTCCAGCTTCTTCTCCCACACTGCACTGCACCCAGTCTCTTAAGATTTTTCAGCTTTGTTTTTCCACACAGCTTGAAGCTTTTTAGGTCGAGGCTATAATAATCACCTTCACCTTCCATATTACTTATGTGCTCGTGTTATTCCAAACGACCACACCGTTTCCACTGCAGTGAAGTAGTCTAATGTTATATTTAAGTCTAAAACTGGCATTATTTGGTATTTTGTCCACCTCTCAATACTTTCTGACTTCTCTGCCTTGTCTGTAGCACTCGGCCACAATCCCATTCATATTCCACACGTTACTCAAACAGGAGTAAATGTGTGTTTATTGGGGACAATTTCCGCTGTGAATGAATACCCATTTGGTGCATTAGTGAATATTAATGACAGCAGGATAGTAAATGTGGGATTGACTCAAAATAAACTACAGTGATCGTTTTTATCATAATGAAGGAACATGTCACCCAGTGCAATGGTGTGTTTTTAATAGTTAATAGATGGAGGTCTCTGGCACAGAGGAATAAGCTATATGAGGCTTTGGCTACACAGACAATATAATACGTATTAAGGATAGTCAGACTTGGTTTTGATCTTTTCATGGGATTTGTTGACATCAAGAAAATGTATAATTTAAGGCCAATTAAAACTAAACTGAAAATAAATCAAAATAAATCAAACCACAACACATAAAAACATCTTGACATGCTGAATGCAACACTTAGCTTTATGTTTGTAGGTAACCGCTATAGACATGACCCTGTAACCGAACAAAAACAAATATAAGCCGGTGGAGAGCACAGGAAACAGCTACAAGGACAGGCAGGGAAGCTTAATAAAAACAAATGGCTTATAGAAACAAAAAATACTTATGCTTTCTCTCTTTTTCCTCCTCCCTTACTGCTGCATCCCTCCATCTATTCCTCCCTACGCTCTGTCGCTCTGATGAATATCACCCAAGCAAATCAGAGATGCAGAGGAAACTCTCATTTCTCACCCCTCTTTCCCCTCTCCTTATCTCTCCATTTCTCTCCCACCTCCTCTGTTTCTTTGACTCCCCCATCTTTCTTTCTCTCTCTACACCCAATTTCCTTATCTACCTTCCCTTCCTCCCCCTTGCGTATGTGGATCTCATTCTCTCTCATTATGATGATTTGAGGTTCAGCTTCAGTTGCTGGCCCATTAAAACCAAGCAGCAGCAGCAGCAGCAAGCAAGCAAGCAAGCATCTCCTTTTCTTACACTGCAGGCAGACAGGCAATCTCATAAGATGGCCTCTACTCTGCATACTACATTATGCATTGAAATACAAAAATGGCCTATGTCCGACCTATGATATGTGGGAGTTATCTCATGCAGCAGAGATGGTGAAACACACACAGTAGACATGCTGAATGACCTTGGAAAGTACCACCTCTATCCAAACTGCCGAATCTCGGTGCCAGCCCTTTATGAGACCTCCCACTCTTTAGGGCGGGATATTGAGGATTGGACAGTGGATGGAGGGGGAGGAGGGGGGTAAAACCTAGATGTGTGTAAGAGATGGGTGCATGGGTAGGGGCCAAGAAATTGCCATGGCTCCTTTACACTATCCTGCCCTGATCCATATGTGCCTGTACCCAGAGAGTTCATCCACTGCTGCGTATGGACCATCATTAACAGTAGACATCCCCAGCCATCCCAACAATTCCACTAAACACAAAATATGATTGTAATGTGATTAAGATAATAATGCAATAAAGGAAAGACAACACACTGTGAGTGAATTTGCGTTATTATGCTCTCTCTTGCATTGTAAAGAGGCGGTTCATAAACAGAGAATTTTAACTACATGATGAACATTGTGCCAATGTGGCTGAATTTTAAGACGTGAGGGCTCCTCCAGTGACAATAGCGGGTCTGTCAATAGGTTTGAGGTGAAGACAGGTGAAAAATGACAAGAGAGGGTTGAACTGCAGTTGTTTGAGCTGAAAGAGATCGATGTATTTGAGCATAGGACAGGATGGAGTCGCCAAACTCAGATTTAAGGCACTGAGGATGACAGGAAGATGGGAGAGACGGATGCAGTAAAGACATGGGGGAATAAAGTGTACAGAGATGAATATACCTCTATTTCACTCAATTTACAAATGTTATTATAGCATCAGTTAGATGTTGATGGTTCTGGGATCAAGTAATACATTTTGCTGCCGTGTTGTTGTCTTCTGCTCTTCCACGTACTGTAAGTCAGGGAAGATACAAGGGGTCAAAAAGTAGTTTTTTTCCACATGTTGGTGTTGACCCGATATATTACATCAATTTACACGCGGTGTAACCCTATACATTGATTGAATTTGGGTGAAAATTACTTTAAATTCAGAGCTCTTGTCTGGAAAGACTTCTGTAGTGGCATTCCCTTCAATTAAATATAGAAGATAAGATGGTTTAAATGTCCTTCAGCCAGAGTCAGCGTTCATCTGATAACAACTGAGAGGCGCCAGGTTTGAAATTGTCAGAGAGGCCTTTGAAGTTTGGATGGACATTAGATAAACATAATTCAAACGTTGAACAGATCCATGCGTATAGGATGTTCTATTGTAAAGTGTATTATATTTTTGTTTGACCACGCTGTGCAATGAGTCTGTAGTCAGTCAACAATTCAAGCTGAACTCTCCCTTAGTGTATTTTTATTATTATAATCTTTTTGTCCAAATAGGTCATACGGTTAAGCTGGCTGAAATGATTCATTTTTGAGCAAACCCAGAGGTTTGTAATTATATAAGTGGGGTGGCACTGTTTTTCAAATCCATTTTCAAATCTTGCCATAATTGAATGGCCTATGACTCTGCTCATACAAGATTACTTCAAAACTCTTCAAGGCTTCTGGATGTTTGTCCCTTTTGCTAAATGTACTTATTTAAATATGGAACAAACACTTAATTGCCATGAAGAGCAATTCATTCAATTTCTGATTATAACATCCAGAGCCAAATTATTTTTAGAGGTCAATTAATTTGATATGTCCTGCATGTTTTTTCATTCTAATCGTTTGCTCCTGTTTTCCAGATTTTGTTATTTATTCCTAGACCTAAATCAAAATGATTGTGCAGAGTACACCAGGGTCACAAATGTGTCTTTGCTCTTAGACCAATATTGTCCTCTTATGTTCTCGAGGTTACTCATATTGTTTAATTACATTTAAAGACTGGTTAAGATCTGCCAAATTGTCTGTGCATTATCTGCTTTGTTTGTCAACTTCACTACTGTGATGTATTGCTCATAGAAAGCAAAGTCCATTTTTCTCACATAAAACTCACATTTAGATTGACTTTTGATTATTTTTATCAAGTCATTAGTCATTTATAGTATACGTATATGGCGATAAAATACGTGAATGAAGAGGAATCTCCAGTTGTTTTCTGTGGGTGTTTTGATGGGAATATGGATCTTTCAGATCAATTTGAGGAGTGCCTATGGTTTGCATGTATTTTGCAGTGTGAGATTCACACTGGTCTGGTCTTGGTCATGACTTGGTCTCGGTTTAGGTGGTTTTGACTACAACACTTTTATCTGTAATGGTAAATGGATTGCAGGGCTGTTAATAAATGTAGCAAAGCCCAGCAAAGAGAGATGAACATGGTGTTTATTGAACCTTTGGGTTGTTGTACTGTTGTCCTGTTAAGCATGCTTATCTCCAAGAATCACACATCCCCATGCCATGGATGCTGGATCAGCTGACAAGACCACAAAGCACGCCTGACTAGCCACTCTGTGTGTGTATGCAGGCGTGTGCAAGCGTGTTCCTGCAGATACATGTATTTGCTATCGGGACTTTGTGCTTGACTGCTTGTGTAACTCCTACATATGCTGAGTGTGGTATGTTTGTGTGACAAGGAGACAAAAGAATTCCCAGACAAGGGAATTTGAGAGAGAAAATCTGGATACATGAGAGCATGTAATGGCACCTCAGATGGACTCTCCATACTCTCCTCCTGCATCAGTGTCCTCATCATCATCAAGCTCTCTTGGGTTTTTCTTTTTGTTCCAGTCCTCAATCTGTCTTTCCTCCTTTTCTCCATCTTAGTTTCTCTTTGCTTTCCTTCTATTTCCCTCTCTTTCTGTCTCTCTTTTTGTGTCCCCTCCCCCTTGCTCTGGCAGTGACATTGGGCTAAAGTGGGACAGAGTGTAGGGGGGCAGTGAGGCAGAAGAGACAGCCAGGGAGGCAGGGAGAGCTGCTGCTGTTTTGCCCCCCCTCCTCCAAGCACATACTTTGGGCACTCCTGGCCCCTCAGGCCTCCCCGCAACGTCTGGGGGACCCACTTTTAGCATGTCACCACGACTCCACTCCAATCTGAAACATCTGTCTCTGCAGCTCTTTCGCTTCCCATCATCCCTCATTTCGTTCTCCTGCTTTAACTCCTCCTCCTTCTCCTCCTCTTCATCCTCTTTTGGGTCTCTGTCGCCAAGATGCCCAGCAACAGCGGTGAGGGTGCATCATCACTGTGGCGCAGGCGAAGGAAGGGAGCCAGGGAAGGAATGCGTAGGAGAGTTGCGGGCCTTCACTACCCACCCTACCTCGTTCCCCTCCCCCTTCCCTCACCCTTCGCTCCTCACATCCGCCTGCCATGCAAGGTGCACTGAAGCGCACACAGGCCTTGCTCCCCGGTGACCCCCCTGCTCGCTGAGATTCAGTATGTGTCACTACGATGCTGCTTACATGCTGTTGCTCTGTAGTACTCCCACTGAGGACAACATGGCTTTACAAAGGGCAAGGTTTTATTGATTTGTGTGAGAGTTTATCACATGTGTGCCGGTGCTCTCCCTGTCTCCCTGTCTCCCTCATGCATACAAGCTTCAGCATTGTATCTATGCAGATACCTGCGTTGCCACAAGTAGACTATGGACTCAAGTTCATGCTGTTTTCTTCTTTGTTCTCTTCTTTTCCCTGTGTCCTCCTCTACATAATGGATGACAATCACACAAAAACGACCTGTGTGAAATTAAATACACCGCTTTTTTTGTGTTTTCCTCGGCAGAAATAAGGTCACACTTACTAGTAAATTTAACTCTGTGTCCAGGTGGGTTTTGTGTGTTTTTAGATATGTCCCTCTAGTCTTCTCATGGCCGGGGAGCATGTCTCTATCTATTATCTATGAGACTAAATAATTAAAGACAAAAGCCACACAATGCACCGCATGTTGACAAGTCTGGAGTAGGTGTTTGTAAATGTGACATTGTCAGTGAACAAATGGAGTCACAAGTACATTTAGTTATAAGCCTTTTTTGGTTGTGTGTTTGCGTGTACACTATGACATACAGAACGTCATTTTAACAGAAAAGAAAAACATGCAAACAATCTGAGGTTTCTCTTTTTCTTTTCTATCACACTATTCTAACCATTTTCTCTTCATCCAGACATTCACCCCTGTCTCCATCTTTCTGCTTCAATATTAATGGCCATTCCAATTAAGGTTGCTTAAGTATGGTCGGGGTCTTCAACCATTACAGAGGGAAAAACAGGGATAAAGGCATGGGGAGAGGGCTGATGATGAAAACAGGCAGATTATCTGATTTATCCTTCCTTCTATTTCTTTTGGTTTGGATGAGTGCATTTTTCCATTTCCTTTATTTCTTTTTCTTTTTCTGCTCTCTTTTTCTCCTCTCTCTCTGGTCTCAAGCATGAGTTGCTCAGAGAGGGTGAGGGGTGTGTGGGTGTACGGGGTGTCACCTTCTAACAACAGATATAGAAAGCGAAACGGGAAGACAGCAGCAGGAAGAGAGACAGGGGTAGACAACAGAGAACCAAGGAAACAGATAGATATCAAGATAGGGAAAGACAAAGAAAACAAGAGACTTTGTGTTGTTGGGGAGGGCGGCAGCTGGCATTTGACGGTGAAGCATGCCTTTTTAATGAGTGCATTAGTCCTCTGCATACGTATCCTCAGATGACTGCATCATATTGAACCTGGTAAACAGACAGAACAAGGCAGGAGAGGAGGATGAGAAGGTCAAGGGTTGGGGCTGAAAAACCAAAACACTTGTAGAGCGATAACAATAAACCCGAGTGTGTATCTGTGTTTCCTCTTCAATTACTCTGCCTCTGGTATCTGCATGTGTCCTCATAGAGAGAGAAACTGAAATTTGACTTTTTTTAACCTTCTTCTCAACCTCTGGTTGAGTAAAAGAAAGTGGCAATAATATAATGTTCTTGTGGCTCTTTCTCTGTCTAGCTTGTTCTCAGTAGCACTTAACTATTATGGACTACTTTGAATGTGATAGAGAGGAGATAGGAGCAAGCGTCATTCATTTCACTAAAGAGAGATAGAGAGCGAGACAGAGAGAGGCTCAGACAGGGAGAGAGCCTATTGTCGCTAGGTGTAGATTTCCCATTGTCAAACACATGTCAATTCTTCAGACCCAACAGAGGAGAGGAGAATAGGAAAATTATAGTAGCAGAGAAAAGGATGAAGGGAGAGAGGGCGGGTTGGAAGGCAGGAGAGGAACAGGGGAGGAGGGGAGTGGTATTGATTTGACACTCGGGGAATCACACCACAGCTCTGTTCATTTTCATTCATCTGCCCTTGTAATGGGGGTGTTCATATGGCAGCTAGAGGGAGAGTGCAGGAGGGGGATTTAGAAGGATGAGAACATTTTATTAGAATCCAATTGTTATTATCCCTCACCCCTGCCCACCTTTCAGCCCCTAAACACACACACAGACATGTATGTATGCACAGGTGGACAAGCACAGGTGCACTTACTGCATGCTTTAGACACACACAACCATGTAGACACTCTTGCCTATAGATGTGAAGTGAAGTGAGGGTGTTAATTACATGTTGGACCTGAATGGACTCACAGTTGTAGAAGTCGTGTTTTATGTAGTGTGTGTGTGTGTGTGTGTGTATGATGCAAGGAGGGCGTTTAGGTGTACAGTACGAGTAGTTCAAATGAAATAGCTTTTAGTGGGCCCTCCCAGTGCCTCCTTGAATCAGCCATAATGGGCCCTTGGTAATTATTAAATGAACTAGCCAGGGGAAGGTGTGGAGGAGGATTAATCAGGTCTGACTCCTTTCAATTTTTTCTCACACTGACAAACATCATCTTTACCTGTTCACTATTGAAAGACCAAATGCTTAATGTGATTCTTTTAATATACTTTTTGCATACAGCCATTTTGGTGTGATCACAGGCTGTTGTCATACAAATCAGCATTGATTTTATTGTAGTGTACTGCATGTTTAATGATGGCCCTCGATGTAAAATATTGCTCATCAGCTGAGGCAGAGTTGATGATTTTAGGACTAGCAAAACTGCATGAAGGTAACGGTTAAACAAACCTTGTTCTCAGGCTCATGGGCTATTATCTTTGGAGAGAATACAAAGGTCAAAATAGTTTAAAACTGCATAAGCATAATTACTCTAATGACTATTTCAGTGGATAGTAAGGAATTTGTTACTTTGGTAAGAGTAAGTTCAGTCCAGAGTAACAATAGATCTATTTATACTAGAACCCCTGATTTATACTCGGTGCAAAATATATGCACCGTCCCGAAGAAATGTTTATGATTTACATTTATATTTTAGGATAGTTATGACTTCACACTTTTTCTCACTTGTTATGTCGGGACTAATTCAATAATTTGAAACTAACCTGGTCCAGCATGGTGTCACATTTGCACTAGCTACGCTACTGGATGACCGTTTTGGAGTAATAATCACAAATACATTGTTGTACCTTGTTTACCAATGTTAGATGCTCTGTTACTAAATGTCTCTTGCAGGGAGTTGACTAACTGCTGGTAGGTTGGGCTGTAGCACTGGGCCATATACCACATTACTATTTTATTAGTCTGCCACAATATCCACTGTAGCTAACATTACCCTTCACACACACACACACACACAGTTAAATTATGCCAACCATTGTTCCACTGAGACCCCTATGAGACTTGACACAAGAAGTTTTTCCAATTTTGGACTGAAGCAGCAGAGCTGTCCGTGGTGCTACCTCTGCTAGTATCCCTGAGCATTTGGAAATATAGCTGTCCATGGTGCTGATTTGCTGAAGGCCTTGAACATTTCTCCGATATACACCACTTCTCATGGGTATATGCACTTCTGTAGATTTTCATTATGGCATATTTTCTACCTTGTTTTACGAAATCCTTAGCTGTACACACTACACACTTTGCTGACTAGGCGGTGCTTAAATAATTGATGAATAAAGTTAAGGTAGATGCATCTTGCTTAACTCTATTCATGTACAATAACTCCAATGGTAACCCCCCTAATCTATCATTTAGACATCCTTAAACTTCAACTGTATTCCATCGTAGCGCAAATATCGTTTGTTGTGGTTCATAGCTTGCTGAAAACAGCCAGATTCATCTGCTCACTGAATCATGGGCCTTTCACACCCATGTGCAGGCTGATTCTTTACATGCTCTTACACTCCTATATTGCCATAAAGACATTTAGTTCTGTGTTTAATTGGAGGTGATACAATTTTGAGGTGTGTGACCTGAATGTTTTTAAGTGTATTTCAGAGGCCTTTGTGAATAAAGGGCAGCAAACAAACAATGCATTCTCAATGAGTCTTTCACATGCAAGCACATGGGACTAGCGGGGATTTCACTGAGGTCTCGCCCCTTTTTGCACTATTTCTCTCAGCACAGCGATACCGAGTTCTCTGTTCCAAAAGTGCTTTTATATTAATAACAGTAAAACTGTCTGAAAATGTGTTTTAGTTTTAAAACACTGACAAACAGGCATTTGCACCCTTTTATGATTCTGAAACGCATTAAACACACACTTACACGCCCTTAATGCCTCACACATGCTCAAATGTGGACTCGCATATAGGTCCACATCTTTCATCTTTCATTTCCACTGCAGCATCTGGTACAAGTGTGAGTGTGAGAGAGAGAGAGAGAGAGAGAGAGAGAGAGAGAGAGAGAGAGAGAGAGAGACAAAGCTAGTGAAATTAACAATGTAATGATAAGTGGATAGATGGAGACACAGTGGCAGGAAAGGGAAAAAAAGAAGAAAATCAGAAATGAAAAGCTGAATCAAGAGGAGGAGAATAAATAACAAATGTGTAGGTGTTCTCCACTGTCTGCTTATCGCTGTGGCATCCTGTAGTGAGGATGCTCTGCACAAAAACACATACTTACAATTTGTTGAGTGCGCTCTGCAAACGTGCATCGTGAGACAGTGGGAGTAAGAATGTGTAGATCGTGAAACAGATTGTGTGTGCATGCATTTGGGATAAGTCCATTTCTACAACTACTGATTTGTATTGTACCAAGCCTGTGGTCCATTTAGCCTTAATACCTGAAAGGCAAACCTCGACAATAACGGTCGTGACAGTCTTCAGCATGTGTTTTTGTGAAAAAGCATTTTGTGAAGAATGAAGTGACATGATGCACGGAGATGTGTTGAGCTCCGCCGTGGCCTATAGCCCAGGCCTGTGAACCAATTACAGATCCATTCAGCGTTTTCTCTCTCCTCTGATCTCCATCGCCATCATTTAAATGGCTGATTCCATTTTTACCTCTAATGAAGGGTACTCTGTCGCACATACAAAGCATGCACACATGAAAAGCACTCATGAAACGCACACTTGCACATGTCTCTGTGTGCCACCGCAGCGCCCCCTACCCAGCTGTTGTCACGTGAGTGCACAGGCCCTAGCAACAGCGAGCGAGAGAGCGAACAAAAACGAGAGATCCTGGCGAGAGCAGGGGAGAGAGGAATGGTTAAAGAGATGGGAGGGAAGGAGGGAGGGGGAGCCATAGAGCATTAATAAGTGATGAGTCCAACTGTGAATTGCTGTTAGTTAGCATTGCTGCAGCACTGCCTTCATTTGCATGGCAGCACCAAGAACAAACCCCCTTACTTACGCCATTTCCTCTCCTGCTCTGTTTCTCTCCGTTATCACTTTCCTTCTCGCTTTGCCTCGCTGTTTTATCTATTTCTGTCTCTTTATTGTCTCTATAATCTAGCCAGCGTCTCAAAGTATGTATGTCTTTTCTTAGTTTTTGTATCTTTCTTTCCTGTCTGATCTAATTCTTTTCTCCAACCTGCCACATTAGCATTATCATTTTATCTTCATTGTTTTGCTCTTGCTATTCTCTCCCCCCTCGCCCCTGTTTAACGATAATTTGTTAAAGACGGCAGCCATGTACAACAACGGGATATATATAGCTGCGACTTTCCTGCTTCCCTTCATTTTCTGCCTCCATCTTTTTACCACCTCCTCCATCTCACCTGCCTCCCCCTCCTCTAACTCCCCTATCTGTCTCAAAGGAGAGGGGTGTCCTCTCTCAGGGGGAACTTTGGGGAAGACAAGTGATGCTCCAGGGCTCCCTAATCCTTTTTTCATTGTGTCCGTCTCTCTCTCTCCCCCCCCTCCCCCCCTCTCTCTTTCCCTTACTGTTTCTCCGTCTCATTATTTGCATGTATGTCTGTGGAATTTCTGGCATGCGTACACTTATACAGACACACACACACACTTGTGCACACAGAGAGATACAGTAGCAGATTCACTCTGCACTTGGCTTGACTTCCTCCCTAAGGCTGATGAGCTGAACTGATTCCAATACTTACAGGCTCTCCTAAAAGAAGAGGAAGCGGAGCACAGACTAAAAGGAAAAAGGGCAGCGACAGAGAGAGGTAGAGGGCAAAGGGGAGACTGGAGGAAGAGAGGCTGTGAAGGGTGAATAGATATCGAGGAGTCAAGGATGAAATGAGTGGATTTTGCACCTCCCTGGGATGGACCTCAAAAAATCTCATCCTGCGTCCCACAGCAAAAGAAAAAAAAAAAGCAGACACAGAAGCGCATGCATACATACATACACACACTCAACAACAACAAACTCCTGGAGGCGTAGGAAGACTAGACAAGAATTGATCTTCTCTACAAGGAGAGGCTTGCAAGGGGAGAAAGAGAGAGGGAGATAAAGAGAGACAGATAAAGACGTAGAGGAATTGTTTTTATCCATGTGTGGCTCTCAGGCCTGCAGGCCCCTCATCCCTCTCACTCTCTCCCCCCTCCTCTGTCACTCCCAGCGGCATGTTTCTCTTTATCTCCCTATCTCTCCCTCCATCAATCTCCATCTGCCGTCCTCTTTCCTGTGGGGTCAGCCCCTTCCTCTCCTCCTCTGCCTCCCTCCATCGCTGCCTGCACCCTCTCTGCTGTTTTAGGTGTGTCACATCTCCAAAGACAGCAGGAGAGCAGGCGGTGGCTAGAAATTAGATATGAGGTAGAAAGAGCAGCAGTGAAAAGAGGAGAGTGGAAGTGAAGAGTAGTAGAGTAGGCTGATCTCAGAGCAGCCAAGGGAAGATAGATAATTGAATATTTTACCTAATATACCACTCTCATTAAGCACTTTAGTGTTGAAATGATTAATTGATCATAAAATTGATAAGCATCACTGATAATGAATTCATCTTTTGATAATTTGAACTGGCTGCTTTTGCTCGGTCATAACTCACCTTGTTTAGTTTATGTCACTACATGCTGTAGCTGGACATACCAATATATTATTATTTTTCAAGGAAATTTAGGCTACTCAGATATGCATCATTTGGCCAGTGTTTTTGTTAGTTTTTAACACACATCAAATGTATATCAATGGATAGAGTAGATGGAAACTGTGTTGATTGCTACACAAGGAATTGATTTTGCAGAAATAATATAAACTATGGCAAAATTATAGAATACGTTTCCTTTAAAACCAACATTGACAAGCTTAATGTCCCTTGCGCCACTCTCTTTTCTCTCCATTCTTAAACATCTCAGCATTTCTTTCTCTAACCCCCCCCCCCCCCCCTCTCCACCCCCTTCTGGTCTGTCTTCCTCTCTCCAGGCATGTTGTGACAGGTTGTAGCAGTGTGTTATACAGGGTTCTACTCGCCAAGTGCATATTATCCTGTAAGGCTTAATACCCAGGTTGGAACAAAAGGGCAGGCTTGGAAATTACAGCTTACGTCGCTTAGCACTCAGCACAACAGTCTGACTCGCATGAAAACACGTGAGTGTGAACCTCCACATACAGTATGCATGATGCACAGGCAGACAGTTACAAGTGCGCTGTGTACTTGTGTACATATGTGTGTTTGTATGTACAGTATATATATATAT